>NC_054709.1:24194765-24275120 GCF_016097555.1 Gigantopelta aegis
AATAAAATGTGTTTAGTGCGTCGTTAAATAAAACATTTCCTTCCCTCCACCCCCTTTATATATCCTGGATCCGCCTGTATGTAATTATCTTATCATGATCAGTTTATCAGAACGACTTTCAGGGCTCGCCGTGTCGTTCGCCAAAGTCGCCAACTGCGAAAAATAAAAAACAATTGCGAAAGAATTTTCGGTTTGGCGAAAAAATTTGCGAAAGATTTTTTCCATCTCGATTTTTAGAACCAAACATTCCTTCAACCAGTTTTGTTCTGTTGATCTGTTTAAGTGATAGCCCCTTTTTTGAGCTGCACCCCTCATCAAAAATATTCTGGATCCGCCCCTTCATAACTTATTAACATGTTTATAATGATAGCTGTTTGTGAGATTAATTTATACACGAGTAAACAATTGGCGTCATTATCTGATAGAGTTTAGCGTTGTTTGATTCTCTCGTGTCTCTGCTGAAGATTTGATTTGTATAGTCAAGATGAATATTTGGATAGGCAACATAATTTTCTTCTTGGCAGTAGTGGGTAAGTTCTTGTTTCAATTATTTGTCTACTATCAACACCTAGGGACATATCCACATATTGTATTCTCTCGTCTCTTTGGTTTAAACAATATTTATTTCTGGTTATATATTAACCAGTAGCGAATCCAGAAAACCCAATGACATGAGGCGGAATGCCAATGGAACTTTGGGGGAGATTTGGAGGGGATCGTAAAAAAATTAAAATTAATATATAATAAAATTATAACTATCGAAAATTTAGGGGAGGGGGGCGGGCCCCTGGCCCCCTAGACCCGCCTCTGTTAACATATGGGATTGGTTAAGACCTTTCGTTTTTTTTTTTATACAATTCAAGTAATAACTGGTCAACATGGACATGTTGAGAAAAATACAAGATGTGCATTTAGTATTGTATTTTTAACCTGTGAAAATATAAATATTTGTATATAAATTAAAACCAGAGATGAGATGGTGTATATAAAAGATCCCTTGCTACTAATGTAATAATGTAGCGGGCTTCCTCTCCAAGACTATATGTCAGAATTACCAAATGTTTGACATCCAGTAGCCGATGATTAATAAATCAATCAATGAGCTCTAGTGGTGTCGTTAAACAAAGCAACCTGTTTCTCTTGCAGACTGTCAGAACGAGTGTCCGGTGTGTCTGAACTGGGGTGTTCCGGACACCAGTGATGGCGGCTGCACGTGTCTGTGTAGCAGTGTATACACCGGCGCGACCTGCGAGTTTGATATATGTACGTCATGTCTGTAGGCTAATAACCTTGATACATGTCTTCTTCTTCTTCTTCTTCTTCTTCTCATCCTTCTTCTTCTCTTTCTCCTTCTTCTCATCCTTCTTCTTCTCCTTCTTCATCTCATACCTTCTTCTTCTCCTTCTCATTCTTCTCATCCTCTAGTGGTGCCGTTAAACAAAACAAACTTTAACTATTTTCTTACCCTCTTCTTCTCCTTTACCTTTTTCTTCTTTTTCTTCTTCATCTTTTTCTTCTTCATCTTTTTCTTCCTGGTCTCTTTGTTTATCTTCTTTTTTGTTTCTTCTGCTACTACTACTACTATTATTACTTCTACTACTACGACTACTACTACTACTACTACTACTACTACTACTACTACTACTACTACTACTACTACTACTACTACGACTACTATTACTACTATCACTACTACTACAACTACTACTACTTAGACTACTGCTATACTACTACTACTACTATAACTACTACAACTACTTACACTACTACTGCTACTACTACTACTACAAATACTTAGACTACTACTGCTACTACTACTACTACTATTATTATTACTTCTACTACTATTACTACTACTACTACGACTACTATTACTACTACTACTACTACTACTACTACTACTTAGACTACTATTACTACTACTACTACTACTACTACTTAGACTACTGCTATACTACTACTACTACTACTACAACTACTTAGACTACTGCTACTACTACTACTACTACTACAACTACTTAGACTACTGCTACTACTACTACTACTACTACTACTACTACTACAACTACTTAGACTACTGCTACTACTACTACTACAACTACAACTACTACTACGACTACGACTACGACTACTACTACTACAACTACTACTGCTACTACGACTACGACTACGACTACGACTACTACAACTACTACTACTACGACTACTACTACTACTACGACTACGACTACTACTACAACTACGACTACGACTACTACTACGTAATGTCGGGCAACAAGGTGATAAGGCTCAATATATTGAAGGAATGGCTGCTACCACGAAAACCCGATAATGTAATAAACATCGTTAAAAAGATCGCACCTTTTCCGACGTTCCTTCCTTTATGCAAGTACACGCAAAATAACTTTACGTTTTAATACTATTGCACTCAGGGCTGGATTTAGACCTTGGGGGGCCCGGGGCAGGGGCTCGGGGCAGGGGCCCGGGGCACCTCAGGTTCGGGGGCCCTCAACATAGAAATTAAATTACATGACAAATAAAAAAAATGAACTAATTGTATAATTTTTACATTTTTTATATAGAGGAAGTCCTTAGTCGGGGGTGGGGGGGGGGGAGGTATACTGGCACGCACCCCCTTTGCCCCCTTATAAATCCGGCACTGTTGCACTTGTACATAATGATGATTTTAAAGTAATAACTAATATAGTCGACAACAGAATAGGGATAACGTAATAAACAGCAGTTTTCTTACACACCCGTTAGGTGAGAACACCATGTGTTATTTTTGGTTACCCGTGGTTGTTAACGCGTAGGTGTGTTAACAATTTCAAGAATCAAGACATACGACTGGCTGCTCCTAGGTGATGACCAGGTCACTAATGCCATACAGCCAATGAAAAACTACACGATGGAAATCGATTAGACTGTGACGCATAGTTAACCTGGCATTCATGTGTCTGTGACTCGTAAGCCAGCTAAAAGTGCAACGGCTATAAATAACTTTTAGTCGAAATAGATGTTAAAATTTGTTTAAAACCTGGTTTTTGATGATATGCAAGAAATAGAATAATACATTTGTGTCCGTTAGGTACCATTTACCTCACAACTCGTTGTTTAAAAACGTATCAAACTCGTTTTCGCTCGTTAGATACATTTTAAAACAACTCGTGAGATAAATGGTATCTAATGGCTACTCATGTATGGGCAGCGTAGTGCGTTGGCGTAAACAAATATCACGTTCAGTTTTTTATAATAACACATACAATCACACATATCAATATATTATGTAGTAATATAGATATTTAATACATATAATATTATACGGGTATCCAAGTACTTATAAACGAATAGATTGTTAAACTTGTATATGGTGCAGTGGATAATAATAATATTTTATTAAATATGTTTGGTCTTGATGGTGTTTGTAGTCAAGGGCGTTTGTACAATATAGCCGTGCACATACAATAGCCGTGTACATTCAACAGCCGTGTATATCCAATAGCCGGGTAAATATAATAGCCGTGTACATTCAATAGCCGTGTACATACAATAGCCGTGTACGTTCAACAGCCTTGTACATATAATAGCTGTGTACATTCAACAGCCGTGTACATGCAATAGCCGTGTAAATATAATAGACGTGTACATACAACAGCCGTGTATATACAATAACCGGGTACATACAATAGCCGTGTACATGCAATAGCCGTGTATATACAATAGCCGTGTACATACAACAGCCGTGTACATGCAGTAGCCGTGTACATACAATAGCCGTGTACATGCAATAGCCGTGTATATAGTGTACACATCTAGTGTACATTCAACAGCCGTGTACATGCAATAGCCGTGTAAATATAATAGACGTGTACATTCAACAGCCGTGCACATACAATAGCCGTGTACATTCAACAGCCGTGTACAATCAACAGCCGTGTACATGCAATAGCCGTGTACATTCAACAGCCGTGTATATGCAATAGCCGTGTACATTCAACAGCCGTGTATATGCAATAGCCGTGTAAATATAATAGCCGTGTATATACAATGGCCGTGCACATACAATAGCCGTGTACATTCAACAGCCGAGTACATGCAATAGCTGTGTACATTCAACAGCCGTGTACATTCAACAGTCCTGTACATTTCTAATTTAATATAATAGCCGTGTACATTCAACAGCCGTGTACATGCAATAGCCGTGTACATTCAACAGCCGTGTACATGCAATAGCCGTGTACATGCAATAGCCGTGTACATTCAACAGCCGTGTATATGCAATAGCCGTGTAAATATAATAGCCGTGTATATACAATAGCCGTACACATACAATAGCCGTGTACATTCAACAGCCGTGTACATGCAATAGCCGTGTACATTCAGCAGCCGTATACATTGAACAGCCCTGTACATTTCTAATTTAATATAATAGCCGTGTACATTCAACAGCCGTGTATATGCAATAGCCGTGTAAATATAATAGACGTGTACATACAACAACCGTGTACATGCAGTAGCCGTGTACATACAATAGCCGTGTACATGCAATAGCCGTGTATATAGTGTACAAATCTAGTGTACATTCAACAGCCGTGCACATACAATAGCCGTGTACATTCAACAGCCGTGTACAATCAACAGCCGTGTACATGCAATAGCCGTGTACATTCAACAGCCGTGTATATGCAATAGCCGTATACATTCAACAGCCGTGTATATGCAATAGCCGTGTAAATATAATAGCCGTGTATATACAATGGCCGTGCACATACAATAGCCGTGTACATTCAACAGCCGAGTACATGCAATAGCCGTGTACATTCAACAGCCGTGTACATTCAACAGTCCTGTACATTTCTAATTTAATATAATAGCCGTGTACATTCAACAGCCGTGTACATGCAATAGCCGTGTACATTCAACAGCCGTGTATATGCAATAGCCGTATAAATATAATAGCCGTGTATATACAATAGCCGTACACATACAATAGCCGTGTACATTCAACAGCCGTGTACATGCAATAGCCGTGTACATTCAGCAGCCGTATACATTCAACAGCCCTGTACATTTCTAATTTAATATAATAGCCGTGTACATTCAACAGCCGTGTATATGCAATAGCCGTGTAAATATAATAGACGTGTACATACAACAACCGTGTATATACAATAGCCGTGTACATACACTCGCCGTGTACATTCAACAGCCGTGTACATACAATAGCCGTGTATATACAATAGCCGTGCACATACAATAGCCGTGTACATTCAACAGCCAATACATACAATAGCCGTGTACATTCAACAGCCGTGTACATACAATAGCAGTGTATATGCAATAGCCGTGTAAATATAATAGACGTGTACATTCAACAGCCGTATACATACAACAGCCGTGTACATATAATAGCTGTGTACATTCAACAGCCGTGTATATGCAATAGCCGTGTAAATATAATAGACGTGTACATACAATAGCCGTGTACATACAACAGCCGTGTATATGCAATAGCCGTGTACATATAATAGCCGTGTACATTCAACAGCCGTGTACATGAAATAGCCGTGTATATTCAACAGCCGTGTATATGCAATAGCCGTTTACATACAATAGCCGTGTACATTAAACAGCCGTGTACATACAATAGTCGTGCACATTCAACAGCCGTGTATATGCAATAGCCGTGTACATACAATAGCCGTGTATATGCAATAGCCGTGTATATGAATAGCCGTGTACATATAATAGCCGTGTATATTCAACAGCCGTGTACATGAAATAGCCGTGTATATTCAACAGCCGTGTACATGCAATAGCCGTGTACATTCAACAGCCGTGTATATGCAACAGCCGTGTATTTACAATAGCCATGTACATTCAACAGCCCTGTATATGCAATAGCCGTGCACATCTAATAGCCGTGTACATACAATGACCGTGTACATTCAACAGCCGTGTATATGCAATAGCCGTGTACATACAATAGCCGTGTACATTCAACAGCCGTGTACATGAAATAGCCGTGTATATTCAACAGCCGTGTATATGCAATAGCCGTGTACATACAATAGACGTGTATATGCAATAGCCGTGTACATTCAATAGCCGTGTATATGCAATAGACGTGTACATACAATAGTTGTGTACATGCAACAGCCGTGTACAAATAATAGCTGTGTACATACAACAGCCATGTACATACAATAGCCGTGTACATGTAATAGCCGTGTACACGTAATAGCCGTGTACGTACAATAGCCGTGTACATACAACAGCTGTGTACATTCAATAGCCGTGTACGTATAATAGTCGTGTACATATAATAGCTGTTTACATATAATAGCCGTGTACATGCAATGGCCGTGTACATACAACAGCCGTGTACAGACAAGACATATATATATATATATATATATATATATATATATATATATATATATATATATATATATATATATATATATACTCTTAAAATAAAGTAGGGGAACTCTAATAAGAATTTACAATAGTGAATATTTTGGGCAAACAATACAACCGGTAGTTCAGTATTACAGTAGCTTTTATGACCACCAAAGATCTTGAAGGACGATTGGGGTCAAAAGTGAAATTTGAAAGTTGACGGGTTTTTTTTTATCAGTAAATCGCAAATTCAAACAATAAAAATGACTAAAAACAAAACAATAACAACTGTATGATCAACAGAATGAAAAGGATTGACAGAAATAATGTTTCACAGTGATTAATGGAAATTCCTGGAAATTGTCAAAATCAAGAATGACACCCCACGCACCCCACGCATGTGCAAACTATGGAATGTGTTTCGGTGTGTTGATAAACAGACCTGAACGTTCTTTACTAGGATAAATATATATATATATATATATGTTAAGTGTATGGTACTGTATTATTAACTGCAGTTTGGGGTTTTAGTTAGATACATCTTTTTTTTAATTTTATTTCATGTTAAATGTTTTAAATGTGTTTTAATGTAATATTTGTATATTTTATGTGTCAATTATTAATATTTTATAATCTCTCGTACCTCCATATGAAGTGTCTCAGTGCTATTTTAGATTGCATTGTGTTTAGTTATGTTTTATATTTTAACTGAGGTGAGCCCTTAAAGGCATACTGTCACAGATTTAAAAACCGTATTTCTCTAATAATAAATAAAAATTACATTAATTGTTGGTAACCAAATCTAGCTATCGCCTCACCTTAACTGAACCATGATGGAGTGAAATCCATGTCATCCCTCTCGGCAATTTTAGTTTTTGAATTATGGACCCTTGCCATAATTCAGTTATTTTTACAAAATGTCATTAATAAATGATTATGAAGATGGTTGAATAAAGTACATTTAGGTACAAATCAAATTATATTGTTTCAGGTAACACTTTGTTAGACCATTAAATAGGTCAGTGGTCTGTGACAATATGCCTTTAATAAACAATTTGTCTGTGTGTCTAATCAAAGTAATGGAACAATTCATAGTTCACGGAACAAATACCACAACACTATTTCTAATTTAATATAATAGCCGTGTACATATTATAATAGCCGTGTATATATAATAGCTGGATTTTATTGCAAATGTTATCTGTTATTTCCAAGGGGACGTTGAAGATTTGATATTTTATTGATTTAGAATACGATCATTACCAATGCTTCTATTCTCTCCTAGTGTTCGAATTCATTGTGCACGGATGGGTAGGTCTATTAAGCGGACACGTTCTTGGGTAGGGGAGGGACATAGCCCAGTGGTAAAGCGTTCGCCTGATGCGCGGTCGGTTTGGGATCGATCCCAGTCGGTGGACCCATTGGGCTATTAAAGGCGTAACAAAGGCCGTGGTATGTACTATCTTGTCTGTGGGATAGTGCATATAAAAGATCCCTTGCTGCTAATCGAAAAGAGTAGCCCGTGAAGTGGCGACAGCGGGTTTCCTCACTTTATATTTGTATGGTCCTTAACCATATGTCTGACGCCATATAACCGTAAATAAAATGTGTTGAGTGCGTCGTTAAATAAAACATTTCCTTCCTTCATTGTGCACGGATGGGTGGATCTATTAAGTGGACACGTTCTCGGGTTGGTAACGATATCACGCTGTTATGTATCCACAATTAAAAAACAAGAAGTTTGTTTTGATTAACGGCACCACTAGAACACATTTATTTAGTAATCATTGGCTACTAGATGTCAAACATTTGGTAATTTTAACATAGTCTTAGAGAGGAAACCCGCTACATTGTTCCATTGGTAGCGAGGGATCTTTTATATGTTCCATCCCAGACAGGATAGCACATACCACGACCATAGATATAGCAGTCGTGCTGCCCGACTCCCACCCAGAGCGAGTTTTAACGACTCGATGGGTAGGTATAAGACCACTACACCCTCTTCACTCTTACTAACAACTAACCCACTGTACTGCCCTGGGCCCCGTTCCACGAAACAATCTTAGCCCTAGGATTACCTTAAGCGCATAGCTACTCTATGCACTTAAGTTGATCTTAGGGCTAAGATCGCTTCGCGGAACGGGGCCCTGGACAGATAGCCCAGACAGCGAAGGTGTGTGCCCAGGACAGTGTGCTGGCCGTGGTATGTGCTATCCTGTCTGTGGGAAAGGGCATATAAAAGATCCTTTGCTACATTAGGAAACATGTAGCGGGTTTTCCTCTGAATAACTATGAGTCAAATTACCAATTGTTTGACATCCAATAGCCGATGATTAATTAATCAATGTGCTCCAGTGGTGTCGTTAAACAAAACAAACTTCTTTTTTATTACACTTACCAGATATAATTTTGAGAACAGTACTTTACGTTGAGGAATTTAGACGATTTTGTAGATGATTATAAACTGTACATCCATAAATTAATTTCACTGGATGTCAAGAGCTTAATATTTCAAGCAAGAAAATTGTATTTTTAACAGAAATACTATATAGTGTTGTATGACGTATAGGAATCTTTATATAATATTGACGTTGCGTGGTAAGTAGCCCAGTGGTCTAGGATCGACCCCCGTCGGTGGGCCCCATTTCTCGTTCCAGCCAGTGCATCACGACTGGTGTATCAAAGGCCATGGTATGTGCTATCCTGTCTACAGGAAAGCATATAAAAG
This sequence comes from Gigantopelta aegis, assembly GCF_016097555.1. NCBI lineage: Eukaryota > Metazoa > Mollusca > Gastropoda > Neomphalida > Peltospiridae > Gigantopelta > Gigantopelta aegis. Next base: position 24,203,896 of record NC_054709.1, read on the forward strand.
ATCTTTTGCTACTAATGGAAAAATGTAGCGGGTTTCCTCTCTAAGACTTAAAATTATCAAATGTTTGACATCCAGTAGCCAATGATTAATAAATCAATGCATGTGCTCTAGTGGTGTTGTTAAACAAAACAAACTTTAAATTGGCCATGACCACGAATCACAGGAGGGAGGGTACTTGGCCAATACTTCACAGTTGGTGTAGTTTTGTGTGTGAGGTAATGCATGTAAAAGCTCCCTTGCTGCTAATAAGAAAAAGAGTAACCCGTGGAGTGGCAACAGTGGGATTCTGATGTCATATAACCGTAATTAAAATGTGTTCAGTGTGATTTCAAATAAAACATTGTTTTCTTTATTTATTTCTATCTCTCCTCTCTCTCCTCTCTCTCTCTCTCTCTCTCTCTCTCTCTCTCTCTCTCTCTCTCTCTCTCTCTCTCTGTAGAACTCTTTCTCTCTATCTGTCTCTCTATGTCTCTGTCTCTCTCGCTCGCTCTCGCGCTCTCTCTCTCTCTGAGAAATTTGACCTTATGTACCAAATTAACATGGTGAAAAAGTGACAAAAAATTAGGGTTAGGGGAACTTAAATTTGGCATTATCTTGGCGAGATACCAATATATCATAGCATTTTACACACCAAAATTAAGCTTGCAGTTTCCCCTATAAAAATGTCTTTACAACTGCAGACTTGGCTAACGGGAAACCGGTTAACGCAGTATCAACGGTTACCGGTATGCTGGACCCCGATGCGGTATGGCTAACCGATTACGATTGGAGCACGTGCACCCAGAACTCCGATTTGATGACGGTGGATCTACTGGCTGTACACGTCATCAACATGATCTATCTTATTGTAGATGACGCCAGCTATAACGGTAAGTTTTTAATCTCGGTCACTCAAGTCGTTTGTAGAGCGGGATTTAACTCAGTCGGTTGAGTGCTCACCTGAGGTGCTTGTGTCGCAGGATCGAACCACCTCAGTAGACCCATTCAACTGATTTTTTTTCTCTCATTCTAACCACTGCACCATAACTGGTCAAAGCGGGAAAGTGTATATAAAAGATCCCTTGCTGTATTAGAAAACAATGTAGCAGGTTTCCTCTGATGACTACGAGTCAGAAATTACCAAATGTTTGACATCCAATAGCCAATGATTAAAGGAACAGACACTAAGGCATATTTTTCACTGGTTTCAACCCGTAAAAATGGACACTAATTTACAAACCTGTAACAAATTTGGATACAACAGAGTAAAACAAGAGTCTGTGACATTGAAATACCCTTAAAAGTAGAATACAACGCGACTCCATAACCGTTACTTCTCAGGCGCACGTGCGTTTTGAAAAACTTAAAAACTAGGGTCTGTCCCTTTAATTGCGGTGTCATCAAAACAAAACAAAGGAAAACTCCAGTCGTTTGTTGGGGGGAAAAAACACACAAAAAAACCCCAACCTGGCAGGGACCGACAATTGCGCCCATGACAGGCGTGCGTTACAACAGCTTCTTCTGAATGTACACGTAAAAGTGTAAAACCCTATGACCTGACAGAACCCCCTCACCCGAAAAAAAACGAAACAAAACAAAACAAACAACAAAAACAAAACCAACAACCAGAAAACGAAAGAAAGAAAGTTAGCTAGATAAACCAGTTTTATCGTAACTATTGATGTTCCGATGATCGATTATAACCGAAAACATTCCCCTGGACTATATTATTAAAATTACCAAATGTTTGACATCCAGCCGATGATTAATAAATCAATGTTTTGTATTTGGAATTGTTAAACAAAACAAACTTTAACGTTCAAGTGAAGGCAGGTGGGGGATGAGGGGTGGGGTGGGGGTTACGTCATCTTCAGAACGGCAGAGAGTTCACAATACTGTCCAATGCCTATATGACACTACAGTAAAAGTTTGTTTTGTTTAATACTACCACTAGAGCACATTGATTTATTAATCATTGGCTATTGAATGTCAAACATTTAGTAATTTTGACATTTAGTCTTAGTGAGGAAACCCGCTACATTTTTCCATTAGCAAGGGATTTTTCAGATGCACCATCTAACACAGGATAGCACATACCACGGCCTTTGATATACCAGTCGTGATGCACTGGCTGGAATGAGAAATAGCCCAATGGGCCCACCGACGAGGATCGATCCTAGACCGACCGCGCATCGAGCGAGCGCTTTACCACTAGGCTACGTTCCGCCCTCATAGTCATCAGAGAAAACCCGCTAAAGTTTTCCATTACTAGCAGGCATCAAGCGAGCGCTTTACCACTGGGCTACGTTCCGCCCTCATAGTCATCAGAGAAAACCCGCTAAAGTTTTCCATTACTAGCAGGCATCAAGTGAGCGCTTTACCACTGGGCTACGTTCCGCCCTCATAGTCATCAGAGAAAACCCGCTAAAGTTTTCCATTACTAGCAGGCATCAAGCGAGCACTTTACCACTGGGCTACGTTCCACCCTCATAGTCATCAGAGAAAACCCGCTAAAGTTTTCCATTACTAGCAGGCATCAAGTGAGCGCTTTACCACTGGGCTACGTTCCGCCCTCATAGTCATCAGAGAAAACCCGCTAAAGTTTTCCATTACTAGCAGGCATCAAGCGAGCACTTTACCACTGGGCTACGTTCCACCCTCATAGTCATCAGAGAAAACCCGCTAAAGTTTTCCATTACTAGCAGGCATCCAGCAAACGCTTTACCACTGGGCTACGTTCCGCCCTCGTAGTCATCAGAGAAAACCCGCTAAAGTTTTCCATTACTAGCAGGCATCCAGCGAGCGCTTTACCACTGGGCTACGTTCCGCCCTCGTAGTCATCAGAGAAAACCCGCTAAAGTTTTCCATTACTAGAAGGCATCAAGCGAGCGCTTTACCACTGGGCTACGTTCCGCCCTCGTAGTCATCAGAGAAAACCCGCTAAAGTTTTCCATTACTAGCAGGCATCCAGCGAGCGCTTTACCACTGGGCTACGTTCCGCCCTCTTAGTCATCAGAGAAAACCCGCTAAAGTTTTCCATTACTAGCAGGCATCAAGCGAGCGCTTTACCACTGGGCTACGTTCCGCCCTCATATTCATCAGAGAAAACCCGCTAAAGTTTTCCATTACTAGCAGGCATCAAGCGAGCGCTTTACCACTGGGCTACGTTCCGCCCTCATAGTCATCAGAGAAAACCCGCTAAAGTTTTCCATTACTAGCAGGCATCAAGCGAGCGCTTTACCACTGGGCTACGTTCCGCCCTCATAGTCATCAGAGAAAACCCGCTAAAGTTTTCCATTACTAGCAGGCATCAAGCGAGCGCTTTACCACTGGGCTACGTTCCGCCCTCATAGTCATCAGAGAAAACCCGCTAAAGTTTTCCATTAGAAGCAGGCATCAAGCGAGCGCTTTACCACTGGGCGCTACGTTCCGCCCTCATAGTCATCAGAGAAAACCCGCTAAAGTTTTCCATTACTAGCAGGCATCAAGCGAGCGCTTTACCACTGGGCGCTACGTTCCGCCCTCATAGTCATCAGAGAAAACCCGCTAAAGTTTTCCATTACTAGCAGGCATCAAGCGAGCGCTTTACCACTGGGCGCTACGTTCCGCCCTCATAGTCATCAGAGAAAACCCGCTACAGTTTTCCATTACTAGCAGGCATCAAGCGAGCGCTTTACCACTGGGCTACATCCCACCCCTACAGGCCTCGGTGGCGTAATAGTTAGGCCATCGGTCTACAGGCTGGTATGTACTGGGTTCGAATCCCAGTCGAGGCATGGGATTTTTAATCCAGATACCGACTCTAAACCCTGTGCGAGTGCTCCGCAAGGCTCAGTGGGTAGGTGTAAACCACTTGCACCGACCAGTGATCCATAACTCCGCAAGGCTCAGTGGGTAGGTGTAAACCACTTGCACCGACCAGTGATCCATAACTGGTTCAACAAAGGCCATGGTTTGTGCTATCCTGCCTGTGGGAAGCGCAAATAAAAGATCCCTTGCTGCCTGTCGTAAACGAGTAGCCAATGTGGCGACAGCGGGTTTCCTCTAAAAAACCCAGTGTCAGAATGACCATATGTTTGACGTCCAATAGCCGATGATAAGATAAAAAATCAATGTGCTTTAGTGGCGTCGTTAAATAAAACAAACATTACTTTTTACATCCCGCCCTTCACACTACAGTAATCCACATGTTGTTGTTGTTGTTGTTGTTGCAGACAGCGACGTTGTAGCGTGGGTGAACGTTCGGGATGCGGTGGCGGTGGATTGTTACCTGGTGGAACAGTTTTTCTTCTACTGTGGACCTGGAGTCAAGGCTCGCTACATCACGTTCAAAATGACCACACCCAATGTAACGGTCTGTGAGATATTCGTGGAAGGATATCTCCACCAAATAAACAAACAAGAAGGTAAGAGAAATACTTCTTTTATATTGAATATCAAAAGAAATGCGACTATTTTGCAAGGGACCGGCCCCACTAAATTTTGCAAGTTATAATTTTATTATATATTAATTTTCATTTTTTTTACGATTCACTCCAAACCTCCCCCAGTTTTATTGGCATTCCGCCTCATGTTATTGCCCCCCCCCCCCCCCAACTTGACAAAAAGAGTACTTTTAAACAAACAAAAACAATAGCACTTTTCGTTGCATCTATATTTTTAGATACACCCCTCCCCCATCAGATACGGTCATAACCCTTATATGACTTAAAGGCTAAACGTGTTACTTGCTTGTCGAAGATATTAAAGGGGCTATGTTAAAGTTACAATAATGGTGGTTCCCGCCAAAAATATTTATTAATATTTGTTCTGAAACGTAACGTTTATACATGTACCTTCTGCTATATGCCTATAAAACATTACAACCAAATAATTCCATTTACTAGTGACGTCACTGTTTTATGCATACACATTCATCATACTACGTTTACACAATATTTTGACGTCAGCTGACAAACAAAACCTGATGGTGGTCATGCTATATTTAGCCACAAATTATTCCAGAAAACACTCTTGTCGTCCAGTGCAAGAATTTTTTTAATTATTATTCTGGAGTTAATTATGGAACAATTATGCGTGGAATCGATTAATTTGTAGTTAATTATTACAAAGAAATGTGAAAATAACAAAATATTATAGTTTCAACACTGACATAGGACCTTTAATATATATATATATATATATATATATATATATATATATATATATATATTGTTAGGCCCGTAGAAAGACAAAATTAAACTCAGGGACTTATAGACCGGATATTTCTTACTCTGTAAAGCTACATTTTAATTTATTTTAAAAATATTTATCTATTTTATATTATTATTATTTTTATCTTATGTTCTGTAAAGCCATTGAACATAAGATACATATATAAAATATCGAATGTAGCTTTACAGAGACAAAAATAATCCAGGCTAGCGATCTTAGCACCAAGATTACCCAAGTGCTTAAGGTAGCTATGCACTTAACTTAAAGTTTAGCCCTGACACTGCTATATGATCTGGGACAATCTGGGGCGTAGCCAGAGAGGAAAAAAAACCCCGCCCAGGCAAACCCAGACCTGTAAAATAAATATCAGTGTTGTGGGAAAAATAAAATAATCTGGGGAAATTCCAGGCGAGGCGAGCGCCTCTTCTGCCTCATACTGGCTACGCCACTGACAATAAATATTACTTTAAAAATAATAATAATAAAATAAAATTAAGGTTATCTCAGTGCTAAGATCGGTTCGTTAAACAGGGCACGTGTATAGCCCCCCCCCCCCCCCCCCCACACACACACACCTGCCCACTTTTCGTTCCACACTTTTACAAAGTCACTGATGGATGTTTGTCTTAGTAAATAATTCATTTTATTTATAGAAACACATTAACACAGAAATTGTCTTTTTCTATTCAGCTGTCTTCGAATCGGTCAACTCCCTGGACAGTGGCGTTGCTCCGATCGCGAGCGCGTCCACAAGCCGCCGGTTTGACTGTGCCGTCCTGTGTGTGGACAACTGGGACTGTTCACACTTCACCTGGTCCGACCAGTCCTGTCTCCTGTACGACAAACCACCACAGGGCACCAGTTTCAGTATCGTCAAGTTTGACGTGTGATTCCCTCACCTCCAGTTACAGTATCGTCAAGTTTGACGTGTGATTCCCTCACTTCCAGTTACAGTATCGTCAAGTTTGACGTGTGATTCCCTCACCTCCAGTTTCAGTATCGTCAAGTTTGACCTGTGATTCCCTCACCTCCAGTTACAGTATCGTCAAGTTTGACCTTTGATTCCCTCACCTCCTGTTGTAGTATCGTCAAATTTGACCTGTGACTCCCTCACCTCCAGTTTCAGTATGATCAACTTTGACCTGTGATTCCCTCACCTGTAGTTACAGCACCGTCAAGTTTGACCTTTGATTCACTCACCTCCAGTTACAGTATCGTCAAGTTTGACCTGTGACTCCCACACCTCCAGTTTCAGTATGATCAACTTTGACCTGTGATTCCCTCACCTGTAGTTACAGCACCGTCAAGTTTGACCTGTAACTCCCTCACCTCCAGTTTCAGTATCGTCACGTTTGACCTGTGACTCCCTCACCTCTAGTTTCAGTATCATCAAGTTTGACCTGTGCTTCCCTCACCTTCAGTTGTAGTATCATCAAATTTGACCTGTAATTCCCTCACCTCCAGTTTCAGTATCATCAAGTTTGACCTGTAATTCCCTCACTTCCAGTTTCAGTATCACCAAGTTTGACCTGTGATTCCCTCACATCCAGTTACAGCATCGTCAAGTTTGACCTGTGACTCCCTCACTTCCAGTTTCAGTATCATCAAGTTTGACCTGTGATTCCCTCACCTCCAGTTTCAGTATCGTCAAGTTTGACCTGTGACTCCCTCACCTCCAGTTTCAGTATCGTCAAGTTTGACCTGTGATTCCCTCACCTCCAGTTACAGCATCGTCAAGTTTGACCTATGACTCCCTCACTTCCAGTTTCATAAAGTTTGACCTGTGATTCCCTCACCTCCAGTTTCAATATCATCAAGTTTTACCTGTAATTCCCTCACCTCCAGTTTCAGTATCGTCAAGTTTGACCTGTGATTTCCTCACCTCCAGTTACAGCATCGTCAAGTTTGACCTGCGACTCCCTCACTTCCAGTTTCAGTATCATAAATTTTGACCTGTGATTCCCTCACCTTCAGTTACAGCATCGTCAAGTTTGACCTGTGATTCCCTCACCTCCAGTTTCAGTATCGCCAAGTTTCATTTGCGATTCCCTCACCTTCAGTTTCAGTATCGTCAAGTTTGATCCGTGATTCACTCACCTCCAGTGTCAGTATCGTCAAGTTTGAGCTGTTATTCCCTCACCTCCAGTTACAGTATCGTCAAGTGTGACCCGTGATTCCCTCACCTCCAGTTACAGCATCATCAAGTTTGACCTGTGACTCCCCCACCTCCAGTTTCAGCAGTGTCAAGTTTGACCTGTCATTCCCTCTCCTCGGCTGTTTCAACATCATCAAGTTTGACCTGTCATTCCCTCACACTGCTCAATTTCAGCATCGTCAAGTTTGACCTATGATTCCCTCACCTCGGCTCAGTTTCAGAATAGTCAAGCTTGACCTGTGATTACCTCACCTTTAGTTTCAACATTGTCAAGTTTGACCCGTTATTCCCTCACCGTGGCTCAGTTTCAGCAGTCAAGTTTGACCTTTGATTCCCTCTCCTCGGCTCAGTTTCAAAATAGTCAAGTTTGACCCGATTCCCTCACATCCAGTTTCAACATAATCAAGTTTGACCTTCGATTCTCTCACCTCATCTCAGTTTCAGAATAGTCAATTTTGACCTGTGATTCCCTCACCTCTGCTCAGTTTTAGGATAGTCAAGTTTGACCTGTGATTTCCTCACCTCTGCTCAGTTTTGACCTGTGATTCCCTCACCTCTGCTCAGTTTCAGGATAGTCAAGTTTGACCTGTTATTCCCTCAACAGATTGCTAAATATAAATTTAAACAAGCATTCTGAGAGTACTGCTAAAACAAAACACATCCCCTATCGGGCCCCACAAATGTTCAAATCTCGTAAAGGGACACGCCCTAGTTGTTAACCATTACGCCGTTGTTTTTCGCTATTAAACCCATTTTCTCACAAATAAAATTGCACTTTACTTACATTTTATTATTTAGAATATACATTTCTATTCACCTAAAGGTAATCCTGGTGTTTGTAATACCACAAAATGTATTTTTCGTATTTCTTAAAAACGCACGCGCGTCTGAGAAAAAAACGTTGAGCAGACAAGGTCTAATCTGTTTTTAGAGGGGATCTTCCCATTTCAACGTCACAGACGTTGGTATACCACTAGCCCGAGTACTCTGACTGTAAGAGAGCTAGACGGACATTTGGACATAAGAGCCCATTTATGTCCAAATGTTCGTCTAGCTCTCTTACAGAAAGAAAGAAGTATTTTATTTAACGACGCACTCAACACATTTTATTTACGGTTATATGGCGTCAGACATATGGTTAAGGACCACACAGATTTTGAGAGGAAACCCGCTGTCGCCACTTCATGGGCTACTCTTTCCGATTAGCAGTAAGGGATCTTTTATTTGTGCTTCCCACAGGCAGGATAGCACAAACCATGGCCTTTGTTGAACCAGTTATGGATCACTGGTCGGTGCAAGTGGGTTACACCTACCCATTGAGCCTTGCGGAGCACTCACTCAAGGTTTCAGTATCTGGATTAAAAATCCCATGCCTCGACTTGGATCCGAACCCAGTACCTACCAGCCTGTTGACCGATGGCCTAACCACGACGCTACCGAGGCCGGTCATTCAAAGTGACAGAGCCTAGTTTTTAAACACTACAATGAATTTTTCACTATTAGAGCCGTTTTTCGATAATTTAAATTAGAAGTTACTTACATTTTATTGTTTACTTACTTACTTATGCCTATGGTCCCTTCTAGAGCATAGGCCATCGACTACAATTTTCCAGAGTTGTCTGTCCTGGGCTCTGGTTTCAAGCTGCCTCCAGGTGTATCCTGTCTTCTTGGTGTCCACCTGGAGGTCCCTTCGCCATGTGTTCTTTGGGCGACCTCTTTTACTTCTGCCTTGTGGGGTCCATGTATGAGCCTGCCTGGTGATATTTGATGCTGGTTTCCGGAGCGTATGACCAATCCAACCCCATCGTCTCCTTCTAATCTCATCTCCAGCAGCCAGTTGGTGTGTTCTCTCCCACAAGTCTATCATGCTGATGGTGTCTGGCCAACGGATCTGGAGGGTTCTTCTTAGACAGTTGTTGATAAAGGTCTGTACTTTATTGATGGTGGCGTTACTTGTCCTCCATGTTTCTACTCCATTCAGTAGCACCGACTTCACACTGGAGTTAAACAGGCGTATCTTCGTATGTAATGACAGCACTTTAGAGCTCCAGATGTTCTTGAGCTGTATAAATGCTCCTCTCGCCTTGCCAGTCCATGCTCTAACATCCGCATCTGTGCCACCCTGCATGTCAACAACACTACCCAGGTAGATGAAGGTCTCTACCTCTTCAAGTGCATTCCCTTCCAGTGTGACTGGCTCAGTGCTGGCTGTGTTTACCGTGAGGACCTTTGTTTTTCCTTTATGTATGTTAAGCCCCACTCGTGAAGAGATGGCTGCCAGTTCAGTGATCTTCTCCTGCACCTGCTGGTGGATGTGGGACAGCAGTGCCAATTTTATTCTTTAGAATATCCAACATTTTTATGGTCATCCCGGTACTTGTAATACCCCAAACTACATAATTCTAAAAATGTACGTTACTCTGAGAAGTAATGGTTATGGGAGCGGTCGGTCATCGGATCGATCCTTCTCAGTAGACCCATTTGCCATTTGGGCTATTTTCCGTTCCAACCAGTCGTCCACAACTGGTTCATCAAAGGCTGTGGTATGTGCTGTCCTGTCTGTGGGAAAGTGCATATAAAAGACCCCTTGCTGCTTATCAGAAAGAGTAGCCTATGTGGCGGCAGCGGATTTTCTCTAAAGACATATTTCATAATGACCATATGTTTGACGTCCAATAGCCGATGATAAGATAAAAATCAATGTGCTCTAGAGGCGCCGTTAAACAAAACAAAATTTTTTTTTAATGGTTATGGTGACAAGTTCCAGTCTATTTTTAAGGGTATTTCCCCGTTTCACCGTCACAGATTCTTATTTCACTGTTTGTAACTTTAACTAGTTTTGTTATAGGTTTGAAGATTAACTAAGTGTAGTGTAGTGTCCACTTCCACGGTTACAACTAGGGTTTGCAAATTTAAAACCTCATGTAAAAACAACCTACAAGTTAGCTGTACGTGACAAATTGTTTTTGTATTGATCAATAACAAATGATGATGTACTGGTTTTAAAACCTCACGTAAAAACAACCTACAGGTTACCTATACGTGACAAATTGTTTTTGTATTGATCAATAACAAATGATGATGTACTGGTTTTAAAACCTCACGTAAAAACAACCTACAGGTTACCTGTACGTGACAAATTGTTTTCGTATTGATCAATAACAAATGATGATGTACTGGTTTTAAAACCTCATGTAAAAACCACCTACAGGTTACCTGTACGTGACAAATTGTTTTCGTATTGATCAATAACAAATGATGATGTACTGGTTTTAAAACCTCACGTAAAAACCACCTACAGGTTACCTGTACGTGACAAATTGTTTTCGTATTGATCAATAACAAATGATGATGTACTGGTTTTAAAACCTCACTTTTGTAACTTATTTCAACCCTTTAATGCCCGTGACAAAACTAGCATGAATTCAGATAAAATATTGCTTTGTGAATAAACATAGCATCATTTAAAAACACGTTTGAGTATATTTGAAATAAATATTTATTTTTAATTTGTTTTTAAGGCTGTACTCAGGCTGTACTCATAGGAGTACAAAAGTAATTATTACATCACATTTAAAAAAATATTTGTTGCAATCAGAGAAAAAACATATCAAATTCATTTAACACACCATTAGAACAATGTAGCAGATCTATGAGTGCAGAGAAAAGACTACAAAATAAACATGTTGCCATAGGTGCCTATTGTACTCAAATGAGTACACATTTAAATGTTTGGCTCTGTTCAATATAAGTTTAATCATTCAAGTAAATTGTACTCATTTTGAGGATATTAGACATATATGGACATTCTCAGTACTTATTCATTAGAAATATTTCATTTTTGCAAATAGTGTTTTTGCTTATAAAGTATGCACTCATTTGAGTACGCTGGGCTTTAAAGGGTTAAAGCCTCACTTTGATGTAGTAGTCCGTGTTTTTGGGTATAGCGCAATGGAATTGAATGCAACCACAATCTGTATGAGGGACCTCTCCCAGAAAGAAAAATGGGTTAAGTTTAGGGTTAGGGTTAAGAAAATCATACAGTAATGATAAGAGTAATTAATTTTGTCAAAAGGTTAACTTTAAAAAAAAAAAATAAAAAAAAAAATTGGGTATGGCGCCATAACCATTTTACCCTCTGGCAGAAACCCTGCTAGTTTTAAAACCTTACTTCTACATGTATTAGTTTTAAAACCTCTTTTTGTATCTCATTTTAAAACCGCTACTTTGATGAACTAGTTTTAATACCTTAATCCTTTTGGCTCCAAATAAAAACAGCTGACCATATGATTGTAGTGTATTTATTGTGATCAGAATAAAAACAGCTACTATATGATTGTAATGTATTTATTGTGATCAGAATAAAAACAGCTGACTATATGATTATAGTGTATTTATTGTGATGAGAATAAAAACAGCTACTATATGACTGTAGTGTATTTATTGTGATGAGCATAAAAACAGCTGACTATATGATTGTAGTGTATTTATTGTGATGAGAATAAAAACAGCTGACTATATGATTGTAGTGTATTTATTATGATGAGAATAAAAACAGCTACTATATGATTGTTATGTGTTTATTATGCTGAGAACAAAAACAGCTGACAATCTGATGTAGTGTATTTATTGTGATGATAACAAAAACAGCTGACTATATGATGTAGTGTATTTATGAAGAGTAAAACTCAGTAGTTGAAAGCGTCACTATAGTCATCGTCACTGTCTAGTAGCAGTAATGTAGTGTATTTATGAAGAGTAAAACTCATTAGTTGAAAGCGTCACTATAGTCATCGTCACTGTCTAGTAGCAGTAATGTAGTGTATTTATAAAGAGTAAAACTCAGTAGTTGAAAGCGTGACTATAGTCATCGTCACTGTCTAGTAGCAGTATTGTAGTGTATTTATGAAGAGTAAAACTCAGTAGTTGAAAGCGTGACTATAGTCATCTTTACTGTCTAGTAGCAGTAATGTAGTGTATTTATGAAGAGTAAAACTCAGTAGTTGAAAGCGTGACTATAGTCATCTTTACTGTCTAGTAGCAGTAATGTAGTGTATTCATGAGGAGTAAAACTCAGTAGTTGAAAGCGTCACTATAGTCATCTTTACTGTCTAGTAGCAGTATTGTAGTGTATTTATGAAGAGTAAAACTCAGTAGTTGAAAGCGTCACTATAGTCATCGTCACTGTCTAGTAGCAGTATTGTAGTGTATTTATGAGTAAAACTCAGTAGTTGAAAGCGTCACTATAGTCGTCTTTACTGTCTAGTAGCAGTAATGTAGTGTATTTATGAGGAGTAAAACTCAGTAGTTGAAAGCGTCACTATAGTCATCATCACTGTCTAGCAGCAGTATTGTAGTGTATTTATGAGGAGTAAAACTCAGTAGTTGAAAGCGTCACTATAGTCATCGTCACTGTCTAGTAGCAGTAATGTAGTGTATTTATGAAGAGTAAAACTCAGTAGTTGAAAGCGTCACTATAGTCGTCTTTACTGTCTAGTAGCAGTAATGTAGTGTATTTATGAAGAGTAAAACTCAGTAGTTGAAAGCGTCACTATAGTCATCGTCACTGTCTAGTAGCAGTATTGTAGTGTATTTATGAAGAGTAAAACTCAGTAGTTGAAAGCGTCACTATAGTCGTCTTTACTGTCTAGTAGCAGTAATGTAGTGTATTTATGAAGAGTAAAACTCAGTAGTTGAAAGCGTCACTATAGTCATCGTCACTGTCTAGTAGCAGTATTGTAGTGTATTTATAAAGAGTAAAACTCAGTAGTTGAAAGTGTCGCTATAGTCATCGTCACTGTCTAGTAGCAGTAATGTAGTGTATTTATAAAGAGTAAAACTCAGTAGTTGAAAGTGTCGCTATAGTCATCGTCACTGTCTAGTAGCAGTAATGTAGTGTATTTATAAAGAGTAAAACTCAGTAGTTGAAAGTGTCGCTATAGTCGTCTTTACTGTCTAGTAGCAGTAATGTAGTTTATTTATAAAGAGTAAAACTCAGTAGTTGAAAGTGTCACTATAGTCGTCTTTACTGTCTAGTAGCAGTAATGTAGTGTATTTATGAAGAGTAAAACTCAGTAGTTGAAAGCGTCACTATAGTCATCGTCACTGTCTAGTAGCAGTATTGTCTCAGCTGTTCCCTCTATGGGCGTTGACCGGCTCGATTCATCAACATCCATCTCAACCCCTCCTTCATCCTGGAATGAAGGAATCAGTTAATGTATGAACTGAGTAAAAGAATGTTTTATGAATGAAGGAACTGAATAAATGTTTGAGTGAGTGAATGAATGAGTGAGTGAATGAGAGTGAAAGAATGAATGAATGAGTGAATGAAAGTGAATGAGTTAGTGAGTGAATGAATGAGTGCATGAGTAAGTGAATGAAAGAAAGTGAGTGAATGAATGAACGATGAGAGTGAATGAATGAGTGAATGAATGAAAGAATGAATGAAAGGCCTCTGAAGATTGTATCATAATAGTTTCGTTTTCACAACACTCGCACAAATCTGGTTTTGCATAATCCATTTTTCATTCAGTATTATATTTATGACATCATTTACATGTAAACTAGTTATCAGGGCTCCAACTTAACGACGGCAATTGGCGGCGTAGAGATATAAATTGCCGTAGGTAGAGATCATCACCGACGGCTCTTTCGGGCCATCGATAAAGCTCCTCAACAATTACAAAATTTATACACCTGTTGTACATTATCTGTCAGTATTTAACATTTGTACATTTGAAATATGTCTACATACAGCAAAATAACCTTTCAGTCATGTTTATTTGCTGCAAAGTTACTTTTAAAACAAATATTGCCACAGTCGGGCTCAAAATTGACGTCGGTGGGCAATTTCATCCATGGCAATTCTTTACAAAATTGCTGTGGGAGACCAATTCATAAGTTTGGGCCCTCAGTAATAACGGGTAACAGAGAACAAACTGCGTTCCTTAAATGTTTAAATGGGTTATCCCTGTTTTCAAAGCTCAAAGGCCTAAATGAAGGAACTGAATAAGTCATTGAATAAATACCATAGCTGATCTTCACAGCCTTTGCAATTAAAAAAAAAAAAGAGGCAAAAATAGTATGTTTTAGCTCAAATAATTTCCCATGACATGTGTTTTATACTAATAGACTCCATCATGTGTGGTCATGTGGGATAGAAAAAGTAAACCTGAGGTGGTGAAAATTTTAACTCGGGACAAGGCTTGCAGAGTCCCAGTGTTGAAATTTGCACCACCGAGGGTTTACTTTTTCTATCCCACATGACCGCATATGGTGGAGTCTTTTTTTTCTTACATACCCATTGGTAAGAACATCATTCATTATTTTTGGTAACACCTACTTCTTAATACATATATGTGCGTTAACATTTCAAAGACAAACAACTGGCTGCTCCTAGGTGATGACCAGATCACCAATGCCATATCATCCAATGAAAAAAGGAACTGTAGAATTGATCATTCCGTGATGTACAAGATAACCTGAAATTGACTTGTCTGTGACGCACAAGTTAACTACATGTGCAAAGGCCGTAAATAGGTTTTCCTTGGAAAAGGCATTTAAATTTATTTTAAAATGGATATGTAAGAAATACAATACAACATTTGAGTCTGTTAGACACCATTTTTCTTACAACTCATTGTTTAAAAACATATCCAACTAGCTTTTGCGCGATAGATATGTTTTTAAACAACTTGAAGTCAGATAAATGGTATCTAACGGCCACTCGTGTAGTATTCTCTATATCATCATCATTATAGAAATGCTTACTGAGTTGTCGGTGGGGTCACACGCCTCGCAGTGCCAGGAATAGCCTGGCTGTTTCGGGGTCTTCTTTGATGGCGGCTTTAAACACTTGAAATGGTAGTGTAGCTGGCATTCATCACACCTGACAAAACAAACCAAACAACGTGAAACAGGTTTATAATATTACAGTGAAAACAGCCCTCTGAAAAATCAAACTTTACGTAAATCATTTGAGCCGTCACATGGGAAAACCTACAACTTGGCAAAAACAAAGTTTTTTTCTTTTTTTGTGGTAAATAATAGATAATAACCTTAAGAAACTAAATTTCAGGTATTTGGGCTCTATCTTAATTATATCTTGTAAAAATACAGCATTAATGACGTCACTTTTTCAACATCAAATTAGACAACGTCAAAATGAAACTTCAACGTTACTACCATATTCTAGGTTACTTCCAGCCCAATTTCAATAAAATCAGTTGATTTGGAATCGGTACTTTTTAAATTATCTCTTTATCCAGTATTTTAAGTGATATATTCTGATGGGGTTTTTTTTATGTTTTTTTTTTTTTTTTTAATGTGCGATATATTCCGGTTTTAAGTATTTTTTTTGCAATAATTCTATATATCCAATACATGAATTTAATACTAATTAATAAATCATAGATGGACATGCAATTTAGCGAACTACAAGATTTCGCACCCGACCCCACTTTATTCAGATTCCTGTATCATCCATAGAGTAATTTCATATTTTGTTGGTGTCGTACTGTCGAACTATATTGGTTCATTCTTCGGTTGTTAGAGGATATGATATCGATCAGTTTGCACACTGGACATCAAAGAAAACAAGTTGTGTATGAAAATGTAACTGAACAAAAACTTCAGTAGCTTACGATAGTTACCGTAACGTAATTTAAAACTATTTTAACAGCCTCTGTGGTGTCCCATACCAGTATTCATTTGTATATTTGATACAAACAATTAAAGTTATATTTTATTCGAGCAATAAAACCACTTTATTTTTATTGTTTCGACCAATCTCCGACTGAGAACAGCATGTCAGCTTTTACTTCCGCGTTTACATGTGATGTGAAACTTTGAGCAGCGTTTACTCGGTTTCTGACGTCATGCTAAGTTGTAGGTTTTCGCGTGTGACGGCTCATTTATGAATTCCACAAAAACTAATTCAGATACCCTCCCCTTTGTTTTTTCCTTGACACATCATGCCAATATCAGCTTAAATTTAATATGTCAATATAAACATACTGGGTCGGGATGTAGCCCAATGGTAAAGCGTTCGCCTGATGCACGGTCGGTTTTGGATCGATCCACGTTGCTGGGCCCATTGGGCTATTTCTTGCTCCAGCCAGTGCACCACGACTGGTATATCAAAGGCCGTGATATAAGTGCTATCCTGTCTGTGGGGAAGTGCATATAAAAAATCCCAAGCTACTAATGGAAAAATGTAGCGGGTTTCCTCTCTAAGACTATATGTCAAAATTATCAAATGTTTGACATCCAATAGCCGATGATTAATAAATCAATGTGCTCTAGTGGTGTAGTTAAACAAAAACTAATGTTATAAACGTGTTGCACAAAAATAAACTTGCGTGAGTAACATGCAAATGAAACCTATTAATCTTCGAATTTTCAGAGCCCCGGTTTCAGCTAAGCGCTCACTTGAGGTGATTGGGGTTTTTTCTATCGTTCCAACCAGTGCACCACAACTGGTCAAAGGCTGTGGTATGTGTTTTCCTGTCTGTGGGAAGGTGCATATAAAAGATCCCTTGCTGCATTAGGAAAAATGTACCGGGTTTCCTCTGATGACTATGTGTCAGAATTACCAAATGTTTGACATCCAATAGCTGATGATTAATTAATCAATGTGCTCTAGTGGTGTCGTTAAACAAAACAAACAGAGAGAGGAGGGTGGGAGATATATATATATTTATTATCCACATAGTTCAAGATATTCAGGGAAATATAACCAGTATGACCCGCGTGTATCATAAAGATATTCAGGGAAATATAACCAGTATGACGCACATCATAAAGATATTCAGGGAAATATAACCAGTATGACGCACATCATAAAGATATTCAGGGAAATATAACCAGTATGACGTACATCATAAAGATATTCAGGGAAATATAACCAGTATGACCCACGTGTGTCATAAAGATATTCAGGGAAATATAACCAGTATGACCCACGTGTGTCATAAAGATATTCAGGGAAATATAACCAGTATGACCCACGTGTGTCATAAAGATATTCAGGGAAATATAACCAGTATGACCCACGCGTCATAAAGATATTCAGGGAAATATAACCAGTATGACCCATGCGTGTCATAAAGATATTCAGGGAAATATAACCAGTATGACCCACGTGTGTCATAAAGATATTCAGGGAAATATAACCAGTATGACCCACGCGTGTTATAAAGATATTCAGGGAAATATAACCAGTATGACCCACGCGTGTTATAAAGATATTCAGGGAAATATAACCAGTATGACCCACGCGTCATAAAGATATTCAGGGAAATATAACCAGTATGACCCATGCGTGTCATAAAGATATTCAGGGAAATATAACCAGTATGACCCACACGTGTTATAAAGATATTCAGGGAAATATAACCAGTATGACCCACGCATGTCATAAAGATATTCAGGGAAATATAACCAGTATGACGCACATCATAAAGATATTCAGGGAAATATAACCAGTATGACCCACGTGTGTCAAAGATATTCAGGGAAATATAACCAGTATGACCCACGTGTGTCATAAAGATATTCAGGGAAATATAACCAGTATGACCCACGTGTGTCATAAAGATATTCAGGGAAATATAACCAGTATGACCCACGTGTGTCATAATGATTTCAGGTGCACAACGAATGACGCAATTCTGTGAAGCGACGTCATAACTTAATGCGGCTTCCTCAGTGTAAACGTTTATCAAAATGACGCCATTTCGGAAAATGACATTGTTTCGTAGTCTTTTCATTGTCTCTTTTTAGTTAAGTTTGAAATGTTCTGACGTGGTCCTAGCTTGTTATTCATGAAAATAGTTTGGATAATCTGGATAATAAAGAAATTTTACGAAACTCGTGTCAGGATTCATTTATTACCCTCGCTCTAGCTCAGTTAATATAATAATCCTGACACTCGTTTTGTAAAATCAGTACGACACACAAGCTCATAAAATAATCTATATATAGGGAGGGAGAGGGCGATAGAAACAGAAATAGTAATATCAAACTCAACACATTTTAATTATGGTTATATGACATCAGAATCCCGCTGTTGCCACTCCATGGGTTACTCTTTTTTTATTAGCAGCAAGGGATCTTTAATTAATCATGCATTAGGCAAATGATTTTCCACCAGCCTCGGTGGTTTGTGGTTAAGCCATCGGCCATTATAAGGCTGAAAGGTACTGGGTTCGCAGCCTGGTACCGGCTCCCACCCAGAGTGAGTTTTAATGACTCAATGGATAGATGTAAGGCCACTACACCCTCTTCGCTCTCACTAACCACTAACAACTAATAACTAACCCAATGTCCTGGACAGACAACTCGGATAGCTGAGGTGTGTGCCCAGGACAGCGTGCTTGAACCTTAATTGGATATAAGCACGGAAATAAGTTGAAATGGGAGTCGATCCTAGAGCGACCGAGCACTTTACCGCTGGGCTACATGCCGCACTTATTCTGAAACGAGTGAGTGAAAGGTGAATGAATAAAATAAAATATCTAACAATGAAATGAAGTCTTGCCCACGTATAAATAAAATTCATCTGGACCTACTTGACAGTGTTTCTGCGTCCCGGCTCACCACATACCACACAGGTTACAGAGCTTCTCACGGGAGAACTCTTGCATATCTTGGACACCGGCTTTTGTCTCGTTACCTGTAGGAACCACAATGTAGAAAACTTATTAAGCATGAAATATAGCAAGTAAAGTTATTAAAAGCAAGAGTAATTGTGGAAGGAACAAAACCATATAAGAAACACTCAAATACACCAACACATACACCACAATATTTGAATGACTAGTTAATATTAAGATCAATATTGAAAAGACTACAGTTAATATTAAGATCAATATTTGAAAGACTACAGTTAATATTAAGATCAATATTTGAAAGACTACAGTTAATATTAAGATCAATATTTGAATGACTATGACATTATAATTTATATATTACTGGTGATGTGATGAGATCTTGTTGCTCAGGAAGCTTTTCTTTGGCAGTCTTTGGTGAAATATATTTCTGACCAACTTTTTCCTTCCCCAATTTAGGGGAAATGGTCATCTGCTTATCCTTGGGTGAAGCGGTTGTTTGTTTCTGTTTTACGGAAGCTGATTTGGACAGTTCCAGTTTCGGTGCAGAAGACTTGGGTTTTGGTTTCCTTGCTTTCAGTTTTCCGCGCTGGTTTCTTTTCACTCTCTGAAAAGAATAAAAATAAACATTGGTTTTAACGGCACTTTAGCAGTGTTTTATCCCTGGTTGTTTTGAAGGGTTACACACACACTCAGGCCACTGATGTTTACTAACTAGTGTGATGACTCACCAACTATATAGATGTGGATTCCAGTGACATAACGCTTGCTGTATGAAGGAAGGAAATGTTTTATTTAACAACGCACTCAACACATTTTATTTACAGTTATATGGCGTCGGACATAAGGACCACAAAGATATTGAGAGAGGAAACCTGCTGTCGCCACTTTTTTGTTTAACAACAAGGGATCTTTTATATAAACCATCCCACAGACAGGATAGTACATACATGTACCACAGCCTTTGTTACACCAGTTGTAGAACACTGGCTGGAACGAGAAAAAGCCCAATGGTCCTACCAATGGGAATCGATCCTAGATTGATCGTGGATCAGGCGAGTGCTGTACCACTGAGCTATGTCCCATCCCCTGCAATATGAATGAATGTTTATACTCCAGCACAAAAAAAAGTGTATCAACTACTGGGTGTCAAACAAAGATAAATATAACAAAAAACAATACTGTATACGCAAATATTTTCGCAGCTAAAATAATTCGCGATCGGGCTTTCATTTGACATTTTTGCGAGAAATTATTTTCGCGACTGTGTCCCCCGATAATAAAATAAAAATTACCCATATTTCATTTGCCAAACTCTTTTCAGTGACGATTTCACGCACATACTTGGACATGTTCACCATGCTGTCAGCGAGACGTCAATGTTGTATGTATGTCTGATAAGACTATTGTCATGTTATCGATGGAACACGCACATGTGATACAGAACATTGAAAAATTCAAATATCATAAGAAATAACTTTTCATTATTGGTGATACTCACAAACTTCCATTTAAGGTTACAAAGAAAACAAACAAAACTGAGATTACGTAACAACAGACTTGCACCCAAATGTGTGTCATTTGGATCAAATCCACATGACCAGGCAGGTTAACAGAATCACGTGACCTTGCGGACCTCTGACTGCTTGATTCTGATATGGGTTGGACGTGTAGAGATAAGACTATATATTAAAAGGTAAATAATATTATAAGTGCGCGTGTAATTAAATTCGCGGTGCTATTAACGTGTTCGCGATTTTCGCGCTATATTTTATTCGCGAACATATTTGCGTATACGGTAATATAATTTGTAAAAAAACACTTTTTCTAACAATATGAAAAATTGGTTTTAAAATCTGTGAATTTTTTTCACAACATAACAAATAATGACAATGAATATAAGGCAAAACAAAATAAATTTCTGGTTTCTGGTCAGCGTGCACATTTTTGACCCTCACGCTTCAACATGGTTTTTTTGGGGGGGTTTCCTGCGGTATGACGTAGATTTTTGCAAAAAGAAATTTTGCTATGGCGTAAAACTGCATGTCATCACACATGAACTAGAATGTGCATTCTGATTCCAGTTATGCGCCTTATTTCGGTATATAATATACTCACATCTTCTGTGCAATCTATGCTTCTGAAACTTTGGTCTGACCAGGGACTGACTTTTTAAAACTTTTTTTGCATAATTGTAATTATTATAATTATGTAGAACAATGTACATTATAAGTGAAATAAATAAATGAACTGATAAAACCACAGCTTCAATGCACTTTCAACACTAGGCAGTTATGACACAACCGGTGCCATTTCGTTCCTGTAATTAAAAATATATACATTTTTTACCAATGACAGTTGACAAACCAAGACGTTCACGTTTGTTTTGTTTAACTATACCACTAGAGCACAATGATTTATAAGTCTTCGGCTATTGGATGTCAAACATTTGGTACAGACAGGATAGCACATATCACAGCCTTTTATATACCAGTTGTGGTGCACTGGCTAGAACGAGAAATAGCCTAATGAGCCCACTGACAGAGATCGATATTAAACCGTCATTTCTTCCCAATCTGGCAACTCCTCCTTTCTTTCAACTTCTTTTGCTGTCCACCTCTACATCTCAGTCCTTGTCTCTCCAACCGCGACAGGTGCTTGTCTCTTGTGGCTATCCATGCCTGTCATTCCCCATCAGCTTTTAGCTGTGGGCTTAGTCTGACCACTGCGGAGAGTTTGTTCCGTTTAACAACACTACTAGAGCACATTGATTAATTAATCATCAGCTGTTGGATGTCAACCATTTGGTAATTCAGAGGAAACCAGCTACATTTTTCCTAATGCAGCAAAGAATCTTTTATATCCACTTTTCGATAAACAGAAAAGCACATACCATGGTTTTTGACCAGTTTGTAATGCACTGGTTGGATCGAGAAAACCCCCAATCAGTTGATAGGGATCCAGAAAGGTGGTTCGATCCTGCAACGCAAGTATCTCAAGCGAGCACTCAATCGACTGAGCTAAATCAGGGTTACAATCAAATGAAATTGCTTTGAAACAGAAGTTGTTGCATGCACAAGTTGCTTTATTTCGAGGCTTGCTATTTACAAGCCAACCAAACATGTTGCTCACCTTGACGGTTTCATATTGATCGGACATAACCAGCTGCTCACCTTGATGGTTTTGTATTGATTGGACATAACCAGCTGTTCACCTGGACAGTTTCGTATTGATCTGACATAACCAGCTGCTCACCTCGACGGTTTCGTACTGGTCGGACATAAACAGCTGCTCACCTCGACGGTTTCGTACTGGTCGGACATAACCAGCTGCTCACCTCGATGGTTTCGTAATGGTCGGACATAACCAGCTGCTCACCTCGATGGTTTCGTACTGGTCAGACATAACCAAATGCTCACCTTGATGGTTTCGTACTGGTCGGACATAACCAACTGCTCACCTTGATGGTTTCATACTGGTCGGACATAACCAGCTGCTCACCTTGACTGTTTCGTACTGGTCGGACATATCATTTCGGTATGGTTCTCTCAGACTGTTTTTCTCCCGCAGTCTTCGTGGGGCATCAACGTCAACATTCGCTTCGTCAATATCTTCATCGCTGCTTGACCGCACACACTGGGAACACTGCCTGAAAAGAAAGGAATGTTCATTAACAACAACCCAGCACATTTTTAATCAGATTGCTATCCATCATGCAACAGCCTATCTGGGACATTTAATCTAAGAGACTGAAAAAAAAAGAAACTGAACAAATAAACGTTCATAATTTAGTTTTTTTTCTCTCTCATGAATACTCAACCAGATTTCTCATCAAGTGGATTACCCCTCCCATACCAATGGACTGGTCCCAGCATCCCTGAAACAAATCAAGTGGTTATAAATCTTTCACTTTGTTTGTGAGCAGGACGTAGCTCAGTGGTAAAGTGGTAACCTGATGGGCGGTTGATTTACAACTGATCCCCATTGGACAATTTCTCGTTCTGGCCAGTGCTCTACAGCTGGTGTAACAAAGGCCGTGATATGTACTATCCTGTCTGTGGAATAATGCTTATAAAAGATCCCTTGCTGCTAATTAATTGAAAAACAGTAGCCTATGAAGAGGCAGCAGCTAGTTTCTTCTCTAGTTATCCCTGTGGTTATTAACCATATGTCTGACGCAATATATAACAGTAATTAAAATGTGTTGAGTGTCATTAAATAAAACTTCCTCTCTTTCTGGCATCCACTTCTGGCCATAATATTATGACTATCTATTCCATCTTTTTTTTCAGACCTAGTAGACTGTAGACTAGTAGCATTATTATTTGACTCGTCTTTCACACATTTCATCTAGCTCTTGAACGGCAACATTAAATAAATAACAGTGAAGTTCTGGCCTTAGCAAGCAACCAGCCAAACTTTGCCATTCAAGCCAGCCAATCGCAGCTGTAGAAGCAATCTGCACACTGAAATTTGTGAAAAACTACTACCCTGAATATTTTAGCCCACATGGGTAATAACTTTTGTATTCTTACCAGCCCATAAGTTTGGCTTTCTTTGTATACTTACAAGCCCATAAGTTTGGTTTTCTTTGTATACTTACCAGCCCATAAGTTTGGTTTTCTTTGTATACTTACCAGCCCATAAGTTTGGTTTTCTTTGTATACTTACCAGCCCATAAGTTTGGTTTTCTTTGTATACTTACCAGCCCATAAGTTTGGTTTTCTTTGTATACTTACCAGCCCATAAGTTTGGTTTTCTTTGGCATTCTTGACAGTGGCGGGTTCAGACAGCCCAGGTGGTAGAACTGTTTGCAGTTGTCGCAGTGAGCTAGCAGATGTTGGTCGGTCGTCTTCTTACAAATACCGCATCTACACAAAACAAAACACTTGTTACAAATACCGCATCTACACAAAACAAAACGATTGTTACAAATACCGCATCTACACAAAACAAAACACTTGTTACAAATACCGCATCTACACAAAACAAAACATTGTCGTTACAAATACTGCATCTACACAAAACAAAACACTTGTTACAAATACCGCATCTACATTAAACAAAACACTTGTTACAAATACCACATCTACATAAAACAATTTTTTTTGTTAAACCCCAAGGAAGATGCAGCGTAGAATGGTAATGTGAAGAGATTTTGTTTGTTTGTTTTGTTTAACAACAACACTAGAGCACATTGATTTATTAATCATCGGCTAATGGATGTCAAACATTTGGTAATTTTTATATAGTCTTAGACAGGAAACCTGCTACATTTTTCCATTAGTAGCAAGGGATCTTTTATAGGCACCATCCCACAGACAGGATAGCACATACCACAGCCTTTGATATACCAGTCGTGGTGCACTGGCTGGAGCAAGAAACAGCCCAATGGGCCCACTGACGGGGATCAATCCCAAACCGACTGCGCATCGAGCGAGCGCTTTACCACTCAGCTACGTCCCGTTCTCTAGTATTCAAATTATTCAAATTGCCAGTCTGTGATATCATTGACTATATTCGCTGATCCGGCCCACCGATGGGGATTGATCCAAGACAAACCACGCATCAGGCGGGCGCTTTACCACTGGGCTACGTCCCGCCCAATCCCCAAGGAAGATGCAACATGAAACGTCTTTTTTTTTTTTTTTTTAAATATTTATTTTCCCCCGTCCATTCTGACCCTGTCAAGGATGCAACATGAAAGGTAACGTGAAGAGAATTCAGTCTTACTGATGGATGATGCCAGGTGGTGACACAGGAACCTGTCTCTTGTTGGGAGATCGGCAAACCCTCGGCTTAAACATATCCGGGTACGTAACTCCCTGTACAAAATAAAAAAACACAAAAAACCGTGAGGATTGGATGAAACTAAATTATGCAAAGTGGAAATATTAATGTAGAAATTTTAAGCTTCAAACTGTAATCCATGTTTTTGAACTAAGGCCAACTAATCAAAACAAAGATAGAAATGTTTTATTTAACGACGCACTCATCACATTTTATTTATGATTATATGGCGTCAGACATATGGTTAAGGACCACACAGATATTGAGAGAGGAAACCCGCTGTCGCCACTTCATGGGCTACTCTTTTCGATTAGCAGCAAGGGTTCTTTTATATGTACCATCCCACAGACAGGGTAGTACATACCATGGCCTTTGATATACCAGTCGTGGTGCACTGGCTGAAACGAGAAATAGCTCAATGGGCCCACCGACGTGGATCGATCCCACACCAGGGCTAAAGATTCTAAACATTTTCACAGAACTTTATCAACAGTGTTACTATATAGAATTCTGTGTCATATGCTACTAATTGTATATGGATTGAAAAAACAACAACCCTTATTACTTATTGGAAAGAATAACAAATTTGTCAGTAACAGTTTATCCAATTTTAAAGCCAAAAAACCCCAAATGCCCCCAACAAAAAACAACAACAAACAAACAAACAAACAAAAAAACCAGTTTTTTTAATTGTTGGTTCCATTTTTTCTTTACAGTCAGTGTTTTTCTTAAGTGTTTTACCAGCCCCAAGTTCAACCAGCAAACGTTTCGCTAACGTTCGCAAACTATTTGACTGGTTTCCAGTGTGGCCAGTTGGTTTACCGTGAACCGCACAAACCAGTCGGGCAAGCGTTTTACCGCTCAGTCTGGCTAATCACAGCCCATTACTTTTCGAAGATTGCTTATTCATAAACAGCGCATGGGATACTTTTCCGATGTATTTTGTGCATTGGTTCAATGTTTGTATGGATATTACTGAAGCATATTTCCACAACCGACAAAAAGATGTACTGATTAAAAGAGCAGATAATTCAAGGTTAGGAATATGATATCAGCGAACTAACATAGAAATGTTTCATATATTACTAAATTTGGGAACACTTAATTATTGTCTATTGTTATTATGTAAGAACTGAACAAACATGTTCCTTTCGGTTCTCTTCGTTGGCAATTTGGTTCATAGAAATGAGCCAACCACCACTTGGCTCCAGGCCAGACTAGTCTCGATAAACCACTATGTTTCGAACATGCACAGATTCTAATGTAGGATATGCTTTTGAAGCCAGTTTAAACTAAAGCTTGATAACCAGACTATTTTTTACTTTATTTTATTTTGTTAATTTGTTAACGTTTTACTCATTGATTATTGAATTTAATAAATTTTTGGAAATATTTCACGCGAATCCAAATAGATTTGGATGTTTTATGCTTGCGCGAATCCGATTTGCGAATATTTTTAGCCCTGCACACCAACCACGCATCGAGCAAACGCTGTACCACTGGGCTACATCTCACCCCCATAGAAATATTGCATGCACCTCTGCAGACAGGGTACAAACCTTCCCACCAACATCGACGAGGTAACTCCACATCTTCTCTCCTTCCTTCTGTAACTTCTGACTGGAGTCTTTCAGTCTGTCGACGTCACTGAACAGCTGCGTGTTAAAAATACAAATCAGACTGATTAACAGATACATTTGTGTAACAACAATAATAGCTATATTACTACTACTACTACTAATTAGTATTATTATTATATTTATTTAAAAAATAATAATAAATAACAATTGTTAATGATAATAAAAATAAAATAAAAATAATAATGACAAGTATTCTAAGTGCACTGTTAAAGCAATACATGTCCCCTATCGGCAAGCAACAAATTTCTGTATCTTGTGAAAAATGGGTAAATTGCTATGAGAGTTAAACTTGATCTGTTACAGTACCGGTACACCCTCCCGCCCCGGAGTCGGTCACTGGCGTAGTCAGAGGCTGAATCCGGGGTGGGCGTGCCTGAACCCTTGTGGATAGGGGCACGTAAAAAGAGTTTCCCAGTTTCCCAGTACCGGTACATGGTAAAGCTACAGACAAAATGTCATCTAAATATCTTCAGGTACTGTACATAAAACAGTCCGGAAGGAAGGAAATGTTCTATTTAATGACGCACTCAACACATTTTATTGACGGTTATATGGCGTCAGACATATGGTTAAGGACCACACAGATATTGAGGGAGGAAACCCGCTGTCGCCACTTCATGGGCTACTCTTTTCCATTAGCAGCAAGGGATCTGTTATATGCACCATCCCACAGACAGGATAGTACATACCACCACATTTGTTTCACCAGTTGTGGAGCACTGGCTGGACTGAGAAATAGCCCAATGGGTCCACCGATAGGGATCGATCCTAGACCGACCATGCATCAAGCGAACTCTATACTACTGGGCTACATCCCGCCACCCCCCCCCCCCCCCAAAAAAAAAACGCAGTCCAGAATTTGTTTTTATATATCTTTTAATACTAGGGCCATACCTAAAAAACAATTTGGTAAATTGCCATGAAAATCAAACTTGTCCTGTAATAGATCATGATAAAGCTATACACACAATTTCAGCTCAATATCTTGAAGCACTGGGGGAAAAAAACAAATCAGGAAGACAAATGTTTCGTATCTCCTAAGTTCAAGGGCCATAACTCTGTAAAAAATTTGTAAATTGCCATAAAAGTTAAACATGATCTTAACAGAATGATAAAGCTATACACCAGATTTCAGCTCAACACTGCAAGGTATTGAGAAGAAAAAAACATCCGGAAAATTAAAAGTGGGATGGACAGATGGCCGGATAGACAGACGGTTGCAGACTAATAACAACTGTTAATAATAATAATAATTTTAATAATAACAATGATCATGTTGTTCACCAAATACAAGTTTAAGAACTTGGTGAATATTTTGACCAGGACAAACTCATTTTGATTCCACAACTTTGTAACAAGAAGTACCGTATACGCAAAAATGTTCACAAATAAAACATACTGCGAAAATCGCGACCATGTTGACAACACCGCAAATTTTAATTACGCGCGACCTTATTTCCGAATTGGTATAATTTTCATGGATACAAAAGACAAGCAGTCAGAGATACCTGTTAAATTTATACCGAGTTTCATATGTACTTTGTCTTTACCGCCAAATTATCCACACGGTCACATGGTTCTGTAAACCTGCATGGTCACGTGGATTTGATCGAAGTGACACACAGTTGGGTGTAAGTCTGTTGTTACGTAATCTCAGTTTTGTTTGTTTTCTTTGTAACCTTGAATGGACATTTGTGGGTACCATCAATAATTAAAAGTTATTTCTTCTGATATTTGCGTTTTTCAATTTTCTGTATCGCATGTGCGTGTTCCATCGATAACATGTCTTATCAGACATACATACAATATTGACGTCTCACTGACAGCTTGGTAACATGTCCAAGTGTGTGCGTGAAATCATCGTTGGAAAGAGTTCGGCAAATGAAATATGGGTAAATTTTATTTTATTATCGGGGAACACAGTCACAAAAATATTTTTCTGAGTTTGCTGCATTGTTAGATGTTTCCGACTAATAAAACTTACATATTAAATATATTTTCTTATTTAGAATATAAGTGTCTGTATATTCAATGTGTTTCTGGTTGTCTTAATATCTGTAAGAAGCCCAAACTGGATTTTGTCTTCAAATAATTTCGTATATGTACAAATTTTTTTATTTTAAAGAATAAAATGAAATTTCACCTAGTACAACTATTAGAACGATCAGAAACACATTTAATATACAGCCACTAATATTTTATGCAGAAAAATACATTTGATATGTAATTACAATCGTTAAAAAGTCTCCGTTAGTCAATAACATCTTAAAACTTGCAGCAAACTCGGGAATGAACCTTTAACAAGTATGTGTAATAAAAAATAATGAACGATGTTCTCAACAGAAAAGAAAAACACCAACCTGGTCATACTGACTGCGTAGAATCTTTTCCTGCTGTTGAAGTTTCTCATTCTGAGAAAGTAAATCTTTTCTCGCCTGTTTCATGTTCTGGATTCTCACATTTCGATCTAACAAAACAAACAAACATGTAACACACCATCCTGGGAAGTAGCATTTTACTTTCTAAAGCAAATCTGTAACAAATTAAAGACAGCTAAACATTTCTAAAAGCAATCTAAAGATAGCATAAAGCTGAATGTCATATTTTGGGAACTAGAGTCAGTGACATTAAAATAAGTTTGGTTTATTTAATGACAACACTAGAGCACATTGATTTATTAATCATCAGCTACTGGATGTTAAACATGGTCATTTTGACACAGTCATAGAGAGGAAACCTGCTACATTTTCCCATTAGTAGCAAGGGATCTTTTATATGCACCATCCAACAATCAGGATAGCACATACCATGGCCGTTGATATGCCAGTCGTAGTGCACTGGCTGGAACGAGAAATAGCCCAATGGGCCCACCGATGGGGATCGATACTAGACCATCTGCGCATCATGTGTGTGCATTACCCACAGTGACATTAAATGAAGAGTTTTGTAGGATGTTATAAATTGTACCTCACCTAAGTAATACCCAATGAATTCTTGTGAAAAGGCTACGGTAGGAGCATGAGATTTTTTTCTTGGTTCCTGTTTTTCTTGACCGGTGTTTTGAACCTGAAAAAGCAATAAGAAGCAAACTGAATAAAATTATTAAAATTTGTAAACTGCTAAAATTCAAAGAGTGTGAACTTTATAAATTATAAGACCACATCTTATAAAGTTAAAGTTTGTTTCATTTAACACCACCACTAGAGCACATTAATTTATATATTGGATGTCAAACATTTGGTATTCTTTGACAGTCTTACAGAGGAAACCAGCTACATTTTTCCATTAGTAGCAAGGGATCTTTTATATGCACCATCCCACAGACAGGATATACATGTACCAGTCGTGGTGCACTGGCAAGGACGATAAATAGCCCAATGACGGGGATCAATCCTAGTCACTGTGGCAATCTGATGTCATTTTGACATTTGGCTGACACAAAGATAGGAAACCTGTTGCTACATGAGATATTCCTAATGATAAAACAGCAAGGGATCTTTTATGTTCACTTTCCCACAGACAGGACAGAACATACAACAGTGTTTGATGCACCAGTTGTGGAGCAGGGAAAACAGCAACACCATTGAAGGTGATGAATACTTCGACCCATCATCCCTCAGGCAAACTCTCTACCGGTGGACTACATCCTACCCCAACTGAAGTGGAAATACTGGTATAAAAGGCAAGGGCACATGTTGATTTCCAGAAAAATACTGGTATAAAAGGCAAGGGCACATGTTGATTTCCGGAAAAATACTGGTATAAAAGGCAAGGGCACATGTTGATTTCCAGAAAAATACTGGTATAAAAGGCAAGGGCCATGTTGATTTCTGGGAAAGGCAAGGACACATGTATTATTATCCCCATTAGTCCAGCTTTCTGGAACATTCTTACCTGTATTATTATCCCCAGTAGTCCAGCTTTCTGGAACATTCTTACCTGTGTTATTATCCCCATTAGTTCAGCTCTCTGTAACATTCTTACCTGTGTTATTATCACCATTAATTAGTTCAGCTTTCTGTAACATTCTTACCTGTGTTATTATCCCCATTAACTAGTTCAGCTTTCTTAACATTCTTACCTGTGTTATTATCCCCATTAACTAGTTCAGCTTTCTTAACATTCTTACCTGTGTTATTATCCTTTTTAACTAGTTCAGCTTTTTTAACATTCTTACCTGTGTTATTATCTCCATTAGTTCAGCTTTCTGTAACATTCTTACCTATGTTACTATCACCATTACCTGTGTTATTATCACCATTAACTAGTTCAGCTTTTTGTAACATTCTTACCTGTGATACTATCCCCATCAGTTGAGCTTTCTTAACATTCTTACCTGTGTTATCATCACCATTAACTAGTTCAGCTTTCTTAACATTCTTACCTGTGTTATTATCCCCATTAGTTCGGCTTTCTGTAACATTCTTACCTGTGTTATCATAACCATTAACTACATGTAGTTCAGCTTTCTTAACATTCTTACCTGAGTTATTATCCCCATTAACTAGTTCACCTTTCTTAACATTCTTACATGTGTTATTATCCCCATTAGTTCGGCTTTCTTTAACATTCTGACCTGTGTTATCATCACCATTAACTAGTTCGGCTTTCTGTAACATTCTTACCTGTGTTATTATCCCCATAAGTTCAGCTTTCTGTAACATTCTTACATGTGTTATTATCCCCATTAGTTCGGCTTTCTTTAACATTCTGACCTGTGTTATCATCACCATTAACTAGTTCGGCTTTCTGTAACATTCTTACCTGTGTTATCATCACCATTAACTAGTTCTGCTTTCTGTAACATTCTTACCTGTGTTATCATCACCATTAACTAGTTCGGCTTTCTGTAACATTCTTACCTGTGTTATCATCACCATTAACTAGTTCTGCTTTCTGTAACATTCTTACCTGTGTTATTATCCCCATAAGTTCAGCTTTCTGTAACATTCTTACCTGTGTTATTATCCCCATAAGTTCAGCTTTCTTAACATTCTTACCTGTGTTATTATCCCCATAAGTTCAGCTTTCTGTAACATTCTTACCTGTGTTATTATCCCCATAAGTTCAGCTTTCTGTAACATTCTTACCTGTGTTATTATCCCCATAAGTTCAGCTTTCTGTAACATTCTTACCTGTGTTATTATCCCCATAAGTTCAGCTTTCTGTAACATTCTTACCTGTGTTATTATCCCCATAAGTTCAGCTTTCTGTAACATTCTTACCTGTGTTATTATCCCCATAAGTTCAGCTTTCTGTAACATTCTTACCTGTGTTATTATCCCCATAAGTTCAGCTTTCTGTAACATTCTTACCTGTGTTATTATCCCCATAAGTTCAGCTTTCTGTAACATTCGTCTTACAACAGATGGACTGGATGTTAGAAAACGAACAAATTTCTGTTTTGGAACTACAAAATAAAATGTGATATACAAAGATTATTACACAAGTGTCTGTTAGATACCATATATGTTAAAAGTTGTTTCAAATGAATCTAACAAGCAGAAGCCAGAAAGAACACAAATGTATGGTATCCTCTCCATCAGGTTTGTGAAAACTAAACTAAAAGATACGTTTTTAACCTTTAGATTACTGGATTAATTTTGGTCAAAAAATATATTGAGTGGGTACTAGTTTATAATTTTTACTCACATATATTCACTTGAATGTGTTACGATTATATGGCGTCAGACATGTGGTTAAGGACCACACATATATTGAGAGAGGAAACCCGCTGTCGACACTTCATGGGCTACTCTTTTCAATTAGAAGCAAGGGATCTTTTATATGCACCATCCCACAGACAGGATAGTACATACCACGGCCTTTGTTACACCAGTTGTGGAGCACTGGCTGGAACGAGAAATAGCCCAATGGGTCCAGCGACGGGGATCGATCCCAGACCGGCCACGCATCAAGCGAAGGCTTTACCACTGGGCTAGGTGCCGCCCCTAAAATGTACGGTATCCTCTGCATCAGGTTTGTGAAAACTAAATTTAAAGATATGTTTTTAAACAACAAGTTGTAAGATAAGTGGAATGTACTGGGCACGAATGTACGGTATCCTCTGCATCAGGTTTGTGAAAACTAAATTTAAAGATATGTTTTTAAACAACAAGTTGTAAGATAAGTGGAATGTACTGGGCACGAATGTATGGTATTCTCACTTACAGATTTATTAAAAGTAAACTTAGAAATCTCTTCCAGATAAAGCTGAAAAATTTCTAAATATGCTGCTAATGGAAAAATGTTGTGTCAAAAATTACCCCAAAATCAAAGTTTGTTTTGTTTAACGACATCACTAGAGCTCATTGATTAATTAATCATCGGCTATTGGATGTCAAACATTTGGTAATACTGATACGTAGTCATTAGAGGAAACCCGCTACATTTTTCTTAATGCAGCAAGGGATTTTTTATATGCACTTTCCCACAAACAGGAAAGCACATACCATGACCTCGGATATACCAGCTGTGGTGCACTGGCTGGAGCGAGAAAAAACCCAATCAGTTGAATGGATCCACTGAGGTGGTTCAATCCTGTGATGCTAGCACCTCAAGCGAGCACTCAATCGACTGAGCTACATGTAAATCCCGCCCCTGCAAAAATTACCAAATGCATGACATCCAACAGCTGATGATTAAAACATCAATGCGTTCTAGTGGTGTCATTAAACAAAACAAACTTTAACTTGTATACATCAAATCATCACAAAAATATGGTATGTTACCCGTATGTATAATATTGCTCAATGAGAAAATACTCCTTTTTCAAATCCTAAGGTGCAGCCTTAATGTGTAAAGAATAGCATGAGGGTTGGAATTCCGTCAGTTGGCTGCTTAACATACCATATATTGCCGTGTATTAGCAGACTTTTGAAGTCTAGAAATACTTTCCAAAATAAGAGAGTCGGTTGATACACGGAGGCAACAAACTGATTCATAAAATTCCGATCAAAAACACTCCCGACTGCGACTTACAAATTTTGATGAGACCCTTACAGCTTTTCACAGCTTATGTAACAATAATTTGTGCACAGTATAAATAAAACACCCCATCATGTAATATTATGCAGTTTTTTGTTCTTTAATGCATTAATACATGTAGTTTGATGAATAATAAAAACTACTTGTTTTATTGTCATTTCAATGGTAAAAACGTGTTCCGCCATCTTTGACAACTCTGTCTATATCATTTTGTAAGCTCTTATTTGATTGAATCACACGATTTTGTGTAAACAACATCCATGGACCACAGAAATGTTTCTTTCTGTGTGGGAGAAAACAGGGACTAAACATGCCTTAATGAGTTTATTATTTGGTGTCCAGTGAATAATTAAATTATATATGTGCAGTGATATCTTGTTACAGCTTGAATTGTTTATTTTCTTGCTATGATTTATCAGTGCTAAATTAGTTTTGCACAGAATGAAAGACGTTAGCATTGCAATAATGATTACCGTGTCTGTAATAATTCAAGGGGAAAAAATACAATGAAAAAGAAAAGCACAAGTCTATTTGTTGACAGTATTATTGAAATCAATACAATGTACAACTGGACAAAAGATGACTTCGGCTTATACACGAGGCCGATGATTTTGTACTTGATATTTAGGGTCAAACTAAGAGGTTGGCCTATACAAGGAGTCAGCTAATACACAGCAATATACGGTACATGTAGGTTTTACAGGTGTTACTTTCCTATTAACTGAATTTTAGTACTTTTTATCAGTTTTAAAGAACATTTTCCATGACCTTTTCAAGAAAAAAAATTATAATCATCAACATACTTTTATAATGTATTGATACAAAATGCCACAAGTTTTGCATTACTTTGAATGGAATTTTTTTTGTAATCAATTATTTTGAACAGAATTTCCATGACTCAAATAAAAATTCCATGACTTTCCAGGCCTATAAAGGTAGTACTAAACCAAATAACTTTCTGCTGGGTCAAAGTGCACCCAACTTTTGATAGAGAAGTTAACACCACAAGTCCTGTGATTGGTGATAAATGTGAGTGTGTTGGTTGTAAAAAAAAAAGAAGATTCAACTGGACAAAAAATGTATGCAATTTTATTTCATCTAGTACCACTGTCAAGTAGTCTTGTGGTTGAAACATGTATGGGGTACCTGTAAAAAAACAAAAACAGTACTCAAATTTTGTGCGAAACTAGGGGTGTTGTAAAAACATCTATTTATACTGAAAATGAGCCATGCCAGGTACCGTTTTCTTCAGTTAATATTTTAAGGTATGGGTTGTAGTACTGATATTTATAGGTCATAATTTGGTTGATATATTACATATAGTGTTTTTAAACACAAACGTTAACATGGTCATCTATGGGATTTTAATTGATATAGTACACCCTATAATGACATTTGCAATTTTATGACTTTCCTGTCAGGAACGCTGTTCCAAAACCCTCCCTCGTACTTACTCCATGTAGGCGGTCGTTTACTTTTGGCTATTTCATACTTCTGCTTGTGACGGTTCAACTTTCTTAGAAAGCGTGCCTGACAACATAAGAACACAATGACAAGAATCGTGAAGAATCAAACGTCTCGCAGTTTACAGATAAACCGATTAGCTGAATAAAGAATTAATTTTTAACATAATATTCAGGATTAATCTAGTTCTTGAAGAAAGAAAGAAATTAAAACTAACTTTTTACAGGGCTACTGTAGCTCTGGGTGAGAAAAACAATTTGCCAAATTGTCTATTAAAGGCATACTGACACAGACCACTGACATGTTTCATGGCCTAACGAAGTATTACTTAAAAATATATATATTTGATTTGTCCCTAAACATACAATGTACTTTATTCAACCATCTACGTAACCACCATACTCCACTTATTAATGATATTTTGTAAAAATAATTGAATTATGGCAATGGTCCATAAATCAAAAACTAACATTGCTGAGAGAGTTGACATGGATTTCACTCCATCATGGTGTAGTTAAAGTGATGCAATAGTTAGATTTGGTGCGTAAAAATTAATGTAATTTTTATTTATAATTCATTAAAAGAGAAATAAGGTCCTTAAATCTGTGACAGTATGCCTTTAAACTTCAAAACTTGCAGTAATTGTCAGTTATTTTCTAAAAAATGTCAGTTATTACATGTAATTATTTTGCCAAACTCAAATAAAATTCGCCAACTGCTTTCTAAATTCACAACTGGCGAATTTGGCAGAGTGCCAGAGCTAGCCCTGCTTTTATAAATTAAATTTTATTTTAAGATACTCTGAGAACATTCACAGATCTAACTATAAACCAAGTTTCATCAGTCTAAGCCGTATACATGTAGTTTATGAGATATGGAACTAAATGCAAAAACATAATATTAGAGCAAAACGCAAAAGCTGACAATTGATGTCTCTACTGCCAGAAAAGCAATACCATATCTCGCCTTTTAACTTCATCAAGGTGACAAAGTAAAATGATGTATCTTAAAAATGCAAGCACTTATTAATAAGTATTCAAGACTAGTAAGAATGGAGAGATACGTTGACTGACAAAACAGCGACAAGCTCAAAATAATAATAATACCTGCCAGTTTAGAGCCATGACTTGAAAGATGCAGTAATAAAAAGTTTGGTTTGTTTAACAACACCACTAGAGCACACTGATTTATTAATCATCGGCCATTAGAAGTCAAACATTTTGTAATTTTGACATATAGTCTTAGAGATGAAACCCGCTACATTTTTCCATAAGTAGCAGGGGATCTTTTATATGCACCATCCCACAGACTGGGTAGCACATACCACAGCCTTTGAAATACCAGTTGTGGTGCAATGGCTGGAACGAGAAATAGCCCAATGGGTTCATTGACGGGGATCAATCCTAGACCGACCGTGCATCAGGTGGACACTTTAACACTGGGCTACAGCCTGCACCTGTATATGACATTGGCACATTTGAAATATGTCTACATACAGCAAAATAACTGTTTCACTCTTGGCAATTCTTTTAAAAACTGCCATGGAAAACAAATTCTTACGTTCGAGCCCTGTGTTTTAGTCTGTTGATAATGAAAGAAGGACAGAAATGTTTTATTTAACGACGCACTCAACACATTGTATTTACGGTTATACGGCGTCAGACATATGGTTACGGACCACACAGATATTGAGAGAGGAAACCTGCTGTCGGCACTTTATGGTCTACTCTTTTC
The DNA here is from genome assembly GCF_016097555.1 of Gigantopelta aegis. NCBI lineage: Eukaryota > Metazoa > Mollusca > Gastropoda > Neomphalida > Peltospiridae > Gigantopelta > Gigantopelta aegis. Next base: position 24,240,468 of record NC_054709.1, read on the forward strand.
GATTAGCAGCAAGGGATCTTTTATATGCGCCATCCCACAGACAGGATAGTACATACCACGGCCTTTGATATACCAGTCGTGGTGCACTGGCTGAAACGAGAAATAGTCCAATGGGCCCACTGACGGGGATCGATCCCAAACGGACCGCAAATCGAGCGAGCGCTGTACCACTGGGCTACGTTTCACCCCATTGATAATGGATTCAATTCCATCATGACAAAATCTTTTAATTACTTAGTATCAGACAAAAAACCCCAAAAAAACCCAAACAAACGAAACCTTACATTTTCTTTTTCGTCTTCGATGGACTTTTCTGAATGAGTTTTAATGTGAGATTGGATAGCCAACCAGTTCCGACGTTTTGCTTTAGCGGCATTCTTCTCCGCGTGCAGCTTACAGTAGGCATAAAATGGATCCGCTATATCCTGCAACAAAAATGACACAAATTTATTAAATACTTAATTTAAAAAACATTATGATGGGATTAACTTGCAGGGCTTCTAGTATTTTTATAAAATCCACTAGCCATGGGATCAGTGATTAAAAAAATCCACCAGCCATGGGATCAGTGATTAAAAAAATCCACCAGCCATGGGATCAGTGATTAAAAAAATCCACTAGACATGGGATCAGTGATTAAAAAAATCCACCAGCCATGGGATCAGTGATTAAAAAAATCCACTAGCCATGGGATCAGTGATTAAAAAAATCCACTAGCCATGGGATCAGTGATTAAAAAAATCCACTAGCCATGGGATCAGTGATTAATTTTTTTTGACTAGCCACGATTAAAAATTGACTAGCCCTACTTTACTTCAAGTTAATATAATTTTACTAAATAATAGTAATAATCAGATATGTCACCTAAAGATGGAGATATAGCTTAAAAACATTAACACTGGGGGGGGGGGGGGGGGGGTTGGGGCAGGATATTCATATTTACAACACAGACTTAATTGCAACATTTGACCTTTGTTTTTTTCACTAGCCGTTGGGCATGGCAATAGTAGTTATTTACTAGCCCAACATTGAATATCACTAGCCATGGTAGTGGGGCTACCATAATCTAGAAGCTCTGACCTGTTTTACAAAACAATCATGAGAATTTTATTTTAAATTTGAGATATTATTTTAACATTAAAGGTGGGAATTTAGTGTTGATTCACAAACAAAACTACATATAATATTGCTTGATTTACATGTACACTGAATATCGAGACAAATTTGTCGTTTTAAACATAGGAATATTATGTATTATAATAATTTTTATATATTTATATATGTTAAAAACAATTCCACTTTTTTTTTTTGAAAAGATTATTATTATTATTATTAATAATAGTATAACAAATTTAAAATAAAACACAATGAATTTAACACAACGTGGCCACAATTGACAAATGTAATATTATGTTTCCAGGTACATTGTACTTGGAACCGATACGAAGGAAGGAAATGTTTTATTTAACGACGCACTCAACACATTTTTTTACAGTTATATGGCGTCGGACATATGGTTAAGGACCACACAGATATTGAGGGAGAAAACCCGCTGTCACCACTTCATGGGCTATTCTTTTCTATTATATGCACCATCCCACAGATAGGATAGCACATACCACAGCCTTTGATGTACCAGTCGTGATGCACTGGCTGGAGCAAGAAATTGGAACCGTTAGAGCATTGAATACATGTACAAATGTAGCATTGTGTAGTTTCTTATTTAGAATAGTATTGTTTCACATCTAGTTATTATCACTAATTTGTCCAGCAATCGACAACCAATAGTTTTCTAATGATATCTATTTATTTAACGACACACTCAACACATTTTATTTACGGTTATATGGCAAACTGTAATGTTATCAGGCCTGTCAATTATAAGACTTTAAATGTCATGGCAACAACATACAAACTGTATGCATGTGATGTAATTTGAGATTAAGTGTAGACTCTAAATGTTTTATAAGCACAGGCCCTGGAGGCAATTAAATACTCATCACATATCCTGACCATGCACCATTTCTAAACGTCCGGAATCATCAAATATCACAACAAGACAGTATCTGGAGAGTTCATCAGATACATTTCATTTTATTTCAACTTATTTTCGTGCTTATATCCAATTAAGGTTCAATCACGCTGTCCTGGGCACACAACTCAGCTGTCTAGGCTGTTAGTTGTGAGTGGTTAGTGGGAGAGAAGAGTGTGTAGTGGTCTTACACCTATCCATTGAGTTGTTATAACTCGCTCTAGGTAGGAGCCGGTACTGAGCTGCGAACCCTGTACCTACCAGCCTTATGTCCGATGGCTTAACCATGACACCACCGAGGCTGAAACATTTCAACTCTAGCCTCACATTAGGACAACCAAGAAGCCTCAGTATACCAAAATAAATATTTAAGCAAGAAGATGAAGTTTCAGCCTGAATACATTTGCAAAGGTCTGTGTCTTTGTCTCTCTCTCTGTCTCTCTCTTTTTCAATCGCTGTATCTCTCTGTATAACTCTCTCTCTCTCTCTCTCTCTCTCTCTCTCTCTCTCTCTCTCTCTCTCTCTCTCTCTCTCTCTCTCTCTCTCTCTCTAATATGTCAAAAACATTCTGAGAGTACTGCTAAAGCGATACATGTTCCCTATTGTATGTCCTAAGTTCAAGGGCCATAACTCTGTCAAAAGTAGGTAAATCACAATGAAAGTTGAACTTGATCTGTAACCATAGGCTACACGATAAGGCTATACACAAAATTTCAGCACAAAATCTTGAAAAGTCCGAAAAACTATCTGTGGGACATACGGACAGACACACAGACAGGACGGAGATGAAACCTATAGTGCCCTCCGGTTCAGTCAGTAGGCAACAAATAAAATGCAGTAAAATCATACCATGGCTTCTTCGTGGGAGGCTTCTGACAGAAATCCTTCACGTTGAGCACTGTTAGAAAGAAATATATCATATAGTGTGTAACACAAATGTGGAAGGAAATGTTTTATTTAATGACGCACTCAACACATTTTATTTACGGTTATATGGCGTCAGACATATGGTTAAGAACCACACAGATATTGAGAGAGGAAACCCGCTGTCGCCACTTCATGAACTACTCTTTTCGATTTGCAGCAAGGGATCTTTTATATGCACCATCCAACAGACAGTATAGTACATAACACGACCTTTGTTACACCAGCTATGGAGAACTAGCTGGAATGAGAAATAGCCTAATGGGTCCACCAACGGGGATTGATCCTAGACTGACTGCACATCAAGCGAACACTTTACCACTGGACTACGTCCTGCCCCCCACAAATGTGGAGAAACATTGTCACGTTAAAGTAAAACATGACAACGTTAATTATGAAAGCATGAGTTACCCTTTCTTATTAGTATTATGCCATCATTAGATATACATTTATATTGATTTAACTGAATTAAGTGGTAAACAACTGTCACAAAAGACATTTACATAATCATCATTATCATTACTGTTATAAGTTGTTTGTGTATTTGAATATACAAACAAATTAGAACAGTTACTGTAAACAAGGATACTTAAATATAAAATCTATTTTATTTTTTATTTTTATTCAAATGAATTGAGGCCAGCAGTTTAACTGACTAATGAATTGAGGCCAGCAGTTTAACTGATGAATTGAGGCCAGCAGTTTAACTGACTAATTAATTGAGGCCGGCAGTTTAACCGAGTAATGAATCGAGTCCGGCAGTTTAACTGACTAATGAATTGAGGCTGGCAGTTTAACTGACTAATGAATTGAAGCCAGCAGTTTAACTGATTAATGAATTGAGGCCAGCAGTTTAACTGACTAATGAATTGAGGCCAGCAGTTTAATTGACTAATGAATTGAGGCTTGCAGTTTAACTGACTAATGAATTGAGGCCAGCAGTTTAACTGACTAGTGAATTGAGGCCAGCAGTTTAACTGACTAATGAATTGAGGCCAGCAGTTTAACTGACTAATGAATTGAGGCCAGCAGTTTAACTGACTAATGAATTGAGGCCAGCAGTTTAACTGACTAATGAATTGAGGCCAGCAGTTTAACTGACTAATGAATTGAGGCCAGCAGTTTAACTGACTAATGAATTGAGGCCAGCAGTTTAACTGACTAATGAATTGAGGCCAGCAGTTTAACTGACTAATGAATTGAGGCCGGCAGTTTAACTGACTAATGAATTGAGGCCGGCAGTTTAACTGACTAATGAATTGAGGCCAGCAGTTTAACTGACTAATGAATTGAGGCCAGCAGTGAGACAAATATTTGAGAACATCACTAGCCTTCAAAGAAGCATAGTACTTATACATTTGATAATTTCCAAGACCGAGGGTTAAGTGATGAAAGTTACCCACCAGCTGACATGGAAGAACGTTCGACACATCCCGGCATCACACCCAATACATACACCGGTCCGAGCGAAACGCAGGTCTTCACAGAGAGCACATTCCTGAAACAAATACATTAATATAGCACTTAAAAACACTTTATACACATATTTACATTCAAACGTCACTTAAAAACACTTCATACACATATTTAAATTCAAACGTCACTTAAAAACACTTCATACACATATTTACATTCAAACGTCACCTAAAAACACTTCATACACATATTTACATTCAAACGTCACTTAAAAACACTTCATACACATATTTACATTCAAATGTCACTTAAAAACACTTCATACACATATTTACATTCAAACAGCACCTAAAAACACTTCATACACATATTTACATTCAAACAGCACCTAAAAACACTTCATACACATTTTACATTCAAACAGCACCTAAAAACACTTCATACACATATTTACATTCAAACAGCACCTAAAAACACTTCATACACATATTTACATTCAAACACTTAAAAACACTTCATACACATACTTACATTCAAACAGCACCTAAAAACACTTCATACACATATTTACATTATTTACATTCAAACAGCACTTAAAAACACTTCATACACATATTTACATTCAAACAGCACTTAAAAACACTTCATACACATACATGTATTTACATTCAAACAGCACTTAAAAACACTTCATACACATATTTACATTCAAACAGCACTTAAAAACACTTCATACACATACATGTATTTACATTATTTACATTCAAACAGCACTTAAAAACACTTCATACACATATTTAAATTCAAACGTCACTTAAAAACACTTCATACACATATTTACATTCAAACGTCACTTAAAAACACTTCATACACATATTTACATTCAAACGTCACTTAAAAACACTTCATACACATATTTACATTCAAATGTCACTTAAAAACACTTCATACACATATTTACATTCAAACAGCACCTAAAAACACTTCATACACATATTTACATTCAAACAGCACCTAAAAACAGTTCATACACATTTTACATTCAAACAGCACCTAAAAACACTTCATACACATATTTACATTCAAACAGCACCTAAAAACACTTCATACACATATTTACATTCAAACAGCACCTAAAAACACTTCATACACATATTTACATTCAAACAACACTTAAAAACACTTCATACACATACTTACATTCAAACAGCACCTAAAAACACTTCATACACATATTTACATTCAAACAGCACTTAAAAACACTTCATACACATATTTACATTCAAACAGCACTTAAAAACACTTCATACAAATACATGTATTTACATTATTTACATTCAAACAGCACTTAAAAACACTTCATACACATATTTACATTCAAACAGCACTTAAAAACACTTCATACACATATTTACATTCAAACAGCACCTAAAAACACTTCATACACATTTTACATTCAAACAGCACATTTACATTCAAACAGCACTTAAAAACACTTCATACACATATTTACATTCAAACAGCACTTAAAGCTAGTTTTGTGTAATAACAGCACTAGAACATTAATTTATTAATCACAGAACTCTACATTGCGACCAAATTGGAATTAGGATATATACAAATATGCCTCAATGTATTTCATTTTATTTTTATTTCCATGCTTATTTAGGTTCATGCACGCTGTCCTGGGCACACACCTCAGCTATCTCGGTTGTCTGTCCAGGACAGTGGGTTAATTGTTAGTGGTTAGTGAGAGAGAAGAGGGTGTAATGGTCTTACACCTACCCTTGAGCCCTTAGGAACTTGCTCTTGGTTGGAGCTGGTACCGGGCTGCGAACCCTGTACCTACCAGCCTGTAGTCCGATGGCTTAACCACTGCACCACCGAGACCAGTCCGAATGTATTACTTACAATGTTACAACTATGAGGCACTTTCTTCCCCTTTTCGATGGAAAATACTTAGTACTTTTTTTTTTCAAATCTGATTTGTTACAAATAAAATGTGTCATTAATGCATGAATTAAAAAGCAAAGGAAAATAATTTTTTCAAACCAATATTTCTGCTTATCACATATTTATAACAGTATGCATCAATAAATTTAAATACTGTTTTTTGCATTTTAGTACCATTTTTTAAATCAGATTATTACAATCTACTTTCTGATGTAATACAATTACAGATACTAGTCACCCAGTACATATACCAATTGTACAATTGTTTCTCTGATACACTTAATGCTTTCCAAAGTTTGTTAATTAATATTTGTACCAATGGGTACACTTACACAGACACGCACACACAAACACACACAAACACACACACACATTCATACATACACTATAATGGTATATAAACTTGGCTCCTAATTTTGCTATTTGGCACCTAAAAAAATAGAAGTAGGCGCCATCTGCTCCCAGACCGAAAAGTGAACATAGAAGGCTGAATCATCGGATACTGGATGTTAAATATTTGATAATTCTGACATATAATCTTACGAGTAGAAATCTGCTACATTTTCCATTAGTAGCAAGGGGTCTTTTATATGCACCATTGCACAAACAGGATAGCACATACCATGGCCTTTGATATACCAGCTGTGGTGGACTGGTTAGAACAAGAAATAGCCCATTGAGCCCACCAACAAGGATCGATCTTAGACTGACCTTGCATCAGGCCGAAGCTTTACCATTGGTCTAGGTCGAGCCCTTCTGATCTTTGCAAAAAACACAGGGCAAAAGAAAAAATGAAATCAGCTATATTTGGGATTTTGTTAAGACTCGAACAAAAAACACAATAAATGTGTAGAAAATGACAAGAGAAAATGTGAGATCAGCTATTTTTGAGATTTTGTTAACACAGGGCTAGCTCTGCCACTCGCGAATTTTAAGAACAATTGACAAAATTTATTTTAATTTGGCGAAAAAAATTTACAATAAATTTTGGAAATAGCTTTAGGTTTTGCATTCTTGAGATAATTTGGCGAAATTTTCTGATCACTCAGAGCTAGCCTTGTAAGACTTGACTAAATCCACCAAAATGTGTAGAAAATGACAGGAGAAACACACAGAAAGTGACCTTTGCCCCCCATCTGGAATACGGCATCTCAAAGAGAGTCACTGGACTCAGCCTGTCGACATCTCCAAACGCCACGCCCGGAGTATAGAGAGCACAAACCAAGTGGACCCACCTACAACAAACCAGAAATCATTACAATTAAGTACTGACATACTAGACACCTGACAACATTACAAACAGAAGAAAGTTTGTTTTGTTTAATGACACCACTAAAGCATATTGATATATTAATTATCGCTATTGGAGGTTAAACATTTGGTAATTCTGACTCTGATTGGAATGAGTAAAAACCCAATCAGTTAATGGATCCACTATGGTGGTTCGACGTAAGCACCTCAAGCGAGCACTCAAACAACTGAGCTAAATCCCGTTCTCCCAACAACGTTATGTACTACCACAGTTTAAAGTTTGCAATTCTGCAAGATTAGTCAAGTTTTTTGCTGGTACTGAAGGTTGTTTTGTTTAACGACACCACTAGAACTAGATTTATTAATCACCAGCTATTGGATGTCAAACATTTGATAATTTTAACATATAATCTTAGAGAGAAAACCTGCTAGATTTTTTCATCAGTCGCAAGGCATCTTTTATATACACCATCCCAGACAGGATAACACATACCACAGCCTTTGATATACCAGTTGTGGTGCACTTGCTAGAACGGGAAATAGCCCAATGGGCCCAACAACCACGATCGATCACAAACTGACCGCGATCGATCACACACTGACCATGATCGATCACAAACCGACTGTGATGGATCACAAACAGACTGTGATTGATCAAAAACCAACTGTGATTGATCACAAACCAACCGTGATTGATCATAAACCAACTGTGATCGATCACAAACCAACCGTGATTGATCACAAATCAACTGTGATCGATCACAAACCAACCGTGATTGATCACAAATCAACTGTGATCGATCACAAACCTACTGTGATTGATCACAAACCGACTGTGATGGATCACAAACAGACTGTGATTGATCACAAACCAACCGTGATTGATCACAAATCAACTGTGATCGATCACAAACAAACTGTGATTGATCACAAACCAACCGTGATTGATCACAAATCAACCGTGATCGATCACAGACCGACTGTGCATCAAGCGAGTGCTTTACCACAGATATACATGGGAACAGAATAACCATACAGACTTAAAATATCAACAGAAATTAAATTGAGAAATGGCAAACAAATTATGCAAGATCGAAAGTGTGGATGTAGCAAGAATTTCGATCTCAAATTTGTGACTCAATAATATGTATATAGATATAAAGCATTGACTGAAAGGTTCAAACTGTGGGTGCCATTTTTATCAACAAGAAAAATCACAAGAACATACACATAGATGTTACTAAGGTGGTACACGCAAAGATAAACTAAAGTACTAATCAAAATTAAACCCAGGTGATTTTCCAGTCTTACATATTAGTTATGAAAATCCCTGGAATAAAAATCATAAAAATGTGTCAGTATTATCATGACCTGTTATGGTATTCAAACAACAGGTAGAAAAAATTACAATAAATGACCTATTATAGATCAAAATATGAGATATATTTACATACCGGTATTTACAATTTTACTGCAAAACATATGCAATCTGGAACAGACTATAACACCCAGATTGATACTGATTAAAGCTGACAGGTCAGGTCACAAGTACTAAATTAAGCAGAGGGGTGGTCTCAGGTGTGTTCAATATCAAACTGGGTGTTATAGTCTGTATCAAATTACATACGTTTTGCAGTAAAACTGTAAATACATCTCATATTTCGATCTATAATAGGTCATTTATTGTCATTTTTTGGACCGGTTGTTTGAATACCATAACAGGTCATGATAATACTGACACATTTTTATGGTTTTTATTCCAGGTATTTTTATAACTAATATGTAAGACTGGAAAATCATCTGGGTATAATTTTAATTAGTACTTTAATATTATTGTTAACAGACAAAGATAAACTAACACAAATATAAAACAACATTATTCCAAACAGGGGTGGGTGGGATGTAGCCCAATGGTAAAGCACTCGCTTGATGCGCGGTCGGTTTAGGATTGATCTGCGTCGGTGGCCCCATTGAGCCATTTCTCGTTCCAGCCAGTGCTACACAACTGGTGTAACAAAGGTCGTGGTTATGTACTATTTGGTCTGTGGGATGGTACATGTATAAAAGATCCCTTGCTCTAATTGAAAAGAGTAGCCCATAAAGTGGCAACAGCAGGTTTCCTCTCTCTATATCTGTGTGGTCCTTAACCATATGCCTGATGCTATATAACTGTACATAAAATGTGTTAAGTGCGTCGTTAAATAAACATTGCCTTCCTATTCCTAACAGACAAAGATAAACCAATATTATTCCTAACAAAGATAATATAACGTTATTCTTGACAGACAAAGATAAATGAATATTATTCATAACAGACAAAGATAAACTAATATTATTCTTAACAAAGAGATGTCACTTACTTGCCAGCATCTGTCTCCTTGTAGATTCCTCCAAAATTTGGACACAGCTCGCAATGCTGAAGAAAAAAAGATGTATCCATTTGTAGAGGTTAATTGTCGTCTCACCACAAACACAGATTTATAATCACTAAAGTGCAACATATTTTCATACACACCTTCTATTATATAGTACATTACAAAACAATAATTATCTGGCAGTTGCTACATTTATAAATTTTATATAGAGGCCTACATGTATGGTGTTAATAATATAACTCTGAAGTACAATATAATTATATACCAAAAACATAAATTAGGTATTTTGGAACCATAAAAACATTTTAGTTCCCATTATCACAAAAATGGCTTTAACCATCAGGAATAAGTTTTGTGGAATTTTGGAAAATGATAATTGTTGAAAACTAATTGAGATAATAATTTTTGTAACGGATACATAAGCAATACTGCTTCTCAGGATATACTAGTATATCTGAATCGGTAAATATAACAAAACAGATGGCATACTTAGAGTTTAAGTTGGATGATAAGGAAATCTGTAGTCAAATTCAAGTAGCATTTAGTTAGACAGAATTATTTTTAAAACAGCAGTACACCTACAAACAACACACGGTTTTCAAATTAGCTTTTGGTGAATTGGTAAAGACAAACATGTATCTTCACTAAATTCAACTCTAAATCACATTTGGCGATTTGGCGAACAACAGTGTTAACCAAGCCTACTAATAACATTGTGTCCAGGGCCATACCCTGATAAAAATGGGGGGGGGGGGGGGGGGGGCACTACTTTTTATAAATAAATGAAACACCATACAAATTAAACCCTGAGATGTATATGCTATTTTCTGGAGTGAAAAAAAAGAAGAAAAAAATAAGATTCTTAGGGGGGCAATAGTACCACCCCCCCCCCCCCCCCCCCACCCCCTGCCCCCCGGAGGGTATGGCTCTGGTGTCTGGACATAAATAGCGAAACATCGAATACTGTGTTACACTGCTACTCATTTTCAGTTTCTTGAAAATTAAAAACAAACATTTTTAAAGTAAATAATTAGGGCAACCTAATTTTTTTTTTTTTATGGGCAATCCGAGTGTGGGCTCCTTTGGACAAGCTCCCAAACTGTTTAAAACTGACTGCTGTCTTTTGTCTATTATTACCCATATGGTTAAACACATTTTGGTACATAACAAAGTGATACATCCCACTAGAACGCCAAGTTGGACGTAACACTTTGTGACGTCATCGTTTGACACACTACAACCTTACAGGAACATCAACTGAACGAGTTAAGTGATATAAATTAAGATCATTTATGGGTAATAAATAGGATATTAAACTCGCTACCATTCTGTATCATCAGAGCTTCTAGATTATGGTAGTCCCACTCCCATGGCTAGTGATATTCAATGCTGGGCTAGCAAATAACTACTATTGTCATGCCAGACGGCTAGTGAATTTTTTTGTGTAAAATATTGCAGTTGAATCTATTTTATTAATATGAATATCCTGCCTTCACCCCAACCCCCAATGTTAGTGTTTTTAAGCTCTATCTCCCTCTTTAGGTGACATAACCAATTATTACTATTATTTAATAAAATTATATTAACATAAAGTAATGTTGGGCTAGTGAATTTTTAATTGTGGCTAGTAAATTTTTTTAAATCACTGATCCCATGGCTTGTGGATTTTATAAAAATTCTAGAAGCACTAATCATGTTTGTTTCCCTCACGAAATAATTTCCACTGTCACTCGCTAAAGCTCGTAAGAAGTGAAAATTATTTCATTTGGGACATAAACATGACAAGAAATGGAAGCTCGTTTAATATCCTATAATTCCGTACTGCTAGGAGCTGAATGAGTTGGAAAAGACAGGATGAGCTCTGAGACGAGCCTGTCTATAAACTATATCATTATAAGCATCCCACCATTACACAAATTACTTTATTCTGATTGGACGACATCACTAAAAAACTGAACGTTATCCTTCGATAAACTACAGAACATGACGTCATTACATAAAACAGGTCAAGGATCTGATTGGTGTGTTGTTTGTAATTATAAAAACTGGTTGTCATTTTATTTGCATTTATCGATGCATAACAGTCATAAATTTTGTATAAAATTGCTATGCTATGCGATTTTATACTTAATTTGTGACTGATATACATCAATAAATTCACAAAAAATGACAAACAATTTTCATAATTACAAACAGCACAACTTATTATTTAGTTAAAAGTGGACATAATTCATAAATCAGTTTCTACCATTATTCCCATGATCTTCCTTAAGTAATGAGGTCCCATTTGATGTAAAGACGTAATTTGTTTAGGTTTTTAGTTTAAAATCCTTCACTACACTATGCAATTGTATGCAGTTTGCAACAGTTTTACATCGATAAATTCATTTTAAAAATATAATTACAAACACTGAAACAAGCAAAAAGAGGTTTCGGTGGTCGAACCCTCCACTTTATCAAGCAAATGTTCTCTTTTTTTTCAATACTTTTTCTGAGGAAGCATGTTTAAAACCCTAATAAATTTTGTTAGCCACAGTTTAGTCCCCAATCCTCTTCTAAAATTTATGCATAAATGCCTGAACACATCATATTTAGTTAAAATACACATAAATCAGCTTCTAGTGTCCTTTCCATGACGGGTGGGATGTAGCCCAGTGGTAAAGAGCTCACTTTGTGTGCGGTCGGTCTGGGATTGATCCCCGTCGGTGAGCCCATTCGGCTATTTCTCGTTCCAGCCAGTGCTCCACAACTGGTGTAACAATGGCTGTGGTATGTACTATCCTGTCTGTGGGATGGTGCATATAAAAGATCCCTTGCTACTAATCGAAAAGAGTAGCGCTTGAAGTGGTGATAGCAGGTTTTCTCTCAATATTTTTGTGGTCCGTAACCATATATCTGATGCCATATAACTGTAAATAAAATATGCTGAGTGTGTCGTTAAATAAAACATTTTCTTTCTTCCTTTCTTTCCATGACCTGTTTCACATAATGAAGTCCCAGCTGGCGCAATCATGTCATTTTCTGAGGTTTATGAAAGGATAACATTAAGTTTTTTCTTCGATGTCCAATCAGAATAGAGTAAATCGTATAAATGTGGAAAGTTTGTAATTATACATCAATAAATTCACACACAATTTTTTTTTCTTATATACATGTAGTACATACATATATGTTTAAACTTAGTTTTCAATAGACACTAGTCTACTCACAGGTGTAACTCCGGACTTGCAGGCATCACAAAACCACGGTTCTGTACTCGCAGACGACTCAGTGCTGGCTGCTGATTGGCTTTCAGTAATTCCATAACAACCTGAAATAGTAACAAGATTGCCTTTTGTAATAATGTTAATTTTATAAATTGTAAATAAAGTAACTAAAGCTCGTGACAACTGAAAAATGTTTCACTCGGGACATAAACATGATATGAAATGGACGCTTATTTAATATCCTACACATGTATAAGTCTTAATACATAAGCATCAACAAACTGACTTTTAACCAACACCCAACGTTCAGTTTTACCATGGTTCACCTGGGAACTACTCTCAACCTGGCAGTGATCAATTGTTTATGGGGGGGGGGGGGGGGGGGGGGGGGGGGGGGGGGGGAGGGGTGGTGGGGGGGGGGAAGGGGGGGGGGGGGGGGGGGGGGGGGGGGTGGGGCGTAGCCCAATGGTAAAGTGTTCACTTGATGTGCGGTCAGTCTGGGATCGATCACCGTCGGTGGGTACATTGAGCTGTTTGTCGTCCCAGTCAGTGACCACAACTTGTATATCAAAGGCTGTGGTATGTGCTATCCTGTCTGTGGGATGGTGCATATAAAAGATCCTTTGCTTAGGGCTAGCTCTGCCACTCGCCAAATTCGCCAATTGCGAATTTTAAAAACAACTGGCATAATTTTATTTTAATTTGGCAAATAAATATCATGTATTAAATGTTATTTCATTAGAAAATAACTGGGTTTTTGCTATTTTTAAAGTTTAAAATGATGATTTGACGAAATTTTCTAATCACCCAGAGCTAGCCAAGCTTGCTACTAATGGAAAAATGTAGCGGATTTCCTCTCTAAGACTATATGTCAAAATTACCAAATGTTTGACATCCAATAGCCGATGATTAATAAATCAATGTGCTCTAGTGGTGTCATTAAACAAAACAAACTTTAACTTGAATGTAATCCAAATAACCTGAGGCTGTATACCTAAACACACGTTACAGAAAGAATCCCGAAACCTCTACCCCAAAACGGTTGATTCCATGTTTGGGATAGGGGTGTCGGGTTTCTGCTCGTGGCAAGTGTACTCTCACTAATGGTGTGAGATGGTGCATATAAAAGATCCCTTGCTACTAATGGAAAAATGTTGCGGGTTTTCTCTCTAAGACTATATGTCACAATTACCAAATTACGGAAAGCCAGTTGTAAACCAAGGCTAGAAGTTGATATGAATTAATTACCCTCGTGAACAGAAACACCACAGTTATCACACTCGACAATCTCATCATCGTCAACACTGCAAAACAAAACAAACCAGCAAACTTGTTATGTGAAAAGCAAAACAAACCAGCAAACTTGTTATGTGAAACGCAAACATTTATTTCATTATACATGTACCTCAAGCACTAAGCAGGGTTTCTGCCAGAGGGTAAAACAGGTACGGCACCATACCCAGAATTTTATTTCTGTAAGTTAACCTTTTGACAAAAAAATTAATTACTTTTATCGTAACAGTACGATTTTCTTGACCCTAACCCTAAACTTAACCTATTTTCATTCTGGGGGAGTACCCCCATACCCCCTGTTGACTGTGGTTGCATTAAATTCCACAGCACCATACCCAAAAACTTCTTTCTGGCAGAAACATTGCTATGGGAATGTTAAATTTGGTGTTACACTATAATGGTAGACGGGTGGTGTGTGTGTGTGGGGGGGGGGGGATCAAAAGCACAATTTGTGGTTAAACTTTATAATAAAAAACCCAGTCATTATTATAGTACCGGTACTATACATGTTCCTGACATTGCCGCAAAGAAGTTTTGTATATCCTAAGTTCAAGGGCCATAACTCTGTGAAAAATGGGTAAATTGCTATGAAGAAGAAGTTTCGTTTTATTTAACGACGCCTCTAGAGCACATTGATTTTTATCTTATCATCGGCTATTGGACGTCAAACATACATGTATGGTCAATCCGACATATTTCTTTAGAGGAAACCTGCTGCCATCACATAGGCTACTCTTTCCGATAAGCTGCAAGGGGTCTTTTATATGCACTTTCCCACAGACAGGACAGCACATACCACGGCCTTTGATGAACCAGTTGTGGACCACTGGTTGGAACAGCCCAAACTGCAAATGGGTCTACTGAGAAGGATCGATCCATTGACTGACTGCTTCACAGGCGGAGACGATACCGCTTGAGCTACATCCCGCTTGCCAATTGCGATGAAAGTCAAACATGATCTTTAACAGAACGCGATAAACCTATACACAAACGTTCAGCTCCATATCTCAAGACATTGAAGAAAAACATCTGTAAAACTATATGTTAAATAGACGAATGGACAGGACAGCTCGATGAAACCTAAATGTGTTGGGCCTCAAGAAGATGGAATGTCCCCCCTCCCCCCCCGCCCCTACTCCCACTCCGCAGTTCCAGCAGGCCAGGATCAGTATAAATTTCACATTACAAGTTTCGAAACATCCAGTATGTCCAAGTAAAACCTAATATAAACAGAGGTTCGACATTAAAGCGACATTCCTGAGTTTGCTGCATTGTAAGATGTTTCAGACTAATACAGTATTTCGACGATTAAACTTTAATATTAAATATATTTTCTTGTTTAGAATATTAATGTCTACATATGTAATGTGTTTCTGGTCGTCTTAATATTTGTAAGAACTGAATTTTGTCTTCAAATAATTTCAAACATACGAAAAAAATTATTTTAGGAAATAAAATGAAATTTAACCTAGTACAAATATTAGAATGATCAGAAACACATTTAATATACAGCTACTAATATTTTATGCAGAAAAATATATTTGATATGTAATTACAATTGTTAAAAAGTCGATAACATCTTTAAAATTGCAGCAAACTCAGTCAAGTTCCTTTAACTGGCAGGGCTTCTAGAGTCCAGTAGCCCAATGCCCATGGCAAGTAATTTTTTACAGCCTGGCAAGCAAATGTTTTCTCTAACCAAGTCTAGTGGGGGAAAAAATCCCAACCGAAATGTGATCGTTTTCCTTTTAAACGGGCGGGACATAGCCCAGTGGTACAGCGTTCGCTCGATGCGCTGTCGGTGTGGGATCGATCCCCGTCGGTGGGCTCATTGGGCTATTTCTTGTTCTAGCCAATGCACCACGACTGGTATATCAAAGGCCGTGGTATGTACTACCCTGTCTGTCAGATGGTGCATATAAAAGATCCCTTGCTACTAATCGGAAAGAGTAGCCCATGAACTGGCGACAGCGGATTTCCTCTCTCAATATCTGTGTGGTCCTTAACCATATGTCTGACGCCATATAACCGTAAATAAAATGTGTTGAGTGCGTCGTTAAATAAAACATGTCTTTCAGGTTTTTTCCTTTTAAAAAATCATATTGCCAGCCTCTTAGCATTATTGCTGAACTCATTTTACAGCTTTGGACAACAATGGATAAAAAACAATTATATATACTAACAGAAATGAATGCTTTACAAATTATTTGAACTAGAACAAGAACAAATGTGTTTGAAAGAAAAAACTCCTTGTAAATTTGGCCAAAGGTGTTTCACAAGTTTAACAGATGGTGTTTCGCAGTCGGGCAAGCAAATATTTTCTCTAACCCAAAAAGAAAGAAATATTTTATTTAACGACGCACTCAACACATTTTATTTACGGTTATATGGCGTCAGACATATGGTTAAGAACCACACAGATTCTAAGAGGAAACCCGCTGTCGCCACTACATGGGCTACTCTTTCCGATTAGCAGCAAGGGATCTTTTGTTTGCGCTTCCCACAGGCAGGATAGCACAAACCATGGCCTTTGTTGAACCAGTTATGGATCACTGGTCGGTGCAAGTGGTTTACACCTACCCATTGAGCCTTGCGGAGCACTCACTCAGGGTTTGGAGTCGGCATCTGGATTAAAAATCCCATGCCTCGACTGGGATCCGAACCCAGTACCTACCAGCCTGTAGACTGATGGCCTAACCACGACGCCGGTTTTCTCTAACCAAGTCTGATGGCTAGCGAGGGAAAAAATCCCAACCGAAGGGTGATAGTAGCAGGTTTTCTATGATGACTATGTGTCAGAATTACCAAATGTTTGACACCCAATAGCCGATGATTAATTAATCAATGTGCTCTAATGATGTCGTTAAACAAACCAAACTTTTGTATCACATACCTGGTGTCGGTGAGACATACACAACAGATCAGAACCCGGATGTTGTCATGGTGAGCCAGCTGCGTGGTGGTGTCAGTGTCAGGAGCAGTGATAGCATGCTACAATAAAACGGGCACAGATTCAGTTACAATTCTAATTCACTCTTCATACAACACAAAATTTTATTGTCTAATCCGATTCATTTGTAGCAGTAAAAGAAGCATTAAACACTAACGCATATTTTTTTAATTATTATAACCATATTTGATAACTTAAATGGTACTTTACTTAGATTTTATGGTTTAGGTTATCAATTTCTATACATTCGAAGTGTGTTTGGTCATCCTGGTGTTTTTAATATCACAAAATGCATTTCTCATATTTTTAAAAATGCACATGCGTCTTAGAAGGCCACACTTCTTATTTTTTTAGGATTACGAATTTTTTTTTATAGGAGGCAATGTCGGAGGATAGAATAAAAATACAAATACAATTCACCCAATTCCTGTTGTTATTATTATTATTTTGTATTACGGATGTTTTCAGTAAGACAACCGATTTCAGCCAAAACAATGACGTCAACACGTTGTTTTGTGATGTATATTGGCCATACTGAACGCGTTTGGTCTAAATTCCGAACTTGTCGACAGATGAAATGAAATTTCAGCAAAGTCAGAATTGGGTACAAATTAAAGTATTAACACCATTCAAAACATACTTTGTACTACTTTTAATAAAAATCCATCAAGATAAAATTTAAATAAACATATCAATTAATTAATGAAATGTCAAGGGAGAGAACGATTCTTCGGCACGCCGTTTCAGATGGGATTGAATTCCACTTTTTTATATACCACTCCAGGTTGCACCGCACCAAATAAAATACTTCCGCATCAAAGCTGAAAGTGCACCGATAAAATCTTACGGAGTTGGAATTGGATGGGCTTGTAAATACTGATTTAGCTTTATATTTCAAGGCTTGTATTTTTATTTATTTATTATTTCCCGACACCGCCACTGTAAAAATCATAAGTAGGCAGGAAAATAAAATGAAAAATTGGCTGAAAACTGATTTTTTTTTTTTTTTTCATTTTGGCAAAATTAACGTCGGCGGATCCGTAATCCGAAAAAAAAAAAAAGTGTGGCCTAACAGTTATGGAGTAGAGTTTTAGTCTATTTTTAGAGGATATTTCACCATTTCAAAGTCACGGACTCATGTTTCACTCAAATGTAACTTTATCCAAATGTGTTAAAGGTAAACTTAGTGTTAATTTTCACGGGTTGAAACTAGGGTATGTCCCTTTAATGAGTCGGAAATTTGGGGGATTCCCCAAGAGCCTTTTTACATATTCATATTCTACTTCTTGCTGTTTAGTTGGATGTACTTACTTTTAAAATACCAACGATGAATCTTTTCAGAAGCAAAATGTGTGTTCCTCTAAATTTTATGACATAAATGCTGTTTATAACTGTTTGTGTGAGATTATGTTTGTGACGCTGACAGGAATGTGGATGTAAGTACAGGGATGTGCAGAGGCGGATCTAAGGGGGGCCCCCCCTAAATTTTGTGAGTTATAATTTTATTATAAACTGACAATCAAAAGAAAGTATACCAATTATTTTTTCGAAGTATTAAAAATAACACAAAACACAAGTTGATGCAAATGTTATATTTTGAAAGTATAATAATTTGGCGATAAATAAACATGAGTATACTCAATAAAACCCATAAAATGATAATATCACAGTTCACAACAGCACTAGGGGTGAAATGTGCGATTTCATAAAGGACCACTCATAACGAAGGTGAATAAATTTGACCACAAAGAACATGTTTCAATAGCGTGTATGTCCACCATGTGCAAGTATGCAAGCATGGACCCGACGTCAGACAGATTTCCGTCAATGACAATAAGGTCTGTCCGCTGTTGGCCACAAATACCGCCCTAAACCATCACAGATCCACCACCAAACGGTTCAGCACAGAGCTGTTCTCTCTCCTGCACGTCGGTATATCAGAGTCCTGCCATCAGCTCTGAATAACTGGAACCTGCTCTCATCAGAAAAGAGTACACGTTGCCAGTTCCGATGTTGCCAACGTTGAAACTGACGTGCCCAATGTAAACATCGAAGTCGATGTTGCCTCGTCAATGTCATCCCTCTGAATGGTCGATAGGCCCTGATACCATGCTGTCGTAGTCGACGACGTACAGTGTGACGACTAATGACATGTCCAAGGCCAGTCGTTGCAAATGACGTCATAGTGAGGAATCTGTTACGTAAGTGTAAGATGCAGAGATGGCGGTCCTCGTTGGCTGTTGTGACGCGGGGTCTTCAACTTCATGGTCTGTCTGCAGTCCTGCCAGTCACTCTGTAACGCTATATCAACCTGGTGATCGTCAATTTTGTGCAATTCAGGATTCTTGCCACATAGGCATTACTCGCACCCAACCAATAGCTCTCTCTCTTTCTTCAGCAGTTAGCCTTGCCATGTTCTCTGGTGTTTTACTGTTGACTGAGGCATGTTCTAAGCAATGGCACCCTTTTTTACACCCTTATGTGCACGAGTATCATGTTTCTCGTGCAGTATAAATTTGATGAATAAACTCATTTTGCATGTGCGGCATCGCCCAAACGCAGCAATGTGCGACTATTCGTCATTGATTGCATTATAACGAACAATACTGGAACCTATCTAACCTTCCATGAACGTGTATTGTGTTTATTTATCATAAATATAATTGGTATACTTTCTTTTGATCGTCAGTTTATATGAATTTGAAAAAAAAATTACGATCCCTCTCCAAACTTCCCCCAAAGTTCCCTTGGCATTCTGCCTCATGCCATTGGGGCCCCCCCCTAAATTGATTTTCTGGATCCACCACTGATGTGTGAGGGGCTGGAACAAAAAAACCCTTCAAGGGCACCTGCAAGAAAATTGTTGTTTGCAACCCCTGGAACTGCCAACAATTGCATTCAACGCTAACAAATCTAAACTGGTTATAACTTATAATATAAGGGACGGTCCATAAATATTGATGTGCTTCACAACCGAACAATGTTCGGAAGGGGGGGAGGGGGTAAAAGCCATGTTCGGATTGCTTTTCAGGTAAAACATCGGTCCATCGAAGGTCTTAGGGATGGTCCATAAATATCGATGTGCTTCACAATCTGTTAATAAAAGTCATCTTGTAGTACACATTACATCAATGTTTTTATGTTACGATTAGGGGAGGGGGGGGGGGGGGGGGGGAGGGGGACCAAACCCAATCCTAACATTGTTAGGATTATGAAAACCATTGACATTTATGGACCGTCCCTAAGGCACACATCAAAAACTTGAAACCATGTGATATTTTTTAGATCACATACTTTAAGAATTTGATAACTTTGCAAATTAGATGTAAATTAATCGAGGTCACTGCACTAGGTTTATTGACATTTAAACAAACGTACATGGGTGACACTCCATGATTGACGTATGCATTCATAGTCATCAAATAAAAACATTTCAATAGCAGTTTGACACTGAAAGCTGTCCAGCATTCAGAAAACAAAAAACATTAGGCATAACTTTATTATGATGTAAGGACATCTAAAATGACGTCATTCGAGTTTGCCGTCATTTCCATTCAAAAATACACTGCGCCACATATTCTTATGTCATTTGAATATCTAGTAATAGTGGATTGGAATTAAAGTTGTGTGTACAGTTTACAAAAACATGTTGTATTAAGCTTGAGCTTATATGATAGGCTAAAGAGATTATTACCCTCATGTATTTCGGTATCGTCAATATCATATATTAGGAATAAAAATATATTCCTAATATATGATATTGACGATACCGAAAAACACTCTACGTATACTTACATGTTGTATTTGACCATTTGCAGACGTTAATGCTCGTTTTACAGTCACAGAGTCAAGGCCGTGATACATGTATGTGCTTTCCTGTATGTGGGAAAGTGTATATAAAAGATCGCTTGCTACTAATGGAAGAGATCAGCCCCTTTCTAAGGGCCCTATGGGAAACCTAGGGAGACACCCTACAGCACCAAGACGGTCGTAATAAAGAGCCACTTTCGGAATACTAAAATCAAAACCTATTGGCTTTCTTCACTATTTCAATTAGAACGACCATCAAAATTGCGCCAAATTTCCTTCATGTAAACGCGCACCTCTTCCTCTTTGACATAATCCTACGGGACTTTCAAAATTCCATAGCACCAAATACCCCCCGCCTGTCACCAACATTGGACTGCTGGTGCTCCCTTGCACTTGCCAGTGCAGGGGTTCCCTCTCTACAACCCTCCCCCAACCCTTTCCTGTCCTGGACAGAGGGAACCAGCCAAGGCCGGTCCCTGTGACCAGGATAGGCATGTGCTACAACAGCTTGCTCTCAATGTGCACATAAATCTCTTTCTCGTTCTCGTACAGGGTTTCAGCTCTAAGACTATATGTCAGAATTACCCGTAGTCAATGATTAATAAATCACTGTGCACTAGTGGTGTCTTTAAACAAAACAAACTTTCTGAAATGTTTGACATCCAATAGCCGATGATTAATTAATCAATGTGCTTTAGTGATGTTGTTAAACAAAACAAACTTTATGAAATGTTTGACATCCAATAGCCGATGATTAATTAATCAATGTGCTCTAGTGGTGTCAAATGTTTAGCCAATGATTAAAAAATAAATGTGCACTAGTGGTGTTGTTAAATAAAACAAAATTATTTTTTTTACCTTTGGTGACATTACTTTAGGTTTGTTTTCTTTAGATTCCTTCTTCTGTCGTTCTTTCTTGGGGACATAGTCCTCATCTTCGTCCTCGTCGTAGTCCCCGAAGAAGTTGAAGCTGGGCTCCTCCTGCGAGGACTCGGCATCGTCGGAGTTGTTGTCATCGTCCGACGTGCAGCTTGTACTCTCGTCGTCAACACTGTCTGCACAATATCAGAGGAAAGTAAATGTTCATTTTGGTTACACACCACCATTAATTACTCCATGCAGTTCTTCTGGGTGGAATGTAGCCCAGTGGTAAAGCATTCGCTCGATGCGCGGTCAGTCTAAGGTCAATTCCCGTCCAGTGTTCGAGATTAAAAAAATTTGGGCAGTATCCCAGTTGGATACTAACATTTCAGTATTATATGGTATCCCAGTGGGATACTGGGTTCTTGAAGTCTGGTATCTAAAATTAAATTCTGGTATCCCCGGGATATCGGGATACCATTAACCTCGAACACTGCCGTCGGTGTGCCCACTGGGCTATTTCCCGTTCCATCCAGTGCACCACGACTGGTATATCAAAGGCCTTGGTATGTGCTATCATGTCTCTGGGATGGTCCCTTGCTGCTAATCGGAAAAAAAGTTGCCCATGAAGTGGCGACTAATTCGTACTTGTTCATAAAGAATATTTTAATCATTAAAGGGGCAGTTACGACTACCATCAGGTTGCTTTGTGGAACGGCTGTAAAGTTTACAGTGCCAGTTGTACAATTCACCGTAAGTCACTACAATTAACCTTAGCTACAATTCTTTCATGGAACGGCTGTAAAGTTTAAGGTGCCAGTTGTACAATTCACCGTAAGTCACTACAATTAACCGTAGCTACAATTCCCACGTGGAACAGCTGTAAAGTTTACGGTGCCAGTTGTAAAATTCACCGTAAGTCACTACAATTAACCTTAGCTACAATTCTTTCATGGAACAGTTGTAAAGTTTACGGTGCCAGTTGTAAAATTCACCGTAAGTCACTACAATTAACCTTAGCTACAATTCACTCGTGGAACGGCTGTAAAGTTTACGGTGCCAGTTGTAAAATTCACTGTAAGTCACTACAATTAACCTTAGCTACAATTCTCTCGTAGAACGGCTGTAAAGTTTACGGTGCCAGCTGTAAAATTCACCGTAAAAAACTACAATTAACCTTAGCTACAATTCTCTCGTGGAACGGCTGTAAAGTTTACGGTGCCAGTTGTAAAATTCACCGTAAGTCACTACAATTAACCTTAGCTACAACTCACTCGTGGAACGGCTGTAAAGTTTACGGTGCCAGTTGTAAAATTCACCGTAAGTCACTACAATTAACCTTAGCTACAACTCACTCGTGGAACAGCTGTAAAGTTTACGGTGCCAGTTGTAAAATTCACCGTAAGTCACTACAATTAACCTTAGCTACAATTCTCTCGTGGAACGGCTGTAAAGTTTATGGTGCCAGTTGAAAATTTCACCGTAAGTCACTACAATTAACCTTAGCTACAATTCTCTCGTGGAACGGCTGTAAGTTTACAGTGCCAGTTGTAAATTTCACCGTACGTCACTACAATTAACCTTAGCTACAATTCTCTCGTGGAACGGGGTCATGGTGAGCTTAATGTTTTCAGCAGCTCAAACTACAGGCCTCTGCAAATTGCGGGAGCGATAGTTTCGCTAGCGTAAGTATAGCTTGCGTAACCCATTTTTCGTTCACCCATTAATTTATGATTATTTACATAGCCATGACGGGTTACTTAAAAAAAAAATTGGTTACCTGAATTTGTTTTTGTGTAACCCATAAATGGTTTACGGAGATGTTTAATTCTCAGAGGCATGAACTACATTTACTTTCTAATATATATTGATTATATATTTTTATACATACAAAACTAATATGTATTAACGCCAGCTGTTTAAAATGTTATCAAAATGGCTGCTGGCTGAAGAGGAGAATGCCTAGATATAACAGCAAAAAAATATTGTACACTACTTCACAGCACATTTTCTATTTCAATGCCCCCCCCCCCCCCCCCCCCCCCCCCCCCCATACGCCATCCTACACTATTTCTTGAAATGTAAAATATGTTAAGACATAGACTCCAGTACCAACGTTCTCAGCTTCATCCTTCGCACTGGAACCGTCACCCACAGACGAATTAACAACATCATCTTTATCTCCATTGTCGTCATCACTACTTCCACTACCTGAAACAAATGAGAGGCACTGCAGTATAAAACGTCCACTTATTACTGTCGAAAAACAATGTATAATAAAATTACAATAAAAGGAAATATTATGCCTGTATTACTACTACATGTATATTAATATTACCTTTATACTGCTGAATGTCAAAATATTACCTTTATACTGCTGAATGTCGAAATATTACCTTTATACTGCTGAATGTCAAAATATTACCTTTATACTGCTGAATGTCAAAATATTACCTTATATGTAGTTTATACTGCTGAATGTCGACCTATTACCGTTACACTGCTGAATGTCAATATATTACCTTTATACTGCTGAATGTCAAAATATTAGTTACACTGCTGAATGTCAAAATATTACCTTTATACTGCTGAATGTAGAAATATTACCTTTATACTGCTGAATGTAGAAATTTTACCTTTATTCTGCTAAATGTCAAAATATTACCTTACATGTACATTGTAGTTTATACTGCTGAATGTCAAAATATTACCGTTACACTGCTGAATGTCAAAATATTACCTTTATACTGCTGAATGTCAAAATATTACCTTAATACTGCTGAATGTCGAAATATTTCCTTTATACTGCTGAATGTAGAAATTTTACCTTTATTCTGCTAAATGTCAAAATATTACCTTTAAAATTATACTGCTGAATGTCGAAATGTTACCTTATATGTAGTTTATACTGCTGAATGTCGAAATATTACCTTATATGTAGTTTATACTGCTGAATGTCGAAATATTACCGTTACACTGCTGAATGTCAATATATTACCTTTATACTGCTGAATGTCAAAATATTAGTTACACTGCTGGATGTCAAAATATTACCTTTATACTGCTGAATTTAGAAATATTACCTTTATACTGCTGAATGTAGAAATTTTACCTTTATTCTGCTAAATGTCAAAATATTACCTTTAAAATTATATGTATACTGCTGAACGTTGAAATATTACCGTACTTGTAGTTTATACTGCTGAATGTTGAAATATTACCTTTTATATTGCTGAATGTCGAAATATTACCTTTATACTGCTGAATGTCAAAATATATTACCTTTATACTGCTGAATGTCAAAATATTACCTTTATGCTGCTGAATGTCAAAATATTACCTTTATACTGCTGAATGTCAAAATATTACCTTTACACTGCTGAATGTCGAAGTCGCTGTCTTCATCACTGTCATCCAGTCCACCGAAATCAAGCTGAATCAGATGTTTCTGTACGGGTTTCACTTTTCGCTTCTTGGGATCGCGCGACACTGAAATACACAGTGATATGGTGATTAATAAAAAACAGTACAGGTACAGGGTTCACAGCCCGGTACTGGCTCCCACCCAGAGCGAGTTTTAACGGCTCAGTGGGTAGGTGTAAGACCACTACACCCTCTTCTCTCTCACTAACCACTAACAATTAACAACTAACCCACTGTCCTGGACAGACAGCCCATATAGCTGAGGTGTGTGTCCAGGATAGCGTGCTTGAACCTTAATTGGATATAAGCACAAAAATAAGTTGAAATGCTCTACAGTCAAACAACATTTTGAGATCATGTAATAGATCTTCAAATAAATTGTTTACTGGAGATAAAGCAGAAACAAACTGACCCAGTACTAGCCACTGGACCACCCCAAATAATTGAAAGGCAATAGTCGACCACTTTAGAATTGAATGATCAGTACATCTACATGTACCTTTTATCTGCATTTGCCAGTATTTGTTTTTATTCATACATACACCAGTGTTCGAGATTAACGGTATCCCGATATCCCGGGGATACCAGAATTTAATTTTGGATACCAGACTTCAATAACCCAGTATCCCACCAGGATACTAATGTAATGTAACATTGTTGTTGGGTTTTTTTTAATCCTGCATTTTAATTTTTCACTGAAACAATGAACGTCGGTCATTTACTGAAGTTAGGTAGAAGTATTTTCGAGCTCGTATCCAGTCTAATGCTATGCCGTAAAAATATCTCCCCCAGCTCATACCCAGTCTAATGCTACACTGGAGCATTAGCGAGATAGCAATGGACTGGGAACCACTAAGTCGCTATTGTTTTTGTTGGATGTTTCCTCCCTTCAAATTTTATTTGAGATATTGATTCCACGTGTAGGAAATTGATACAGGTAGGTTTATCATAAGTAATGTCGGAAACACTTATAGATTACTGCTAAATATTAATTTATGTCATTATTACGCAAAAATAGATGCAGCAAATCTTTCTGCAGATTCTGTTTGATTGCCAATTTTACAAATTCCACAATTTCGATTGCGGAGTAGCAATAGACTGGGAACGAGAACAGTGTCGTCCAAGTTTGTTACGATGTTATTTATGAATTTCATTTAAGTGGGATACTAAATTCTCCGGTGGGATACCAGATTTTGAAATGTTAGTATCCAACTGGGATACTGCCCAAAATGTTTAATCTCGAACACTGTACACACATGTACTTATTGTCAAAGTTATTCTAGAAATAGATCCCAGTTTTGTTTATGCATTAGGCCTATATAACCTGATCAGTTTGCCAAGCGTTCTGGTCCGGTCCACGTTTTACCAACACCCATCACTAACATGTATTGTAATGATTGTAGTTTGTAAAATATAAACTCATTCTTAATTAACACAATTTATACACTAAAAATTATTTACAACTGTTATGAAATGGTTTATGTCTACTACCTGTATTCACTACCAAAAAAGTAAAGTTTGTTTTATTTAACGACGCCACTATAGCACATTGATTTTTTATCTTATCATCGGCTATTGGACGTCAAACATATGGTCATTCTGACACTCTCTTATTTTTTTTAGAGGAAACACGCTGTCACCACATACACTACTCTTTTACGACAGGCAGCAAGGGACCTTTTATTTGCGCTTCCCACAGGCAGGACAGCACAAACAATGGCCTTTGTTGGACCAGTTATGGATCACTGGTTGGTTTTACACCTACCCATTGAGCCTTGCGAAGCACTCACTCAGGGTTTGGAGTCGGTATCTGGATTAAAAATCCCATGCCTCGCCTGGGATCCGAACCCAGTACCTACCAGCCTGTAGACCGGTGGCCTAACCACGACACCACTGAGGCTGGTACTATTCACTGCCAGTGCATGATAGAAATCAGCAAAATTGTCCACCAATGCTGTTCATTTCGATTTTTTATTTATTATATGGTACATGTATAAATGTTTCCGCATATTGCTGGTAATCCCAATGACCCATAAAGTATTTCGGCCAATCACAGCATTCGATTCTCTTAAACCAGACATGTTTGCATGGGCGATAGGTGCCATTAATCCGACATCAAAATTTTAAAAAGGAAAGACGTGTTATAAAATGGCGCCAATTTCCGTCATTTTAATTTAAAATAATTCAACATCTCTAATTTCCGTAAGGTTTTATCGGGACAAAATCATCTGCAGATACAGAACTACAATGTATGCAAATTGCTGTGCACTTTTTTCTTCTTTTTTTTCCCTTTTAGTACGAGCAAAAAATAAATAAAATAATAATATAACTAGTTAAATAATTCACTATTATATTAGTGTTCTAGCTAGCAATAAATAGAGTGGCACTGCGCCCTGCCCACATTTTGTACCGCCCTACCATGTTTGTTTCCGCACTGCCCCTGATTATCACCGCCCTGCCCTAATTCACTGTCAAACAAAAATAAAAAAATCTTGCTTTCCTCTCAAAGTGTGTACAGTGTTCTTACGAATCTGAATTCTCAACTAAGAAATGTTTGACAATATACTGTTTGGTCACAGGTGTGAAAGCCGACAGCAGTATAACATGGTATGTTTTTTTTCTTTTCTATTGTTAGTCGATGTGACTGTAGACGAACGGGCAGGCAGTCTTACAAAGCTTGAATGAGAAGTAATCCTCACACCATCACGCACATAACCACACACCACCTAACAAACACCTAGCTGAAAGAAGATCATCATGATAAACTTCGACAGAACGTCAAATGTCAAATTTATTTTGATAAAGTAATTTTTTTAAAATAATTTTTGCCTTTGCAAATACACAGAACAAGATACATATAGTTTTAACTGATGTAAGTAGTCCTTATCAATGAGACATTAATTGCATCCTTATAATATGGCACAGAGTAAACTAGCAACACTGGTTATTTGGTGTATGTAGGCATAACTGTGTTTTGATAAAAGCGTGTCTGCAAAAGCTAATGAAATCTACCTAGACCGTGACATGCAATAATAGCCATTTTTAATTGCAGTGAACAACTTGTTGCAAATATATCCGTATGCCAATTTTTAAATTTGTTTGTTCGTTTATTTCTTTATTTCTTTTTATGAATTTCTAATCATTCTTTTATTTATTATTTATTTTTTTATTTCATTTATTTATTTTGTTTTGGTGTTTAAAGGAGCTCAATCACGGATTTAGTGGGCCTTGTTTCTCTAAATATGCATTATAAATGAAACTTACATTCATTTGGAATACCAAACCTAGTTGTTGTATGATCCAAAACATTTTAATTGAACTACGATCAAGGGAATTCCATGATACGCTTCTTTTTTAAAATTTGGAACTCTTCTTGTGATGAGACATGAAAAATATGGAAAAACAGACTCATAGTGATGAGGCTATATACCGTTATACGACAACCGTATAATGTATTTTTGGATTTTATATAAACAATCGCCGTGTATAGAGACTTGGCAAATGAGGGCCGACTATATACATGGCAAATAATAAAAATAGATTATTTCATGACGAAAATAACTGTGAATATGCTGAAATAAAATAATAAACAGTCTGAACATGAACTCACCATTTATTATTATTATCACCATCATCATCATCATCATCATCATCATTATTATTTATTATACTAAAGTAATTAATTTTTTGTTAGTACTGTAGGGACAATATGACGCTATTCATATATCTAAGGAAAACGTATACAAAAGGGTCCGCTAAATTCATATACTCTCCAACCCCCTCCCCTGTTCAGAAAATGCACTGTTCGTACAGTACTTAGTATGTATTCCTCTGTTCCAGATGGTTTGGTAATATGGATCAATCAAATACATGTACTTATTTACCGCCTATATACATTTTTGCTGTGAATATAGCCAGCCCTGGTTAGTGGAGGCTATTGACACGGCCTTTGTATATATAGTCACGTCATATATAAACACTGTCTAATTCAGAGTCTTCTTTAAAAATGTAACAATTCCTATCCTAAGTCAGCTGTTATGGCATATTTTGTATAATAATGAATATGACAAGGTGGAAAATGACGGTGTTTTGTGATCCAGATGTTTAGAGTTTTTCGCATACGACTAATGATAAATTTACCTATAGATGCAAAGGCCTAACTAGTCAGGATTGTCGACGTTTAACATGCTTCTGTTACTAAAATAAATTAATGTATTTATATAAGCTTATTATCATTCAGTACATGTTTTTATTATTTTTTAATAACTTATTTTCATTAAGTTTTTTTTTCTACTCTACGTCACAGAGGACGATCAAGTGTTCTCGTTACACGAGCTTGGTAAATCGTTTTGGCACTGCGGTTATTCGGGGAATGCCTGTCACATGACTCAAAATAATACGTCACACCTCTGCTCTCCAAATAGCCGTTATTTTTCTCAGAATTATGGACCGTACCTATAATTCAATTATTTTTTTATTAAATATCAATAATAAGTGTGATATGGTGGTTATGTAGATGGTACAATAAAGTACTTTTAGGTACAAATCAAACGTATATTGTCATATAATACCTTGTTGGGTCAATAATTAGGTCAACCATCTGTGAGAGAGCTTGTTTAAAATGGAATAAGGTGAATTAACATTCTGTGCGTGTCACCTCACACGTACTAGATCAACAAGGCCACAGCAATTAATTTTTACGATTTTTAAGACCCATGTTGTTAGAATTTATTTTCAATTATTATATTCGATCTGCAAAAGGTTTGCTAGATTTTTGTGCCTCTATTGTAGTGGATAGTATTCATAATCCATTCATAACAATTGTAAATAATTTTGAGTGTATAAATTGTGTTAATTATGAATCAATTCATTAAAAAAAAAAAGATATTTTACAAACTATTCACTGGTATAAATGTAATTCCTATCAGTATTGACATCAAGTGTTAGCGATGTGTGTTGATAAAACGCGGACCGAATTTTTCCTTTTAAAAAAAAACATTACACTAAGCATTCGTCAACTGTGCATAGTTCAGAAACATATACTAAAACGCAAAAGAAATGCAGGTCCTGAAAATGCGAAAGAATTGCACTTTGTAAAGCAGTATCTTTGGTGGAATTGAACCTCAACTGTGTTAAAGGACATGGCACACACCCACACCGCAGTCCCACCTGCGTGTCAATTTCATTACCTGTGTGACGTCACGAATTCTCAAAACACGTTGTTTGCACGTGCTGGATCATCCGTATCATGAATCCAGTGCAAACACACTCATTGAAATGCTTATAAAGCCTACACACCTGGATTTAATCGCATAAATTCAATTTGAGTAGTGACAGTCAACAGAATCACATTTTAAAAATGCCGCGACTGACGCAACTCCAGCGAGGGATGGCCATCGGGAAGTTGCAAGCCGGACAGACCCGTACTGCTGTAGCCAGACAATTGGGATGTCATGTTTCGACAATCGCACGCCTTTCTCAACGTCACCAAAATCACTGGATCTGTGAACGATCGACCACGCACTCACGCCCCCCCCACCACCGCAGCCCGGCCGCCCGAGGGTGACAACCGCAGCCCTAGACCGGTACATCCGGGTGACCCACCTTAGGAATCGGATGCTGCCAGCAGCTAACACCGCTCACCAGGTGCGTGGTCCACGTGGTCCAGTGTCCGCCGATACCGTCCGACGCCGTCTGAGGGCAGCAGGACTCCGTAACCGCCGTCCTTATGTGGGACCAATATTGACCCCTCGGCACCGCCAACAACGTCAACAGTGGGCGCAACAACATCAAAGATGGCGACGTGGCCAGTGGCAACAAGTTCTGTTTACTGATGAGAGCCGTTACAATCTTTCCAACGCTGATGGCCGAATCCGAGTATGACGACGTCGGCATGAACGTTACTCCGACTGCTGCGTTCTGCAGGCCGACCGATGGGGCGGGGGTAGTGTGATGGTGTGGGGTGGGTTCTCATTCAACCACAGAACACAACTTCATGTGTTCAGACAACGCGTTAATGCCGCCGTGTACCAAAATGACGTCATCAACAATCACGTCGTTCCCTTCTTTGCCGCTCACCCACGTGTGCGCTTGCTGCAGCAAGACAATGCCAGGCCGCACACTGCCAGGGCAACACAGGCGTTGCTGGCTCAGCACAACATCCCAACGTTGCCGTGGCCAGCCCTTATCACCGGACATGGCGCCTATCGAACACGTCTGGGATGAAATCGGACGTCGCCTTCAGGCTCGCGGACAACCTCAGAATATGCAGGCGCTGGAGGCAGCATTGGTCCATGAATGGAACTCACTCCCTCAGGCATTCTTTCAACGGCTTGTCAACTCAATGAGGAGACGTTGCACTGCCTGTTTGAATGCCCAGGGTGGTCACACGCGATACTGACTTTGACAATGCTACAGGTCGTCTCTTTCACATTTTTAACATGGACCCCCACCCTACTTTATGACATGAAACAATAGCCAAAAAGGAATTCAATCAAACATTTCCAACACCAATGTGTGCCGAATTGGTGTAGCTCCAAAATAAATGTTGAAATCTTCATTTCGTTTTGTTTTTTTAATATTTTATATCCAATTTAATGAGAACCTGCGTTTCTTTTGCGTTTTAGTATATATGTTTTCATGTAGTGGCCTTAAAAATGGAAAATGACGAACGCACATTTGCGTTAGGCTACTTTTTGCAAACGCATGCACCTGAACACAGTTAGAAACGTTGCACTCTTTCTTGTTTACCGGAAGGTGTTTCACTTTTGTTTACTAGAATGGATCTGTTTTACCTGCACATTGTTGATTTTTTACGTTAATCGATTGCAATCTGTTTTGTTTTACATATGATCATATCGTAGCTGAAAAATGTAGAATAATATTTCCGTAAATATCATAGTCGTGTTTTTGTTGTCAGGTGAACGCAGCTTGTTCAAGTTGTTGGGACGTCGATGGTACGGTTTCTAGACGTTTCGTACCCAAACCCGTTCGTACCATACCGTTTCGTAACCACTAGCATACCAGTTCGTAACCAATTAAATAATGTCATACATTACACCTAACATTAATTTTTTTTTTTAAATACACAATTATGTTATATTACAAACATATTGTAACATTTAGCAAAACATTTATTGTAATAATCACTCAGTATCTTTCATAAGCATTAAATGAGCAATTATGTGCTGTGCATCACTGAAGCATGCCGTTTCGTAACCAAAAAGCATACCTTTTCGTAACCAAAGAGCAATTCTTTTGTCTTGTAATTTGGTGTCGATTCCACATGTAGCGATGGTGTTTATTTTTATGCATAACCGAGATATCGATCGGAATATTTCGCAAGACCGATCCTCTCTTCGTACGTATATATATGCTCAAAACAAAAACATTCATACACGCACACATACTTTCGTGCGCACACGCACGCACATATAACAAAAAAATTAATAAGATCTGATATCCCATGTTTTTGGAATGTGGACTTTTTTTTAGGTCTAATAATGCCTACATTGTCCGATATAATACATTTTTGATAGAAGAATACAACTTTTTGTTTTAATTTATCCATTTGCTTTAACACATATTTAGTATCTGTCGCAACACGTCCAATCTGATTTTTGCTTAGTCCGAACGGACGTAGAAAGTAATGTGTTTGAAATATATTAACAAATAAGCTACCTTCGCTCGACATGATTCTTCGTGACAATTTCTAATCGCTAATTATTAAAATGCAGTTGGCTTGGATTTTTGTTGTTTTGTTTTTCATTAAATAACATGTACAAATGTGGGTATGAACTGGTATGCCGATGTTCCTCATGTTACGAACTGGTATGCCTTTGGGTACGAAATCGTATGCTTTTGGGTACGAACCGGTATGGTTACGAAACGACTTGATACTGATGGTACCCTTAAATGGCTTAAAGGGACATACCCTAGTTTCAACCCGTAAAAATTAACACTAAATTTAGTGAGTCTACAAACCTGTAACACATTTGGATAAAGTTACAATTGCGTAAAACATGAGTCTGTGACTTTGAAATGGTGAAATACCCTCTAAAACTAGACCAAAACTCAACTCCATAACTGTTACTTCTCAGATGCACGTGCGTTTTTAAAAATATGAGAAATGTATTTTGTGATATTAAAAACACCAGGATGACCAAAACACTTCGTGTGTACGAAAATGAATAATATAAACAATAGAAATTAAATAAAGTATGATTTCAGTTATCAAAAACGGCTCTAATAGTAAAAAATATGCCGTAGTATTTAAAAACTAGGGTATGTCCCTTTAATAATAATTGAAGTTAATAGCCGTATGACCTAATTTTCCACAGCAATTCATAGATTTATACCCATATAACTTTAAAGTAAAATGACACTTACGCATTGTTTTGTACAGAAAACTAACGCTAGGGTCTACACCCTCGATTGTTATATCATCTGTCATCTTTCGTCAAAATAAGTCATAGAAATTAAAATCAAATGAATAGATAACTCCACCAATATTTAATATTATGTACCGTATAGTTTATATATAAAGTATAATGCTGTTAAAAGATTGAGAAGGACCCAGTCGATCATACAGCGGAAATGCTTGTTAATAAAGGTAGTATTAAACCAAATAACATCCGGCTGGGTCAAAGTTCGAGGTGCACCTACGTTTGATAGAGCAATTAATACCAGTTAAGTCCTGCCATTGGCAAAAAAATGTAATGCAATTTTATTTCATCTAGTACCACTGTGTCACATAACCTTGTCTTTGAAACATTATGCGCTACCTTTTAAAAAAAAAAAGTACTAAAATTTTGTGCGAAACTAGGGGGTGTTGTAAAAAACATCCGGTTAGAATCGCAAATCACCCACGAAAGGTACCATTTTCTTCATTTAATATTAGTAATCACTTTTACAGATATGTGTTTGTAGTACTGATACTGCCTGGGTCATAGTTTTTGTTGATATATTTGCATATTGGTGTTTTAAAACACAACGTTTAACCTGGGGACCTATGAAATTTTATTTGGGTATAGTCATATTTTTTCCTCAGATAAAAGACAAGACGGGGTTGGTTACTAACTCAGCGCCGAGAAGGAGTCTACCGACAAGCGGTCCTGGTTAGAGAGATTGATACCACACCATCCACAGGATCGGTCACGG
>NC_054709.1:24275320-24330320 GCF_016097555.1 Gigantopelta aegis
ATCACATTTTTAAAAATTGCCCGCGACTGGACGCAAACTCCAGCGAGGGAATGGCGCATCGGGAAGTTGCAAGCCGGACAGACCCGTACTGCTGTAGCCAGACAATTGGGATGTCATGTTTCGCCAATCGCAACGCCTTTCTCAACGTCACCAAATCACTGGATCTGTGAACGATCGACCACGGCAACACGGCGCGCCCGGGGTGACAACCGCAGCCCTAGACCGGTAACATCAGGGTGACCCACCTTAGGAATCGGATGCTGCCAAGCAGCAACAACCGCTCCCCAGCCCTGGCGTGGTCCACGTGGGTCCAGTGTCCGCCGTACCGGTCCGACGCCGTCTGAGGCCAGCAGGACTCCGTAACCGCCCGTCCTTATGTGGGACCAATATTGACCCCCGTCGGGCACCGCCAACAACGTCAACAGTGGGCGCAACACATCAAGATGGCGACGTGGCCAGTGGCAAACAGTTCTGTTTACTGATGAGAGCCGGTTACAATCTTTCCAACGCTGATGGCCGAATCCGAGTATGGGCGACGTCGGCATGAACGTTACTTACCGACTTGGCTGCGTTCCTGCAGGCCGACCGATGGGGCGGTGTAGGTAGTGTGATGGTGTGGGGTGGGTTCTCATTCAACCACAGAACACAACTTCATGTGTTCATGACAACGCGTTAATGCCGCCGCCGTGTACCAAAAAAACCAATGACGTCATCAACAATCACCGTCATTCGTTCCCTTTCTTTGCCGCTCACCCACGTGTGCGCTTGCTGCAGCAAGACAATGCCAGGCCGCACACTGCCAGGGCAACACAGGCGTTGCTGGCTCAGCACAACATCCCAACGTTGCCGTGGCCAGCCTTATCACCGGACATGGCGCCTAGTCGAACCACGTCTGGGATGAAATCGGACGTCGCCTTCCAGGCTCGCGGACAACCCTCAGAATATGCAGGCGCTGGAGGCAGCATTGGTCCATGAATGGAACTCACTCCCTCAGGCATTCTTTCAAAACGCCTTGTCAACTCAATGAGGAGACGTTGCACCTGCCTGTTTGAATGCCCAGGGTGGTCACACGCGATAGCTGACTTTTGACAATGCTACAGGTCGTCCTCTTTCACATTTTTAACATGGACCACCCACCCTACTTTATGACATGAAACAATAGCCAAAAAAGGAATTCAATCAAACATTTCCCAACACCAATGTGTGCCGAATTGGTGTAGCTCCAAAATAAATGTTGAAATCTTCATTTCGTTTTGTTTTTTAATATTTTTATATCCAATTTAATGAGAACCTGCGCGTTTCTTTTGCGTTTTAGTATATATGTTTTCATGTAGTGGCCTTAAAATGGAAAATGACGAATGCACATTCGCGTTAGGCTACTTTTTTTTGCAAACGCATGCACCTGAACACAGTTAGAAACGTTGCACCTCTTTCTTGTTTACCGGAAGGTGTTTCACTTTTGTTTACTAGAAATGGATCTGTGTTTTACCTGCACATTGTTGATTTTTTACGTTAATCGATTGCAATCTGTTTTTGTTTTACCATATGATCATATCGTAGCTGAAAAAATGTAGAATAATATTTCCGTAAAGTATCATAGTCGTGTTTTTGTTGTCAGGTGAAGCGCAGCTTGTTCAAGTTGTTGGGACGTCGATGGTTACGGTTTTCTAGACGTTTCGTACCCAAACCCGTTCGTACCATACGTTTTCGTAAACCACTAGCATACCAAGTTTCGTAACCAATTAAATAATGTCATACATTACACCCTAACATTAATATTTTTTTTAAATACACACTTATGTTATATTACAAACCTATTGTAACATTTAGCAAAACATTTATTGTAATAATCACTCAGTATCTTTCATAAGCATTAAATGAGCAATTATGTGCTGGTGCATCACTGAAGCATGCCGTTTTCGTAACCAAAAAGCATACCTTTTCGTAACCAAAGAGCAATTCTTTTGTCTTGTAATTTGGTGTCGATTCCACATGTAGCGATGGTGTTTATTTTTATGCATAACCGTCCGAGATATCGATCGGATATTTCGCAAGACCGATCCTCTCTTCGTACGTATATAATATGCTCAAAACAAAAACATTCATACACGCACACATACTTTCGTGCGCACACGCACGCACATATAACAAAAAAATTATAAGATCTGATATCCCATGTTTTTTTGGAATGTGGACTTTTTTTTAGGTCTAATAATGCCTACATTGTCCGATATAATACATTTTTGATAGAAGAATACAACTTTTTGTTTTACTTTTATTCCATGTTGCTTTAACACATATTTAGTATCTGTCGCAACACGTCCAATCTGATTTTTGCTTAGTCCGAACGGACGTAGAAAGTAATGTGTTTGAAATATATTAACAAATAAGCTACCTTCGCTCGACATGATTCTTCGTGACAATTTCTAATCGCTAATTATTAAAATGCAGTTGGCTTGGATTTTTGTTGTTTTGTTTTTTTCATTAAATAACATGTACAAATGTGGGTAGAACTGGTATGCCCGATGTTCCTCATGTTACGAACTGGTATGCCTTTTGGGTACGAAATCGTTATTGCTTTTGGGTACGAACCGGTATGGTTACGAAACGACTTGATACTGATGGTACCCTTAAATGGCTTAAAGGGACATACCCTAGTTTCAACCCGTAAAAATTAACACTAAATTTAGTGAGTCTACAAACCTGTAACACATTTGGATAAGTTACAATTGCGTAAAACATGAGTCTGTGACTTTGAAATGGTGAAATACCCTCTAAAACTAGACCAAAACTCCAACCTCCATAAGTCTGTTACTTCTCAGATGCACGTGCGTTTTTAAAAATATGAGAAATGTATTTTGTGATATTAAAAACACCAGGATGACCAAAACACTTCGTGTGTACGAAAATGAATAATATAAACAATAGAAATTAAATAAAGTATGATTTCAGTTATCAAAAACGGCTCTAATAGTAAAAAATATGCCGTAGTATTTAAAAACTAGGGTATGTCCCTTTAATAATAATTGAAGTTAATAGCCGTATGACCTAATTTTCCACAGCAATTCATAGATTTATACCCATATAACTTTAAAGTAAAATGACACTTACGCATTGTTTTGTACAGAAAACTAACGCTAGGGTCTACACCCTCGATTGTTATATCATCTGTCATCTTTCGTCAAAATAAAGTCATAGAAATTAAAATCAAATGAATAGATAACTCCACCAATATTTAATATTATGTACCGTATAGTTTATATATAAAGTATAATGCTGTTAAAAGATTGAGAAGGACCCAGTCGATCATACAGCGGAAATGCTTGTTAATAAAGGTAGTATTAAACCAAATAACATCCGGCTGGGTCAAAGTTCGAGGTGCACCTACGTTTGATAGAGCAATTAATACCAGTTAAGTCCTGCCATTGGCAAAAAAAATGTAATGCAATTTTATTTCATCTAGTACCACTGTGTCAAATAACCTTGTCTTTGAAACATTTATGCGCTACCTTTAAAAAAAAAAGTACTAAAATTTTGTGCGAAACTAGGGGTGTTGTAAAAACATCCGGTTATATCGAAAATCACCCACGAAAGGTACCATTTTCTTCATTTAATATTAGTAATACTTTTACAGATAGGGTTTGTAGTACTGATATGCATGGGTCATAGTTTTGTTGATATATATTGCATATTGTGTTTTAAAACACAAACGTTAACATGGTGACCTATGAAATTTTATTTGGTATAGTCATAGTTCCTCAAGATAACAAGACAAGACGGGGTTGGTACTAACTCAGCGCCGAGAAGGAGTCTACCGACAAGCGGTCCTGGTTAGAGAGATGGATAGCCACACCATCCACAGGATCGTCACGGCCCTTTTCGGCAACGACTGCCGGAGTGTCATAACCATCCTCGCCGACCAGAGACAGGCGTGCGCTACAACAGCTTGTTCTGAATGTGCACGTAAAACCCTGTGACATGACATGATGGAAGCACTTCGTCCCCGCCTTTGCCGGCTCTCCGCTCATCGGTTCGCCGTAGACCAACCTCCAACGGCCTTAACGAGGCCACCCACGTGGACATATATATCGGACTTTAAACATTTAGACTTTCGTCGAAATTACTTCTCTTTTTTTTGATATTATTAAATAGTCCGATCCTCTCTTCTTTCTCTTATTTATTTTTGGACTGTCCTTCTAAAATGCTCCAAATTATATAAATATTCGGCCGAGCAGTCAATTCTTTTTATTTTTGGCTTGTAATTTT
The DNA here is from genome assembly GCF_016097555.1 of Gigantopelta aegis. Classification (NCBI taxonomy): domain Eukaryota; kingdom Metazoa; phylum Mollusca; class Gastropoda; order Neomphalida; family Peltospiridae; genus Gigantopelta; species Gigantopelta aegis. The sequence goes on from NC_054709.1 coordinate 24,279,587, forward strand.
TTTTAATTTTTTTTTATTCTATTAACATTTTACTAATTGCTATTTTCAAAATTCTGCCCATTTACAACACTACCACCCCCCCCCCCCACCCCACCCCTTCGGGATGGGCGTGTTCAAAACACTAATGGTATATGGACACGTTAAACGAGTTATCATCATCATCAAGATAACAGACAGACAGGTATGCTGGCTGAGAGACAGAGTGAGAGTCAATAAAACTCGCTCTGGGTGAGATCCTTTGCCGGGGTGCGAACCCAGTACCTTCTAGCCTTACGTCCGACGGCTTAACAACTGCACTGTCTAAGCTGGTGTTTTTAACCTGCTGTGATCCAGCTGTTAATCAGATTGCAATTAAACTGAGTTCTGTTCAGTCGAGATGACGAAACACAGGTGTTACATTGCAGTATAGTGTAAATGCCACGTACCTCTATAAGATTTCCGTCTCTAGTACTACAGGAAGGTAAATGAGTTTGTACAGGCAATGCGGAGTGTGTGTGTGTGTGTGGGGGGGGGGGGCTTTGGGGGCTCTAGTCCCCCCCCCCCAATAATTCTGAATCAAAAATATTATTGGTAGTAAATTTTACTTGTCGAAAAGTTTGTTTTGATTAACGACACCACTGGAGCACATTGATATCGTAATCATCGGCTATTGGATGTAAAACAAATGGTAATAGTAGCAAGGGATCTTTTATATGCACCATCTCACAGGCAGGGTAGCACATACCACGACCTTTGATATACCAGTCGTGGTGCTTTCATGTCTGTGGGAAAGTGCATATACCAGTAAAAGATCCCTTGCTACATATGGAAAAATGTAGCGGGTTTCCTCTGATGACTACGCAATCCAATTAAAATTAGCTCCACTATTACATGTGGATCTAACACCAGCCAGTTTTAGCTCATGTCCACCAATCAAAACCTTACTTGCAGAATCCTGCCAGTGATTTAAAACTAACAACACTGCGTAGTCCCCAATGTCCAGGTAACATTTCATCTGTAAATAATAATTTAAATATTGACCAATCACACTTCGCCTTTTATAACGTTATTTGGGAGAATACAAATTCTAAAAATATCGGGCGAATCTATTTTAGTGGCCCCAGTACAGCGAACCATACCAATACGTACGGGGTGGGTTATCAGTCTTCAATTTTACATTAAAAATTATTTATTTATTTATAAAAAAACTAAAACTAAATCGGTCTTCAGTTTTACATTACAAACTATTTATTTTATAAAATAAAACATGTTTTAAGGCATTCGTAATTCACACGAAACATGTCGTATACCCTCAGGATAATTCGGAATGTTTTCAAATTATTTTTAAATCACTGGCAGGATTCTGCAAGTAAGGTTTTGATTGGTGGACATGAGCTCCAACTGGCTGGTGTTAGATCCACATGTAATAGTGGAGCTAATTTTAATTAGATTGATGACTACGTGTCAGAATTATCAAATGTTTGACATCCAATAGCCGATGATTAATTAATCAATGTGCTCTACTTAAACTTCATTTCGTTCAAGCACGCTGTCCTGGACCATACCTCCGCTATCTTGGCTAAGTGTCCAGGACAGTGGGTTAGTGGTTAGTGAGACAGAAGTGGGTGTAGTGACATTACACTTACTCATTAAAACTCGCTCTAGGTTGGAGCCGGTACCGGGATGCGAACCCAGTACCTACTAGCCTTAAATCTAACGGTTTAACAACTGCACTGACTAAGCTGGTGTTGTTAAATTGCTGTGACGCGGTTGTTAATCGGGCTGCAATCAAACTGATTTCAGTTTAGTCGAGATGACGAAACGCAGGTGTTACGCTTGACAACACGTTCTTCTTACAGTTGGAAAAAAAGGACCTAAAACCAGACAAAATCAACAAACATTATCCAAATAGCACAAAACAAAAACAAAACAAAACAAACAGACAAAACAAACAAAACAAACAAACAAACAAAACAACAAACAAAACAAACAAACAAATAAACAAACAAACAGAAAACAACAACACGAACACATATTGAACAAACTTTATTAGCAGACAGTGCTCCACAACTGATGTAACAATGGCCGTGGTATGTACTATCCTGTCTGTGGGATGGTGCATATAACAAATCCCTTGGTGCTAATCGAAAAGAGTAGCCCATGAAGTGGCCACAGCGGGTTTCCTTTCTCAATATATGTGTGGTCCTTAACCATATGTCCGACGCCATATAACCGTAAATGAAATGTGTTGAGTGCATCGTTAAATAAGACATTTCTTTCTTTCTTTTCTTTTTTTTCCCAGACAGCTAACGTTTCGCTAACTTCGTGAACTATTTGATTGGTTCCCGACGTTGCTATTTGGTTTAACGTGAAGCGCACACACAAGTCAAGTGGACGTTTTCTCTGCTCGGTATATATATGTAATTATATATATATGTATATGAATGTATGTGTGCTCCCTTGCACCCTCTTCCACCCACCCCAACCCTTTCCTGTCCTGGACGGAGGAGCCGGCTGAGGCCGGCACTTGTGCCCAGGACAGGCGTGCTCTACAACAGCACGTTAAACAATTTTCCTTAATGTATGTATATGTGCATATCCTCCCTCTCTCTCTCTCTCTCTCTCTCTCTCTCTCCTCTCTCTCTCTCTCTCTCTCTCTCTCTCTCTCTCTCTCTCTCTCTCTCTCTCTCTCTCTCTCTCTCTCTCTCTCAGAGATCAGGTGTGATTGTACTGACACAATGTCAGTGTAACCGAAACATAGACACAGACTGGTACACAGCGACAAGTGCTCCAGTTATATAAAAAAGAAATGCCACGTACTAGCAACTGGGAATAACAACACGACCAAAGATTTAAACAATTTTAATCTCTCTCTCTCTCTCTCTCTCTCTCTCTCTCTCTCTCTCTCTCTCTCTCTCTCTCTCTCTCTCTCTCCGTCTCTCTCTCCTCTCTCTCTCTCTCTCTCTCTCTCTCTCTCTCTCTCTTCTTCTCTCTCTCCGTCCCTTATGTCTCAGTGTAACCGTAACATAGACACAGACTGTCTGCAGTTCAAGATAGTCTTTTGTGCAGGTAACACAATCATTCGATTTCTTTTCGTAAAGTATTTATATAATACTATTATATTGCTTGAATCTTGAATGCCATGTTCATGAGTTATATATAAGTCATTAATTCTAGAATACGAAGCATAAATCAATTATTTGTTTAGGTGAAGAAGTTTGACTTAGCGATGTTCTGACAAAAGGAATTAGAACCAGGACATTTTGACCAGAGCGGATTAGGATCACATGAAAAACATTAAAACTGTTAATTGTGATTTGTGTGTGTGTGTGTTATACCAACGACTGATGACTGTCATTCAGTTGTTTATTTTAACAAAGCCGGTTCTTATATCACAGAGACCGTCACATTAAACGACATAATATTTCCTTACGTATTCCATGTGGTTTTGTAACCAGTTTGTCCCACAGATGTTCACAGGAGGACGCCGTTGGTAACTTTTTTTTCTTGTTTTTAACGACACCACTAGAGCACATTTATTAATTATCTGTTATTTAGATGTCAAACATTTGGCAATTTAGACTAAATTAGTCTCAGAGAGGAAACACGCTACATGTTTCCATTAGTAGCAAATGATCTTTTATATGCACCATCCCACAGACAGGATAGCACATACCACGGCCTTTGATATACCAGTCGTGGTGCTCTGACTGGAACGAGAAATAGCCCAATGAGAAAATCGATCCAACGCCATCCGCGCATCAAGCGAGCGCTTTACCATACTAACCCCCCCCCCCCCCCCCCCCCCCCCACCCCCCCCCCCCCCCCCCCCCCCCCCATGTTGGTAACAATCGATTTAACAAGTTTCTAGGTTACCTCATGTCAATTCTCATCTGGAGACATGCAGCCATTTGTCACCATACAAAATGCACTAAATATGATCTTTTATCATATGATACTGTAGGTAGCGTATCCATTGTAATAAAAATATGTGATGTTTTTCAGATCACATACTTTGAAAATTTGATATCTTTGTAAATTAGATGTAAATTAATCAGGTCACGGCAATACTCTCTCTCTCTCTCTCTCTCTCTCTCTCTCTCTCTCTCTCTCTCTCTCTCTCTCTCTCTCTCTCTCTCTCTCTCTCTCTCTCTCTCTCTCTCTCTCTCTCTCTCTCTCTCGTCAGTGTAACCGTAACATAGACACAGACTGTCTGCAGTTCAAGATAGTCTTTTGTGCAGGTAACACAATCATTCGATTTCTTTTCGTAAAGTATTTATATAATATTATTATATTGCTTGAATCTTGAATGCCATGTTCATGAGTTATATATAAGCCATTAATTCTAGAATACGAAGCATAAATCAATTATTTGTTTAGGTGAAGAAGTTTGACTTAGCGATGTTCTGACAAAAGGAATTAGAACCAGGACATTTTGACCAGAGCGGATTAGGATCACATGAAAAACATTAAAACTGGTAATTGTGATTTTTTTTGTGTGTGTTATACCAACGACTGATGACTATCATTCAGTTGTTTATTTTAACAAAGCCGGTTCTCATATCACAGAGACCGTCACATTAAACGACATAATATTTCCTTACGTATTCCATGTGGTTTTGTAACCAGTTTGTCCCACAGATGTTCACAGGAGGACGCCGTTGGTAACTTAAAGTTTGTTTTGTTTAACGACACCACTAGAACACATTTATTAACTATCTGTTATTTTGGATGTGAAACATTTGGCAATTTAGATTAAATTAGTCTTAGAGAGGAAACACGCTACATGTTTTCATTAGTAGCCAGTTATCATTTATATGCACAATCCCACAGACAGGATAGCACATACCACGACCTTTGATATACCAGTTATGGTGCTCTAGCTGGAACGAGAAATAGTCCAATGAGAAAATCGATCCCAAGCCATCCGCGCATCAAGCGAGCGCTTTTCCAGTAAACTATCACACGTATGCAATCACAATCATCAAACAAAAAAGGTATAAAAGCAACTTTACATTGAAAGCTGTCCAGCGTTCTGAAAACGAACAACGCCAAGAACTAGTCTGTTGTTATGTAAGGATATTCATGCAAAGTCGTCGTCATTTCCCTTCAAAAAAAGACACAACGTCACATATTCATACACCATTTGAATATCGAGTAATGGCGGGGCAGGAATTAAAGACGAGTATACAGTTTATAAAAACACGTTGTATTAAGCACCGAAACCGTAGTGGTATAGAGACATGTATAAAAATCTCTCTCTCTCTCTCTCTCTCTCTCTCGTCTCTCTCTCTCTCTCTCTCTCTCTCTCTCTCTCTCTCTCTCTCTCTCTCTCTCTCTCTCTCTCAGAGATCAGGTGTGATTGTACTGATACAATGTCAGTGTAACCGAAACATAGACACAGACTGGTACACAGCGACAAGTGCTCCAGTTATATAAAAAAAGAAATGCCACGTACTAGCAACTGGGAATAACAACACGACCAAAGATTTAAACAATTTTAATCTCTCTCTCTCTCTCTCTCTCTCTCTCTCTCTCTCTCTCTCTCTCTCTCTCTCTCTCTCTCAGAGATCAGGTGTGATTGTACTGGTACAATATCAGTGTAACCGTAACATAGACACAGATTGGTACACAGCGACAGGTGCTCCAGTTATAAAAAACGAAATGCCACGTACTAGCAACTGGGAATAACAACACGACTAAAGATTTAAACAATTTCAATCTCTCTCTCTCTCTCTCCTTCTCTCTCTCTCTCTCTCTCTCTCTCTCTCTCTCTCTCTCTCTCTCTCTCTCTCTCTCTCTCAGATTATCCGTAGTTCAAGATAGTCTTTTGTGTAGGTAACACAATCATTCGATTTCTTTTCGTAAAGTATTTATATAATACTATTATATTGCTTGAATCTTGAATGCCATGTTCATGAGTTATATATAAGTTTTGCAAACAATCTAGAATACGAAGCATAACCGTCAATTATTTGTTTAGGTGAAGAAGTTTGACCTTAGCGATGTTCTGACAAAAGGAATTAGAATCAGAAATATTTTGACCAGAGCGGGTTCCATTAGAAGCACATGAACAACATTAAACTGTTAATTGTGATTTTGTTTGGTGTGTTGGTATACCAACGACTGATGATTGTCATTCAGTTTGTTTTATTTTAAAACAAAGTCGGTTTCTCATATCACAGAGACCGTCACATTAAACGACATAATATTTCCTTACGTATTCCATGCGGTTTTGCAACCAGTTTGTCCCACAGATGTTCACAGGAGGACGCCGTTGGTAACTTAAAGTTTGTTTTCTTTAACGACACCACTAGAGCACATTTATTAACTATCTGTTATTTTGGATGTGAAAACATTTGGCAATTTAGATTAATTAGTCTCAGAGAGGAAAACACGCTACATGTTTTTATTAGTAGCCAGTTATCTTTTATATGCACAATCCACAGACAGGATAGCACATACCACGACCCTTTGATATACCAGTTATGGTGCTCTAGCTGGACGAGAAATAGTCCAATGAGAAAATCGATCCCAAGCCATCCGCGCATCAAGCGGAGCGCTTTTTCCAATAAACTATCACACGTATGCAATCACAATCATCAAACAAAAAATGTTATAAAAGCAACTTTACATTGAAAGCTGTCCAGCGTTCTGAAAACGAACAACGCCAAGAACTAGTCTGTTGCTTATGTAAGGGATATTCATGCAAAGTCGTCGTCATTCCCCTTCAAAAAAGACACAACGTCACATATTCATACACCATTTGAATATCGAGTAATGGCGGGGCAGGAATTAAAGACGAGTATACAGTTTATAAAAACACGTTGTATTAAGCACCGAAACCGTAGTGGTATAGAGACATGTATAAAAAGAACTCTCTGTCTCTGTCTCTGTCTCTGTCTCTCTCTCTCTCTCTCTCTCTCTCTCTCTCTCTCTCTCTCTCTCTCTCTCAGAGATCAGGTGTGATTGTACTGATACAATGTCAGTGTAACCGAAACATAGACACAGACTGGTACACAGCGACAAGTGCTCCAGTTATATAAAAAAGAAATGCCACGTACTAGCAACTGGGAATAACAACACGACCAAAGATTTAAACAATTTTAATCTCTCTCTCTCTCTCTCTCTCTCTCTCTCTCTCTCTCTCTCTTCTCTCTCTCTCTCTCTCTCTCTCTCTCTCTCTCTCTCTCTCTCTCTCTCGTCAGTGTAACCGTAACATAGACACAGACTGTCTGCAGTTCAAGATAGTCTTTTGTGCAGGTAACACAATCATTCGATTTCTTTTCGTAAAGTATTTATATAATATTATTATATTGCTTGAATCTTGAATGCCATGTTCATGAGTTATATATAAGCCATTAATTCTAGAATACGAAGCATAAATCAATTATTTGTTTAGGTGAAGAAGTTTGACTTAGCGATGTTCTGACAAAAGGAATTAGAACCAGGACATTTTGACCAGAGCGGATTAGGATCACATGAAAAACATTAAAACTGTTAATTGTGATTTTTTGGTGTGTTATACCAACGACTGATGATTGTCATTCAGTTGTTTATTTAAACAAAGTCGGTTCTCATATCACAGAGACCGTCACATTAAACGACATAATATTTCCTTACGTATTCCATGCGGTTTTGCAACCAGTTTGTCCCACAGATGTTCACAGGAGGACGCCGTTGGTAACTTAAAGTTTGTTTTCTTTAACGACACCACTAGAACACGTTTATTAATTATCTGTTATTTGGATCTCAAACATTTGGCAATTTAGACTAAATTAGTCTTAGAGAGGAAACACGCTACATGTTTCCATTAGAAGCAAATGATCTTTTATATGCACCATCCACCAGACACAGACATTATCCACATACCACGGCCTTTGATATACCAGTACCCAGTGCGTGCCTGGCCTGGACAAACGACAAATAGCCCAATGAGGGAAAATCGATCCAAAGCCATCCGCGCATCAAGCGAGCGCTTTACCACAGAGACCGTCACATTAAACGACATAATATTTCCTTACGTATTCCATTTGGTTTTGCAACCAGTTTGTCCCACAAATGTTCACAGGAGGACGCCGTTGGTAACTTAAAGTTTGTTTTGTTTAACGACACCACTAGAGCACATTTATTAACTATATGTTATTTTGGATGTCAAACATTTGGCAATTTAGACTAAATTAGTCTTAGAGAGGAAACACGCTACATGTTTCCATTAGTAGCACATGATCTTTTATATGCACCATCCCACAGACAAGATAGCACATACCACGACCTTTGATATACCAGTTATGGTGCTCTAGCTGGAACGAGAAATAGTCCAATGAGAAAATCGATCCCAAGCCATCCGCGCATCAAGCGAGCGCTTTTCCAATAAACTATCACACGTATGCAATCACAATCATCAAACAAAAAAGGTATAAAAGCAACTTTACATTGAAAGCTGTCCAGCGTTCTGAAAACGAACAACGCCAAGAACTAGTCTGTTGTTATTTAAGGATATTCATGCAAAGTCGTCGTCATTCCCCTTGCAAAAAAAGACACAACGTCCACATATTCATACACCATTTGAATATCGAGTAATGCGGCCCAGGAATTAAAGACGAGTATACAGTTTATAAAAACACGTTTGCTAGTAAGCACCGAAACGTAGTGGTATATAGAGAGCATGTTATAAAAAGAACTCGTCTGTCTCTGTCCTCTGTCTCTCGTCTCTGTCTCTCTCTCTCTCTCTCTCTCTCTTCTCTCTACTCTCTCTCTCTCCTCTCTCTCTTTCTCTCTTCCAGATCAGGTGTGATTGTACTGATACAATGTCCCCCCCTGTAACCGAAACATAGACACAGACCCTCCGCTTTCCCTCTTTGCCCCCCCCGTACACAGCGACAATGTGCTCCAGTTATATAAAAAAGAAATGCCACGTACTAGCAACTGGGAATAACAACACGACCAAAGATTTAAACAATTTTAATCTCTCTCTCTCTCTCTCTCTCTCTCTCTCTCTCTCTCTCTCTCTCTCTCTCTCTCTCTCTCTCTCTCTCTCTCTCTCTCTGTGTCCCTCTTCTCGTCCTTGTGTAACCGTAACTATAGACATTCAGACTGTCTGCAGTTTCAAGATAGTCTTTTGTGCGGGTAACACCTCACTCGATTTCCTTTTCGTAAAGTATTTATATAATTTATTATATTGCTTGAATCTTGAATGCCATGTTCATGAGTTATATATAAGCCATTAATTCTAGAATACGAAGCATAAATCAATTATTTGTTTAGGTGAAGAAGTTTGACTTAGCGATGTTCTGACAAAAGGAATTAGAACCAGGACATTTTGACCAGAGCGGATTAGGATCACATGAAAAACATTAAAACTGTTAATTGTGATTTTTTGGTGTGTTATACCAACGACTGATGATTGTCATTCAGTTGTTTATTTAAACAAAGTCGGTTCTCATATCACAGAGACCGTCATCTTAAACGACATAATATTTCCTTACGTATTCCATGCGGTTTTGCAACCAGTTTGTCCCACAGATGTTCACAGGAGGACGCCGTTGGTAACTTAAAGTTTGTTTTCTTTAACGACACCACTAGAACACATTTATTCATTATCTGTTATTTTGGAATCTCAAACATTTGGCAATTTAGACTAAATTAGTCTTAGAGAGGAAACACGCTACATGTTTCCATTAGAAGCAAATGATCTTTTATATGCACCATCCCACAGACAGGATAGCACATACCACGGCCTTTGATATACCAGTCGTGGTGCTCTGGCTGGAACGACAAATAGCCCAATGAGAAAATCGATCCAAAGCCATCCGCGCATCAAGCGAGCGCTTTACCACAGAGACCGTCACATTAAACGACATAATATTTCCTTACGTATTCCATTTGGTTTTGCAACCAGTTTGTCCCACAAATGTTCACAGGAGGACGCCGTTGGTAACTTAAAGTTTGTTTTGTTTAACGACACCACTAGAGCACATTTATTAACTATATGTTATTTTGGATGTCAAACATTTGGCAATTTAGACTAAATTAGTCTTAGAGAGGAAACACGCTACATGTTTCCATTAGTAGCACATGATCTTTTATATGCACCATCCCACAGACAAGATAGCACATACCACGACCTTTGATATACCAGTTATGGTGCTCTAGCTGGAACGAGAAATAGTCCAATGAGAAAATCGATCCCAAGCCATCCGCGCATCAAGCGAGCGCTTTTCCAATAAACTATCACCTGTATGCAATCACCCTCATCAAACAAAAAAGGATATAAAAGCAACTTTACATTGAAAGCCTGTCCAGCGGTTCTGAAACGAACAACGCCAAGAACTAGTCTGTTGTTAGTTAAGGATATCTCATGCCCCTTCCCCCCCCTCGATGTCTTGTCTCCCCCCCCTCCCCCCTTTTCGTCTACATTCCCTTCAAAAAAGACACAACGTCCCCTTTTCATTACTTCCATTTTGAATATCGAGTAACAAGTTTCTCCCAGAATTAAAGACGCCAGTATACAAGTTTATGATCCCTAAAAAACCTTTCATTGTATTAAGCCCCTTCGACCGTAGGTAGCCTATAGTGGTATAAGAGAAATGTATAAAAACTTCTCAAATTTTTTATCATGGTAATTAGAAAAATTTCTCTGCTCTCTCTCTGTTCTCTCTGTCTCCCTCTCTCTCTCTCTCTCTCTCTCTCTCTCTCTCTCTCTCTCTCCTCTCCGAGATCACGTGTGATTGTACTGGTACGCAGCGACAGGTGTTCCAGTTATAAAGAACGAAATGCCACGTACTAGCAACTGGCAATAACAACACGATTAAAGATTTAAACAATTTTAATCTCTCTCTCTCTCTCTCTCTCTCTCTCTCTCTCTCTCTCTCTCTCTCTCTCTCTCTCTCTCTCTCTCGTCAGTGTAACCGTAACATAGACACTGATTATCCGTAGTTCAAGATAATCTTTTGTGTAGGTAACAATCATTCGATTTCTTTTCGTAAAGTATTTATATAATACTATTATATTGCTTGAATCTTGAATGCCATGTTCATGAGTTATATATACGTCATTAATTCTAGAATACGAAGCATAAATCGATTATTTGTTTAGATGAAGAAGTTTGACTTAGCGATGTTCTGACAAAAGGAATTAGAACCAGGACATTTTGACCAGAGCGGATTAGGATCACATGAAAAACATTAAAACTGTTAATTGTGATTTTTTTTGTGTGTGTTATAAAAACGACTGATGATTGTTAGTGAGACAGAAGAGGGTATAGTGATATTACACCTACTCATTAAAACTCGCTCTGGGTGGGAGCCGGTACCGGGATGCGAACCCAGTACCTTTATACTTTAAATCTAACGGTTTAACAACTGCACTGTCTAAGCTGGTGTTGTTAAACTGCTGTGACGCGGCTGTTAATCAGGCTGCAATCAAACTGATTTCAGTTTAGTCGAGATGACGAAACGCAGGTGTTACGCTTGACAACACGTTCTTCTTACAGTTGGAAAAAAAGGACCTAAAACCAGACAAAACCAACAAACATTATCCAAATAGCACAAAACAAAAACAAAACAAAACAAACAGACAAAACAAACAAAACAAACAAACAAACAAATAAACAAACAAACAGAAAACAACAACACGAACACATATTGAACAAACTTTATTAGCAGACAGGCCACAACTGATGTAACAATGGCCGTGGTATGTATTATCCTGTCTGTGGGATGGTGCATATAAAAAATCCCTTGCTGCTAATCGAAAAGAGTAGCCCATGAAGTGGCGACAGCGGGTTTCCTTTCTCAATATATGTGTGGTCCTTAACCATATGTCCGACGTCATATAACCGTAAATGAAATGTGTTGAGTGCATCGTTAAATAAGACATTTCTTTTTTTTTTCTTTTTTTTTTCCAGACAGCTAACGTTTCGCTAACGTTCGTGAACTATTTGATTGGTTCCCGACGTTGCCATTTGGTTTAACGTGAAGCGCACACACAAGTCAAGTGGACGTTTTCTCTGCTCGGTATATATATGTAATTATATATATATATATGTATATGTATGTATGTATACATATATGTATGTATGTATACATATATGTATGTATGTGTGCTCCCTTGCACACTCCTCCACCCACCCCAACCCTTTCCCTTAACAGCACGTTAAACAATTTTCCTTAATGTATGTATATGTGCATATCCTCTCTCTCTCTCTCTCTCTCTCTCTCTCTCTCTCTCTCTCTCTCTCTCTCTCTCTCTCTCTCTCTCTCTCAGAGATCAGGTGTGATTGTACTGATACAATGTCAGTGTAACCGAAACATAGACACAGATTGGTACACAGCGACAGGTGCTCCAGTTATAAAAAACGAAATGCCACGTACTAGCAACTGGGAATAACAACACGACCAAAGATTTAAACAATTTTAATCTCTCTCTCTCTCTCTCTCTCTCTCTCTCTCTCTCTCTCTCTCTCTCTCTCTCTCTCTCTCTCTCTCTCTCTCTCTCTCTCTCTCTCCTCTCTCTCTCTCTCTCCCTCCTCTCTCTCTCTCTCTCTGATTATCCGTAGTTCAAGATAGTCTTTTGTGTAGGTAACACAATCATTCGATTTCTTTTCGGGAAGTATTTATATAATACTATTATATTGCTTGAATCTTGAATGCCATGTTCATAAGTTATATATAAGTCATTAATTCTAGAATACGAAGCATAAATCAATTATTTGTTTAGGTGAAGAAGTTTGACTTAGCGATGTTCTGACAAAAGGAATTAGAACCAGGACATTTTGACCAGAGCGGATTAGGATCACATGAAAAACATTAAAACTGTTAATTGTGATTTGTGTGGTGTGTTATACCAACGACTGATGATTGTCATTCAGTTGTTTATTTAAACAAAGTCGGTTCTCATATCACAGAGACCGTCACATTAAACGACATAATATTTCCTTACGTATTCCATGCGGTTTTGTAACCAGTTTGTCCCACAGATGTTCACAGGAGGACGCCGTTGGTAACTTAAAGTTTGTTTTCTTTAACGACACCACTAGAGCACATTTATTAATTATCTGTTATTTGGATGTCAAACATTTGGCAATTTAGACTAAATTAGTCTTAGAGAGGAAACACGCTACATGTTTCCATTAGTAGCAAATGATCTTTTATATGCACCATCCCACAGACAGGATAGCACATACCACGGCCTTTGATATACCAGTCGTGGTGCTCTGGTTGGAACGAGAAATAGCCCAATGAGAAAATCGATCCAAAGCCATCCGCGCATCAAGCGAGCGCTTTACCACTAACCAACCCCCCCCCCCCAACACCCCCCCCCCACCCCCCCACCCATGTTGGTAACAATCGATTTAACAAGTTTCTAGGTTACCTCATGTCAATTCTCCACTGGAGACATGCAGCCATTTGTCACCATACAAAATGCACTAAATATGATCTTTTATCATATAATACTGTAGCTAGCGTATCCATTGTAATAAAAATATGTGATGTTTTTCAGATCACATACTTTGAAAATTTGATATGTTTGTAAATTAGAACTGACGTATGCAATCACAATCATCAAACAAAAAAGGTATAAAAGCAACTTTACATTGAAAGCTGTCCAGCGTTCTAAAAACGAACAACGCCAAGAACTAGTCTGTTGTTATGTAAGGATATTCATGCAAAGTCGTTGCCATTCCCCCTCAAAAAGACACAACGTCACATATTCATACACCATTTGAATATCGAGTAATGGCGGGGAAGGAATTAAAGACGAGTATACAGTTTATAAAAACACGTTGTATTAAGCACCTCTCTGCCCCCTTCCTCCCTCCCTCCCTCCCTCTCTCTCTGTCTGTCCCTCCCTCTCTCTCTCTCTCTCTCTCTCTCTCTCTCTCTCTCTCTCTCTCTCTCTCTCTCTCTCTCTCTCTCTCTCTTTGTATTAAGTTTGATATTATATAGGTTCGCATAATACAATTTGATCCTTACATGATAATTCGAAGTGTAATTATGTCATTGCCTGATATCACTTCCGTTGCTAGCATGATAACATTGGCGTTGCTATGTGTTATCAGGTCACCAGGAAATACGTTCTGCGCAAGACGTATGTTTGCCCATTTTTCAGATAGGTCGTTTCCTTATTTTTCAAAAATCCAGTTGCAATAATAATGGTTGAACTGCATAAATAAATATAACATTTAAACTTCCCGTAACATCATGTTACCTCTTGTTTTTCAATTTTTCATTATTTGCTCCCAATCGGAACTTGCCAGCGTTTTGAATTAAACATTTCATAGGGACAGTAACATTAAAATCATACTGTCACAGATTTAAGGACCTTATTTCCTTAAAAATTAATAATAAATCAAAATTACATTAATTTTTACAAATCAAACATAGCTATTGCATCACTTAACTACACCATGATGGAATGAAATCCATGTCAACCCTCTCAGCAATATTAGTTTTTGAATTATGGACCATTTCAATAATTCAATTATTTTTACGAAATATCATTAATAAGTGGAGTATGGTGGTTACGTAGATGGTTGAGTAAAGTACATTTAGGGACAAATCAAATATATATATTTTTAAGTAATACTTTGTTAGGTCATGTAATAGGTCAGTGGTCTGTGACAATATGCCTTTAAACAACAGAATATTTTCTTATGTACTCGATGTTGTTTTGCAACCGATAGCCGATGGTTGATTAATCAATGTGCTCTAGTGGTGTCGTTAAACAAAACCAATGTTGTTTTGCAACCAGTTTGTTCCACAGATGTTCACAGGAAGGCGCCGTTTCTTAAAATCGATTTGACGAGTTTCTAGATTACGTCGTGTCAATTCTCCGCTGGAAACATACCGCCATTTGTCACCATAAATCAATTAAATATGTACGTTTGTTTTATACATAGCCTTAAAGCACTGGCATCGGCGGTGTTGTGGTTAAGTCATCGGATATAAGGCTGGTAGGCATTGGGTTCGCAACCCGGTACCGATTCCCACCCAGAGCGAGTTTTAATGACACAGTGGGTAGGTGTAAGACCACTACACCGACGACGTTTCTCTCACTAACCCACTGTCCTAGACAGACATCCCAGATAGCTGAGATGTTTGCACAGAACAGCGTGCTTGAAGCTTAATTGGATATAAACACGAAAATAAGATGAAATGAATGAATGAATGAATGAATGAATGAATGAATTAATAGCCTTAAAATATATAGATCTACATAAACCATAAAAGTGATGTTTCGTGAAAAGTCATATTTCCGCTGTAATAAAAACTAAAAACAACAAAACAACAACACTGTAATTTAGTTACAGTACAAATACAGAAATCATATTTATATTTGTGTGAACAAGTTCATGCTCCAATTGTAAATGATTACGAAATATTATTCAGATTAGTGTCGCTTCGTCGGTGGTGATGTTGTTGTTTTGTTGGTGTTTTTGTTGTTTTAGTTTTTGTTGATTGCCAACGCCTTTGATCATATTTAAAGAAACAAAATGTAATTTAAACAATTTCACCAATAAAAATGGACATGAAGTACAATGGCGGTAAAATATCTAAAACTGATTGTATACGAGGCCAAATAATGGTGACACAATGTCCTGTCATTGACTTCAACTGATTTATGTATTCTTTTCTTTTCTTTTATTATTATTTTTTTTTTGTTGGAGTTGGGTTTTTTGTGTTTTTGTTTGTGTATTTGTTTTTGATATTTTTTGTGTGTTTTGTGTGTGTGTTTTTTGTTGTAGTTGTTGTTTTAGGGGGTGGGGGTGGGAACTGAACGATCGCTTTGTCCGGCTTGTTTTCACAGCTGATCCAACATTTAGAACTGGCTAGAGAGCCATTCTGCAAGGAAATATCTAGTTTAGAATTTTTGTTAAACACATTCGACTGTCAGATCACCAAATTATCTAAACAAAACGCCTGATAAAATTGGCTGACAACTGGGGTTTGCCCTTTCTTACAATAGTACTTCATAATACTGACTAGACTCAATATTTCAATATGTAGCAACAAACTGTATACATTAAAATCTATAGTATGTTTTTAATAATATTAATATGTTCATAAAAAAACGTCATTGACCCCCAAACCTTTGAGTAGACATTAAGTTTACATTATATGACAATTACAAGTCAAATCAATCTAAGTTAAAGGCCAGGTTTTTATTTTAGCGGCCATCTTGAATTTGAAGTCGAAATTCAGATGATCCCAAAGAATATTTTGATAAGTATACTCACATGAACACTAATCCACTTAGTGAAGTTTGACCCTAAACATATTTAGTTTGATCTTGGGATGCACCAAAGATGGCTTTTGTGGGTTTTGCTTTCTCTGATCTGAATTTGAGTCTACGACCCAACAACAATACAATTGACCATTTATCAAAAGGCGATAACATACGATCAATCCAATTTTGCAAGGGTTTCCGTTCACTGACTAATGGCACTTCGTTAATATCATGTGAAAAGATTGAGCTTTTCTTTACTTGGAAGGAATCGTGTACATGTCTTGGTTTATTAGTATACACCACAAGCTTTGTTTGCTGACAGGCGTTACGGTGTTGACCTGTTATTTGCAAAATGAGGAACAGTGAAGGATAATCTTATAAATTAAGCCGTAATTGTAATTTCAGCCTGAGAAAACATCTTTCCCATCTTCGAGTCTTTATTAATCGACTGATTGTCATAAAATACCGAATGAAATCAGTTTTTGGTTATTTTGATTTGTAACATGGCAATTTATGTTTTTCACACTATTATATCAAACATTTATTCACAATGTCAGGTGGCTTTTCTCTGAGTTTTTAATTAATATTTTATTATCTAAGTGATGTGTATCTCAGTTTTCTTACTTTTGCCAATATATATATATATATATATATATATATATATATATATATATATATATATATATATTTACTTTGTCAAAAAAGTAACGCATAGGCGAAATATTCATGCATTAATTTCGTTATTTATGATCGTATCACAGTCAAATTTGACATGAGTATGTGACAATGTTCTTGCTATGGACTGACGCGTTTTCGTCACTAAACAGCGTCGCACGAGGGCGCTGAAATCAGTACCTTGTGTGGCCACCAGCGAGATCTCCTTGGCATAGACTGAATGAGTCTCTGAATACGGGCACGTGGAATCCTAGCCCATTCTTCCTGAAGTGCATGTGACGGTTGCGGAAGCGTCTGAGGCTCCGGGTCACGCTGGCGTAC
The DNA here is from genome assembly GCF_016097555.1 of Gigantopelta aegis. Lineage (NCBI taxonomy): Eukaryota > Metazoa > Mollusca > Gastropoda > Neomphalida > Peltospiridae > Gigantopelta > Gigantopelta aegis. Next base: position 24,296,792 of record NC_054709.1, read on the forward strand.
ACGTCTGTCCAGTTCGTCCCATAGATGTTCAATGGGGTTGAGATCTGGCGATCTTGATGGCTATGGCAGCACATTAATGTTCTCATTCTGTAGGAAATCCATTGTTACACGTGCCGTATGCGGCCTAGCATTGTCCTGCTGAAAGAGTTCTCTCTGTCGATCCAAAATGGGAAGCATGTGACGGCGAAGAATTTCATCCCGGTAGCGTACAGTTGTCAGGTTGCCTTGTACGAACACAAGTTCACTTCTGCCAGTGTATGAGATGGCTCCCCACATCACGACACACCCTCCACCGAATCTGTCAACTTGGGTGACGCAGTTGTTGGCAAAACGTTCATTGCGGCATCTGTAAACAGTCGTCTCAAAAGTGCATCATGTCTCTTTGTTTTGTCCTAGGGTGTACTAAAACAAATATAACAGTTTTGTTTGGTGCCCTCAGATGGTACCAATTTTTGGTCCGGCTCGTGGACTATTGAACTGCAAGAATAATCAATTGTCAACCCTACTTCAGTTATTTGTAAGCTTGGGTACGTTATTTTTCTTAATTATTACACCAAAGAGATTAACAACTATCTGGGTAAATAACACCCTCCCGACGAGATAGCGTGTCCGTTGTCAGGGGCGTAACTAAACTTTTGAAATGTGTACTCAAGAAAATAGCGAAACCACTCAAAATCGTGCCATTCAGTCACTAGTAATTCCAATCTGTAAAACTTATTTTCTTACAAACGCTTGTATTGGTCAAATTCGTATGACGTCATTACGACTGTCATATCTTCATGAAACCCAAGCTTTGAATGACTTTGGGGATTCCCCATAAGTGGAGCGTTAATACGTAACGTTGAGAATTTAGTGCGATTGTTGAAAAAAAAGTGTACTCAAATAGCTAAATTGCGTATAAGCAGAAACATTTTGTACTCAAATGAGTACATTGCGTACACGTAGTTACGCCCCTGGAAAATAAAAACGTGTGACTTTTGGGTCCTATTCCGCAAATTAATCATGACGTACTAATTTGAAGATCAATTATTCGCAGGTACAAACATACCTTTGTCTTTTCAGCTCCGCAAACATAAGTCTATTGTTCGTCTATTGTTTGTAAAACACACCACTTTTAACAGCACGGCGAGAACAATTGTAAAGACAATATTTTACAATATTATTTATGGTCTGTTGCTTGTATTACATGACAGTTAAATTCTGTGGTTGCATTTTTGGGGTAAAATGTATTGAAAACGACCACTGGGTCTGACGTCACTGGTCATAATCGGGGTGGTCGTAATATCGGAGTTTTTTTTTTTACTATAAAATAATAAGGAAATATTTCGGTCTTTAAAATATTGATCTTTATGGCGGGATGGTTTTAGAACTGGGGTTTTCGTTAGGTGGGGTTTCACTGTGTTTATATAATTATGCTATGTATGCTATGTATGTATATATATATATATATGTATGTATGTATGTATGTATATATATATATATATATATATATATATATATATATATATATATATATATATATATACATCGTTAAAAGTGTATGTTTATCTCTACATGACAGGCTTGTTTCGTGAGAGAGTTGAATTGCTCTCACTCATCAGATGTAGATTTAATTACACCGTCAACGGAAAGCTGATGACGTAATGGACACTGTGACGTCGAGGTTACGTCACTATGCAGGTCTATAGGTGATGTGTGGTATGCGCACAGAAGGTATTTGCGTCTGTGTCGACATGCTGATACGAGTTCATTCTTGGAGTTTAGTGTGCTGGTTTCAGGTTTATACATTATGGACAGTTTTTCCTTCAGGCAGAGGTTACATCTTTTGCTCGCTGGAGAGTATGGCTTTGCTTTGGATAAAATTTTCCACTTAATGGTGTATGGGGTGAATCGAAATGTACTGACTTAGCGCTGTTGCGTTCTTCTGTGTTGCGTTTTGAAAACTGCTCGTGTGCGCGGTATATCTCGTCTTAAATGTGTTCTCGGTCAAACCAACGTATGTTTCTTGCTTGTTGTCATCGCGTGCATTAACGGTAGCTTGGTATATTACTCCTTTCTGCAAGCATTTACCCTCAAGTGGACATTCAGCTCTTCGTCTACAGTTGCATTCTCTGGAGGGAACGGCGTCTTTGTCTCTGTGTTGTTGAAGTAGAGCTTTGTTATGCGCTGAAATTATTTTCCCAACATTAGGCATGCAGCTATAGCTAATTTTAACGGTGTTTCGATTTATAATTTTGTGGAGAGGGTTGCTTTTGGGAAAGCACTCATCGAGTAATCTGAGGAACTGGTGACCTACGTTGGTTTTCATGTTGGAGCTATATGGTGGGTTGTACCAGGTGATGTTCCTATTGCGGTTGTTTCTGCGTCTGTTGTTTTCTGCTGTTGGGGTGTATTTGAGGTTATAGTTATATCCGCTCATGAGTAAGGCTTCCTTATATGGGCGTTTCGCTTCTTCAAAGATGCACTCATATCTAGCTCCCACACGGTTGAGCACTCTATAATATAGCGTCTTTCAACTCGAAAACGACTACTATATATATATATATATATATATATATATATATATATATATATATATATATATATATATATATGTGTATATATATATGTATCTATGTATGTACGTGTATGTATATATATATATATATATATATATATATATATATATATACATGTGTATATATATATACATGTGTATATATATATGTATCTATGTATGTACGTGTATGTATATATGTATATATATATATATATATATATATATATATATATATAGAGAGAGAGAGAGAGAGAGAGAGAGAGAGAGAGAGAGAGAGAGAGAGAGAGAGATATCTATATTTATATATATATATATATATTTCTTTTCTTTAAAAACGTTAGGATCGCACGGTTTTTCTAGGGACGGTCGGGTAATCGAAACCACAACTATTATTTTGTTTGGCCTAACACATGTTTATTCGATTTTATCATACTTTACACAGATGTTAGTGCATCACAATTACGTCTTTTTACTTTCCGCCAATCGTCTTTACGACAAATAACACAACCATGTTGATTGGTCCTACGTAATAGAACATGGAATCATGCGTAGATGGATGGGCAGGTCTTGTGCTGTTATTGGTAAACGTCATCAAACGTACGTGAAAAAAATATGAGTGTGTATATGTCACTATACATGTATATATATTTATGTATATATAAGGTAATGAATAGCGGGGCTCGTTAATCTTGAAGCAAAATGGAAATGTTTCTGTTACTTCTAGCTGTGTGCTCTGGTTTGGGAACATCATTGCTTGACGCACAAATCGTTGAAGGAAAGAAAAGTAAATATTACTTTATTTTATTTATGTAGATTTTATTTATGTGAACTAAAAAAACATCTTTAGAGGGTCTACAATTCCCATCTCTCTCTCTCTCTCTCTCTCTCTCTCTCTCTCTCTCTCTCTCTCTCTCTCTCTCTCTCTCTCTCTCTCTCTCTCTCTCTCTCTCTATATATATATATATATATATATATATATATATATATATTGATATTGATATTGATATTACATTGTACCATTAAAGTTGAGGTGAGTGATTTGAAATAAAAAGAGTTTGTTTGTTGTATGTACCAGATGGTTGGTTCCAGACAGATTCGTATTTGCACTGTGTTAATCTTTTTAAAGTCGCAGACCTTAGTTTCAACCTATGAATTTAGACACTAATGCCCGGCACAGACGAGCGTTTTTTAACGCATGCGTCTTGCGTTAAAAAACGCATCCGTACGAACCTAGTAAAAACGCATCGTGTGCGACCCCCTCTGCGTTGCGTTTTTTTTAGCGCTGCGTCGATTTTTCAAATATCAAACATGATTGATTTTAGACGCACAAGCTCATCCGTGTCCTGCCGCATCCGTCTAAAAACGCACATGTGCGCCTACTTGCGTCTGCGTTGCGTTCACATTTTTATATTGACCAATCATCTGTCTATATATCTGTATATAACGAAATTAACAATTATTGGTTTCAGTGATGAATAGAACTGTGAAAACAGACCTGACCATTAAAAATGACTAACATGTAAATGTTTCAACACAAATAATTTCCAACTGCTCATCTTAGAAACATAGACTAGGCATGTGCAATTAATGACATTTCTAAATAGATGAAATTAAAAAATATAAATTATTGCATTCATTGTACTATGCCTAATAATAATAATTAAAACAAACAATTGTGAAATAAGAAAGATTTATATCGTAATAGTATATTGTACATAATGTTTTAAATAAAGATTATTATGTTTTAAAATGTATTAATAAATTACATTTAATCTTTGTTATTTTTCCTAGAGTAAAGTATAAATAAATTAATTAATAAAAGAAATCGTCAGTGGATCGCAGGAACGCATCGCAGGTAGGCGCACACGAGACGCATCCGTCTGCGTTTTTTAACGCAGACGCATGCGTTAAAAAACGCTCGTCTGCGCCGGGCATTAGTATGGTTAATCTACAAAGAAAGAAAGAAATGTTTTATTTAACGACGCACTCAACACATTTTATTTACGGTTATATATCGTCAAACATATGGTTAAGGACCATATATATAGAGAGAGAGGAAACCCGCTGTCGCCACTTCATGTGCTACTCTTTTCGATTAGCAGCAAGGGTTCTTTTATATGCATCATCCCACATACAGGGTAGTACATATCACGGCCTTTGATATACCAGTCATGGTGCGAGCGCTTTACCATTGGTCTACGTCTCGCCCAGGTTAACGTACAAACCTGTCACATATTTGGATAAAGGTGCAATAGAGTGAAACAATAGTTTGTTACGCTGAAGCGGGGAAATACCCTTTAAAAGTAGACTGGAGCTCGTCTTTATAACCGTTACTTCTTAGACATACGTCCGTGAAAATACGAAAATATATTTCGTGTTATTAAAACCAGCAGGATATCTGATTCCAATTATCAGAAACTGCTGTAGTATAAACAAAATACGGGATGCGAACCCAGTACCTACCAGCTTTAAGTCCGATGGGTTAACCACTACACCACGGAGGGCGGTCTTGCGTGCGACCTGTCCTTATCCTCACATATAAAAAACTTGGTCTAAAATCCAACTGTTTGTTATGGCCTGTGGTCTTTGGCATAAATATACTAATCAAAAGAATTTAAGGGTCAAGCAGTAATAACCATATCAGTTTCAGAGTGAATTAGATTGATGATGTAAATTACATCAAAATATTTACTTATTGTACCATATTTACAGAAAACCATAAATAAACGTCACTGTATACAAATGATTCACGTGACATGCTATCAAAGTTGAAGGGGGTCAAACCAATCGGATTAAAATTAGCTCTACTGATCTCACCAGTAGATCTAACAGCATTGCATGGAGTCCCATGTCCAGGTGACATTTCATCTATAAATACCAATTTGAATATGGACCAATTACACTTCGCCTTTTATAATGTTATTCGGGAGCATACAAATTCTAAAAATATCGGTCGAGGATAGTTATACAATAGGCGAAATTGTTAGTCTGTTTCAACATCGAAAAAAGAGGGGGGGGGGGGGGCGGAATGCAGTAATAAACTCTAGATTGTATACTAGTATAAACAGATTTTATGGCTATACCATCACGGTTTTTTTCCGTCTTGAAACGAATTTTATATAAAAATTAGTTTCCGGCATACTTCGTAATTCACCCGAATCATTTCGTATACTCTCGGCATAATCCCGAATGTTTTCAAATTATTTTCAAATCACTGGCATGATTTTGCAAGTAAGGTTTTGATTGGTCGAATGAAAGGTCAACTGAACATGAGCTCCAAAGGGCTGCTGTTAGATCCACATGTAATAGTGGAGCTAATTTTAATTAGATTGGGATCAAACATGAAGCTTATACATTAGCATGTTTGTTAAATAGCGCGTGAATCCATCCCTGGCGCGAAGACATTGGACACATCGTTGTCTCATGCTGTTGGCCAGACGTCTGAAGAAGTCTTGGGGAATGGTCTGCCACTCTGTCACAAGACGTTGACCCAGATTTTTCACGTTGGCGTGATGGGCGTGGTGATCCCGAACTCGCCTGCTGCAGGCCTGAGAGAACCAACGACCGGATAATCTCGTCCAGATAGCGTATTTGAGCCAGATTGCCATTCACCACGTAGAGAGGGGTCATGTTATGGTTAGAGATGCCGCCCCACACCATGATGCTGCCTCCACCGAACCGGTGACGTTATCTGACGTTGACGTTAGCGAAGCGCTCTTCTGGACGTCTGTAGACGCGAACCTGACAGTTGTTGAACTGGAGACTGAACCTGGATTCATCTGTGAATAGCACTCGACCACACTGAACACGTTGCTACCGCAGATGAAAGGTGCACCAGTCACGTCTGGCCTTTCTTTGGCGTGGTAGGAGTGGTGGTCGAACAACCTGGCGACAGCAGCGCAAATTATTGCCTCTCAGACGATTGCGTATGGTTTGATCAGACACTAGAGTTCCAGTCGTAATCTGCAGATTGTCACGTGATCGCCGTGCAGTGATTGTGCGTTGACGTAGAGCCATATTGGTGACGTAGCAGTCCTCTCTATTTGTCGTGTTTCGGGGTCTTCCCGAACGTGGATGAATTATGTGCTTGGTACCGTTGCCAAAGTCGACCAGCGACGCTCTGACGGACACCAAGTCTCAGAGTAATAGTACTTTATGTACTGCCAAGCAAGAGCTCTTCCCCGATCTTCAGTAGTCACTTGACCTCATACTATACCGTCGAATTTGGATTGTAAAATACCTGTAAGAAATCAAACATTTTGATTGGCTGATTACAAGTGGTTCATATTATACGATATACCACATCCGAAAGTCAATGTACCTACACGTTGTTTATGTGTATTCATACGCGGTGAAGTTTCACTGTTTGTAAATATGGATGACGTACACATAGAAGACGCCGGGTCGTTTAATTTGGGTGAATTGGAAGAAATATTCGGACCAGAAAATGACCCTGAAGAATACTCTCCAGACAATATTACAACGTTTGCTGCATCAGCCTCTTCAAGCAGAATTTCAACTAACAATCGTCCTGTTGAGCGATATCAGCTGATCGAGAATGTACAGTCACTGACAGCAGACGACACCAATAACTCACGCTTTGCCAACATAAACGACATTGATACGGAGGAACTGAAATGAGCATTGCCAGAATGTAATGTGAGTGTGTACGTGCGTGCGTGCATGCGTATGTATGTATGTATGTATGTATGTTTGTTTACACATGCATGTATATTAACTTTGAGATAAATTATAAGGCGGTGTATCAGGGCTCCCCAACACTGGCACTGTCTAATGGTTTGGGGATAATAAAAAAGAAAAGGAAAAGAAATGAGCATTGCCACGTACAACCATGATTCAACTGACAAACAAAAAACGCAACTATTCAAAAATTCTACAACAACTGATGAAAATATTAATCCGTTAAGTGCACCTAGCAGTGAAAAGTCATTGTGTAAACCCCAAATTTAAAACGCGACAAGTGACCCCTCAAAGTTTTCAAACGAACTTACAAAACACGAATATTACAACAAACAGCTCCCATTATCAACAAAATTACTCAAATGACACCTACTTTTAACATGGCAGGCTGTTGAAATTCACAACCACTATCACACAACAATATGAATTAGCAAAGTAGCACAATAAATAAAAACGAATATATCCAAATCTGTTTGATCGAAAAACACTTTTACAAGTTTACATTTCAGACCGTTCCATATTGCAGGGTATTTGAAATGTTATGTTCTTCCACTTAAAAGTGGTTTATTGGTATTGCTTTCATTTTAAAACATTATATTGTTATTGTTTTTGCGTCTATATAAATAAAAAGTGGTTCAAATCCACAATAGTATTTTTCATATAACTAGTTTTGAACATTCACTTCCATTCTCGTTTCCCCCATGATGGACTCTTCCTATCGATTAAAAGAAAGAAAGACAAGTTTTATTTAACGACGCACTCAAGACATTGTATTTACGGTTATATGGCGTCAGACATATGATTAAGGACTACACAGATATAGAAAGGAAACCCGCTGTCGTCACTTCATTGGTTACTCTTTTCGATTAGCAGCAAGGGATCTTTTATATACACCATCCCACGGACAGGGTAGTACATATCACGGCCTTTGATATACCAGCCGTGGTGCACTGGCTGGAACGATCCTATCGATTAAAACGTCATTCAGTTACAGATACGTTTTACAAAATGTGGAAGAGTAACCTCGGAGAATTTCGTGAATGAAAATAGTTCTCTATTTATATTACATGAAAAATAAAACTTATATAATTTACAGACAATAAAATAAAACATATATTAAAATAAAAGAAGTTAAAAGGTATTTTACAATGAAGATCACCAGTTTCCATTCTTTTTTCTCCTCGAGGTGATATCGTCTAATTGACGGTGGATAGGCGGAATCGCCGCTACGCGGCTCGGTGGTCATCCGTCAATCCACCGTCAATTAGACGATATCACCTCTGGAAGAAAACAATGGAAACAGGTGATCTCCTAAATGTGTACCATAGATGAACGCAAGCTCCAATTATAGGGAAAAGCACGTGCAAAGCGTGCAAATGAAGTGATTTGTGAAAAAACAACTAATGCACACTCATCAGACCCTTCACGTCGGCCCTAGTTTGCGTGTAAGCTTGTTTTCGCCATTAGAACTATCGACAGTGGCAGTGACAGTGGATTGGAATTAATGCACATTAAAAAAAGAATACTGAAAACATCGTCTAACCCTTAAATTATTTTGATTGGTATACAAGTTCTTTTTCATTGCAGGAAGTGTTACCATCGAGCGAATAGAAGATGGCGTTTTCCATCACGATCTTCATAAACGGTCACCAGATGAACAGATGCCGCTTGCTTTACACATGCGCTTGAAAGATCGGGAACAGGAAGTGCACCTGCAGTTGCGCAAAGTTCCTATCATTGACACCTCGTCACTGACGTCACACGGAACCGTGAAACATGACGTTTCTTCCATACAGGTACACAGTGATACGTCAATGTGTAATATCAGTTAGACGTTTCAAGTTGGCAAGTAACAAAGGCTATTGATTTTCATGTTCACAATGCATAATGTATATAGAGATTATTATACGAGCTTGTGTGTCATACTGATTTTACGAAACGAGTGTTAGGATTTTTGTATGTAATATGTGAATCCTGACACTAGTTTCGTAAAATCAGTACGACTCACACGCGAGTGTAATAATTTCTTTATTATCCATATTATTATTGTTGTTTTCTTTATCAATAACAAGACCCAACTCAAAATGTTTCAGCCACAACTAGAAGGAGACGATGAAATGATGTCATATTTCAAATGCACTGTCTGACATGTTATGACGTCGCTTCCCAAAATTACGTCATTACACTTGTTATTACACATGCATGTGCTTCGTATGATTATTATTAACTCGATTATGTTCAATCTGATTAAAATTAGATCTACTGGAGCTAATTTTAATTAGATTGGGTTATGTTGAACCATGTGGATAATAAATTGAATTATTACCCATATGGACAGAGAGAAGTGGAGAAAGAAAAGAAATCGTTCCCTAAGGACGTCATAAACAGTGCTTCACTCTCAGGGGCGTAACTGCGTGTACGCAATGTACTCATTTGAGTACAAAATGTTTCTGCTTATACGCAATTTAGCTATTTGAGTACACTTTTTTTCTCAACAATTGTGTTAAATTCTCAACGTTACGTATTAACGCTCCACTTTAGGGGAATGCCCAACGCCATTCAAAGCTTGGATTTCATGAAGATATGACAGTCGTAATGACGTCATGCGAATTTGACCAATACAAGCGTTTGTAAGAAAATAACTTTTACAGATTGGAATTACTGGTGACTGAATGGCACGATTTTTAGTGGTTTCGCTATTTTCTTGAGTACACATTTCAAAAGTCTAGTTACGCCCCTGACCCTAGGCGGTTAATTATGCGTAAGAAAAGTTTTCATGGTGGAACACTAATTTACGTCATCAGCGATACGTACTATGACTGAACGCTGCCTCTTGTTTTACAACAGTATCATTTAAAAATCTTCCATAAAATGATAAATACATGCAAGATAAACGGTATTGTCGAGTAGTGACTTGGGTATTCTGTAAATACTAGAGTAAACTTGTTGTTGTTGTTGTTCTTATTATTATTAGTGTTGTTATTATTATTATTATTATTATTATTACTGTTACGGTTTTTGTTATTATTAAATTTACTATTATTATTATCATTATTATTATTATTATTATTCTTATTATATTCATTATATTCATTGCTTTGATGATGATATTAATGATGATGATGATGATGATGATGGTGGTCATGATGATGGTCATGTTCATTTGACCATCATCATCATCATCATCATCATCATGTTATTTGAAGGATGCTGATTTGCTATTCTCTGTGAATGATCTGTTAATACATCTTGTTTCACCAGGACGCGGCGGTGTATATTGACAGACGTCTGGGTGCTTCTGTTGTAGTCAGAAAACGAGAATCAGACCCCAACAACTTCGACTTGGTAAGTTATCTCTAATTATATATCGTAAAATAATGTTTGAATTAATCAACACAAGATCAACACAAAGTCGTTTGAGTGCTCGCCTGAGGTGCTTGCGCCGGATCGAACCCCCTCGGTGGATCCATTCAATTGATTGGCTTTTTCTCGTTCCAACCACCGCACCACAACTGGTCAAACGTCGTGGTATGTTCTTTACTGCCTGTGGGAAAGTGCATATAAAAGATCCCTTGCTACTAATGGAAAAATGCAGCGGGTTTTCTTTGATGACTACGTGTCAGAATTACCAAATGTTGCACATCCAATAGCCGATGATTAATTAATGAATGTGTTCTATAGTTATATCGGTAAACAATACAAATTTTAATCAACACAAAACGCATTACAACGATTCGTCTGCATCGCTCCAGCCAGTGCACCACGACTGGTATATCAAATGCCGTGGTATGTGTTATCATGTCTGTGGGATGGTGCATATAAAAGATCCCTTGCTGCTAATCGAAAAGAGTAGTCCATGAAGTGACGACAGCGGGTTTCCTATCTCTATCTGTGTGGTCCTTAACCATATGTCTGACGCCATATAACCGTAAATAAAATGTGTTGAGTGCGTCGTTAAATAAAACATTTCTTTCTTTCTTTCACCACCGGTGGCGTCGTGGTTAGGCCATCGGTCTACAGGCTGGTAGGTACTTGGTTCGGATCCCAGTACAGGCATGGGAATTTTAATCCAGATACCGACTCCAAACCCTGAGTGAGTGCTCCGCAAGGCTCAATGGGTAGGTGTAAACCACTTGCACCGACCAGTGATCCATAACTGGTTCAACAAAGGCCATGGTTTGTGCTATCCTGCCTGTGGGAAGCGCAAATAAAAGATCCCTTGCTGCTGTAAAAGAGTAGCCTATGTGGGATGGTGCATATAAAAGATCCCTTGCTGCTAATCGGAAAGATTAGCCCATGAAGTGGCGACAGCGGGTTTCCTCCCAAAATCTGTGTGGTCCTTAACCATATGTCTGACGCCATATAACCGTAAATAAAATGTGTTGAGTGCGTCGTTAAATAAAACATTTCCTTCTTTCTTTGTTTCTTTCACCACGTTTACAACACGACGCTTGTGGTGTACAAGTACAAGCAACTGTTTTGTCCTACAGATTTCGCTTAATGCGCGATTAATAGTGTGGTATCCATTCCCGTCGGTGGGCCCATTTGGGCTATTTCTTGCTCCAGCCAGTGCTCCACAACTGGTGAACAAAGTTAAAGGGCGTGGTATGTACAATCCTGTCTGTGGGATGGTGCATATAAAAGATCTCTTGCTGCTAATCGAAAAGGGTAGCTTACGAGGAGGCGACAGCGGTTTTCCTCTCCCAATATCTGTGTGGTCCTGGGCACCGTTCCACAAAGCGATCTTAGCCCTAAGATTACCGTAAGTTCATAGGGTAGCTATGTGCTCAAGGTAATCTTAGGGCTAAGATCGTTTCGTGGAACGGGGCCCTGAACCATATGTCCGACGCCAAACATCCGTAAATAAAATGTGTTGAGTGTGTCGTTAAATAAAACATTTCTTTCTTTCTTTTCGTTCGTTCCTTCCTTCGTTTAGATTTCGACCGCGGCTGTCTATGTCGAAAGGTACGATTTTCAGAAAAGAAAAGAAAAACAAAAAACTTTTAACAAATTCCGAAAAAAACAGAAATCAGAATAGAAACAGCTTTCCGTGTAACCTATTACATCTTTAATTTTATTAGCATAAAAATATTCAAGTGTTTTGGTATCAGTGAACGGTCGATTGGCATTCATTTATTAATCGCTATATATGAATAAGGTTTTGTTTTAGTTTTTTTTACAGTTTTTTTTTCCCTTTCTTTCTTCTTTAATTTTTAATATACATATATTAGGAGGGGAGTCTTCTCCTTGGAGGAAATGAAGTCTTCCTGGAGCCTTCCAGTCAAGAAAAACGTGATTCCGAAAATGATGCTAACACCCATGACGTCACTCCGGTTGAGCTCAATATCGATTATGGAGATGATGACGTTGTGGTTCCAGAAAGTGAGTGAATAAACATTTCAGTGAAATAATATCTGTATTTCTTTTGTTCCGAATATTGTTATATATAAAATTACTCGAATAAGTATGTGTCCATTACAATAATTTCTTATCAACACAACACATTTGATATGACACAGTTATTATACATTTTTGTTTTTCCTGCAGTCTCTATGTACACTAGGCAAATATGGTGACTATAGTCCGTCTCACAGGGAACGCCTGTTTTCTTGCTATGGAATTTACCACAAGTTATTTATTTCTGGGCCGATTGATTTGTACATTGGACACAAAAATAGTATTGTTTTGTTATTTCCAAAACACTTTTACTTTCCTTCTTACGTCAAACCAAATTGAAATTATTTACCAAAATCCCCTAAAATATTTATAGAATGATGGGACGGATTATAGATACATTTCTATATTTTCGTTAACTGACCAAAACTATAGGTCCTGACTGGACTCGAAATGTTCAGACTATATTTTCCATAACATACGATTTATATCATTCGTTTTAGTACAGTATATAAGAATTGTTTCTCATTTTTTAGGAATTTATCAATGTATAAAAGTCACAAATGGTATAAAATCGCGTAGCGTAGCGAAGCGATTTTATACTACATTTGTGACTTTGTGAATTAATGATGGTTCTCAATTTGTGTACAAAAACTTTATAATTAGTACCATTGTACTTAAAATGCAGGATCAATCAAATAACTTTCTTACCGTCAGCCATTCTGTAAATAAGAATCATACATGTATACATCTATTGGAGGTTTTGGGTGTCGTTTTAAAAACAGCAATAAAAACACTAAAAAAATATATTGTAATTTTTTTTTATATACATAAGGCTCGGTACAGGGTTCCCACCCCGGTTTTAATCCCAAAACAGGTCAGCGAATTTTTCGACTTAGTGGGTATAATGGACCGAACTGGGTCATTGACTTCTAACCCACTCCAGGAAAAGATAGTTTCAATCGCTGAGGTCTTCCGTGATGACGTAAACTTGAACCTTTATGGAAGGATAAGCATTTGGTTTTTTAGTTACGTCAGCCAATCAGAATACAGTATCGTATAAATTCGGGAAGTTTGTAATTATATACAAATAAACTTTTGTGTCACGATAAAGGTATAAAACAAAATATTTATTTATGATTTAGAACCTACTAAATTAAGGTCATCATGTATCTTGTACTCGGGTCATACTCGACTACAAAAACTGTAGATGAAATGGAATGGACGCTGACCAATCTCCATATCTGTTGTACTAAACCAAATGACATGAATGCAGGTATAAATGAAATAACTGATTTTTCCCTGCTTTAAGAAATCGGCTTCCGGCAAACTGACGCTAAACAGAGGTTCGCGGTAAATGAGAGTAGACGTGGTTAGTACTCTTCCAGTTAGCCCCGGCCTGTGTCATTGATACTGCTCGCCAGTTTTGGAAAGTGTGTGTGAGTATCGCGTCACGCACACCGGGTCACGGGCTTCCGTGCACCTTGGTTTGATAGACGCGATCTCACCGACAAGTATCTGTGATTGGAGGAAGAGGTGTTTGTTGTGCGCCAGGAGCGGCACGGGGGGGATCTAAGTGGCGGTACAACCGCCAGTAACGGTCCCTTCTGCGACGCCGTCATAGTCGCAACCTGTTATGTCGACGCGACCAGCCCCAAGGGAAGTACGTCGGCCACCGAACTGGACGAGCTCAACACTGCGGTGTGTGAGACGCCCAACGATTGATCACCGACCGTCACGTAGGAAGAACTGGCCGGTACAGAAGTTTTGACGCTGTATGTAGGAGAAATGGGATTTGATTTGGTGGTATACACCCTATATTGCCAGTCAATATATCATCGGCCCGATCGTGGTATGTGCTATCCTTGGAGAATAAAAGGAAGGCAACATCAGCGACCGACCGGCCAGCCAAGGCCGAGAGACCAGTGCCCCGGTAGTCGCTCCCCCTGAAGAGTCCGAATGGACCGTCATGAACGGACTTAATAAATAACTTCACCAGTACATGCAGGTAGACTGGACTAACCCCTTGCAGCTATTAAAGCCACCTAAAGACAGACTGGAGATCCCTGTAGGACGGCAGCAAATACGAACTCCACCCAAGTTTTTTTAAAGATAATAAAGTAAAGAGTATCACGTAGACTGGCCTACCGCCTTGTTTTATTAAAGCCAAGTTGGACAAAAGAGTATCCACAAGATGATCCGGGCGGTCTGTGGCCCCGACTACGGTGCTGTAAAGCGTACTTTGTACGACGCCTAGTCTCCTGTTTTACTAAAGATAATCAAGGCTCGCCAAGAGTATCACGTAGACTGGCCTAGTTCCTTGTTTTATTAAAGGGCTTAGTTAACTTTAGAAAAGAGTATCACGTAGCTGGCCAAAATTCTTATGTTTATTAAAGATAATAAAGATAGTCCAACACGTAGACTGGCCTAGTCCGATCAATTATTCAAGATAACCTTAAAAGAGTATAGGTAGAGCAGGCCTAGTCCCTTGGTTTAAAGATAATTAGAAAAGAGTATCACGTAGACTGGTAGAATGTTTTATTAAAGATAAGAAAGAAAAGAGTAGGTCTTTGACTGGCCTAGTAAATTTTTTATTAAAGATAATAAAGCCCACCTCATCACGTAGACTGGCCCCCTCCCTTGTTTTACTTAGTCATAAGAAAAGAAAGAGATTAAGACGTAGACTGGCCTAGTCCCTTGTTTTATTAAAGATAATAAACGCAAGAGTATCACGTAGACTCACCTAGTCGGTGTTTTTAAAAGATGCAAAGAAAAGAGTATCACGTAGACTGGCCTAGTGGCCTTGTTTTATTAAAGACCTTGAAAAAGAGTTTCACGTAGACTGGCCTAGTTCCTAATGATTTATGCAATGGTATCCAAATAGAAAGAGTATCACGTAGACTGGCGTGGTTAAGCCTTGTTTTATTAAAGCTAAGAAAGAAAAGAGTATCACGTAGACTGGCCTAGTCCCTTGTTTTATTAAAGATAATAACGAAAAGATGTAAGACACTACACTGGCCTAGTCTCTTGTTTTATAAAAGATAATAAAGAAAAGAGTAACAACTAGACTGGCCTGTCCCTTGTTTTATTAAAGATAAGAAAGAAAAGAGTATCACGTAGACTGGACAGCGAGTCCCCTTGTTTTATTAAAGATAATAAAGAAAAGAGTATCACGTAAACTGAATTAGTGCAGTAATCAAAGTTATACTCTATTTAGTACCTGACATCACGTACCGATCATTAATAAATCAATGTGCTCTTGTGGTTGTTTATTAAAGATAATAAAGAAACTATTAACTATAAGTACCTACTTTTATTAAGGCCGGTAAAGAAAAGAGTATCACTCGAGGCCTAGTTCCTTGTCAAACTCGATCGAAAGACTCGAGTACCCGACACTTAGATTTTATTAAAGATAATAATGGACATGGACGCTGAACATGGATGCCAAACTCATGCCCTTGTATTGAATTCCATATAAAAGATTCGACTTTTGTTTGGCCTCCCCATGTTTTATTAACCCTACAAAGTAACCGCGTATCACCATACTGGCCTAGTGACTTGTTTTAAAAGAAAAAGTAATTAAATGACGTAGTGCCTAGTTCCTTGCACGGGTACTCGAGTCTAATAAAGAAAAGAGTATTGCTAGACTGGTCTAGTGCCCGAATACTCGATGGAAAGACCCTAGTAGCTGTGGCAGTTTGTGCGTTGTTTTATTAAAGATAATAAAGAAAAGAGTATCACGTAGACGGTCCTAGTCCCTTGTTTTATTAAAGATAAGAAAGAAAAGAGTATCACGTAGACTGGCCTAGTCCTTGTTTTATAAATGTGAAAGAGTTTGTAGACTGTAATACCTAGTGTTGTTTTATCTAGATAATAAAGAAAAGTGTAAACTAGGATAGTCATAGACGATACCCGTTATGTCTGAAATAAACAACATAACCACCCTAGTCCCTTGTTTTATTAAAGATAATAAAGAAAAGAGTATCACGTAGACTGGCCTAGTCCCTTGTTTTATTAAAGATAATAAAGAAAAGAGTATCACGTAGACTGGCCTAGTCCCTTGTTTTATTAAAGATAATAAAGAAAAGAGTATCACGTAGACTGGCCTAGTCCCTTGTTTTATTAAAGATAAGAAAGAAAAGAGTATCACGTAGACTGGCCTAGTCCCTTGTTTTATTAAAGATAATAAAGAAAAGAGTATCACGTAGACTGGCCTAGTCCCTTGTTTTATTAAAGATAAGAAAGAAACGGTAGACTGGCCTAGTCCCTTGTTTTATTAAAGATAATAAAGAAAAGAGTATCACGTAGACTGGCCTAGTCCCTTGTTTTATTAAAGATAATAAAGAAAAGAGTATCACGTAGACTGGCCTAGTCCCTTGTTTTATTAAAGATAATAAAGAAAAGAGTATCACGTAGACTGGCCTAGTCCCTTGTTTTATTAAAGATAATAAAGAAAAGAGTATCACGTAGACTGGCCTAGTCCCTTGTTTTATTAAAGATAATAAAGAAAAGAGTATCACGTAGACTGGCCTAGTCCCTTGTTTTATTAAAGATAATAAAGAAAAGAGTATCACGTAGACTGGTCCCTTGTTTTATTAAAGATAATAAAGAAAAGAGTATCACGTAGACTGGCCTAGTCCCTTGTTTTATTAAAGATAATAAAGAAAAGAGTATCACGTAGACTGGCCTAGTCCCTTGTTTTATTAAAGATAATAAAGAAAAGAGTATCACGTAGACTGGCCTAGTCCCTTGTTTTATTAAAGATAATAAAGAAAAGAGTATCACGTAGACTGGCCTAGTCCCTTGTTTTATTAAAGATAATAAAGAAAAGAGTATCACGTAGACTGGCCTAGTCCCTTGTTTTATTAAAGATAAGAAGGAAACGAGTATCACGTAGACTGGCCTAGTCCCTTGTTTTATTAAACATAATAAAGAAAAGAATATGACGTAGACTGGCCTTGTCCCTTGATTTATTAAAGATAAGAAAGAAACGGTAGACTGGCCTAGTCCCTTGTTTTATTAAAGATAGTAAAGAAAAGAGTTTAACGTAGACTGGCCTAGTCCCTTGTTTTATTAAAGATAATAAAGAAAAGAGTATCACGTAGACTGGCCTAGTCCCTTGTTTTATTAAAAAGAAAAGAGTAACGTAGACTGGCCTAAAAAGATAATAAAGAAAAGAGTATCACGTAGACTGGCCTAGTCCCTTGTTTTATTAAAGATAATAAAGAAAAGAGTATCACGTAGACTGGCCTAGTCCCTTGTTTTATTAAAGATAATAAAGAAAAGAGTATCACGTAGACTGGCCTAGTCCCTTGTTTTATTAAAGATAATAAAGAAAAGAGTATCACGTAGACTGGCCTAGTCCCTTGTTTTATTAAAGATAATAAAGAAAAGAGTATCACGTAGACTGGCCTAGTCCCTTGTTTTATTAAAGATAATAAAGAAAAGAGTATCACGTAGACTGGCCTAGTCCCTTGTTTTTTATTAAAGATAATAAAGAAAAGAGTATCACGTAGACTGGCCTAGTCCCTTGTTTTATTAAAGATAATAAAGAAAAGAGTATCACGTAGACTGGTAGACTGGCCTAGTCCCTTGTTTTATTAAAGATAATAAAGAAAAGAGTATCACGTAGACTGGGATAATAAAGAAAAGAGTATCACGTAGACTGGCCTAGTCCCTTGTTTTATTAAAGATAATAAAGAAAAGAGTATCACGTAGACTGGCCTAGTCCCTTGTTTTATTAAAGATAATAAAGAAAAGAGTATCACGTAGACTGGCCTAGTCCCTTGTTTTATTAAAGATAATAAAGAAAAGAGTATCACGTAGACTGGCCTAGTCCCTTGTTTTATTAAAGATAATAAAGAAAAGAGTATCACGTAGACTGGCCTAGTCCCTTGTTTTATAAAAGATAATAAAGAAAAGAGTATCACGTAGACTGGCCTAGTCCCTTGTTTTATTAAAGATAATAAAGAAAAGAGTATCACGTAGACTGGCCTAGTCCCTTGTTTTATTAAAGATAAGAAAGAAAAGAGTATCACGTAGACTGGCCTAGTCCCTTGTTTTATTAAAGATAATAAAGAAAAGAGTATCACGTAGACTGGCCTAGTCCCTTGTCCCTTGTTTTATTAAAGATAATAAAGAAAAGAGTAACGTAATTAAAGAAAAAGAGAGTATCACGTAGACTGGCCTAGTCCCTTGTTTTATTAAAGATAATAAAGAAAAGAGTATCACGTAGACTGGCCTAGTCCCTTGTTTTATTAAAGATAATAAAGAAAAGAGTATCACGTAGACTGGCCTAGTCCCTTGTTTTATTAAAGATAATAAAGAAAAGAGTATCACGTAGACTGGCCTAGTCCCTTGTTTTATTAAAGATAATAAAGAAAAGAGATCACGTAGACTGGCCTACCCTTGTTTTAGACTGGCTGGCCTAGTCCCTTGTTTTATTAAAGATAAGAAAGAAAAGAGTATCACGTAGACTGGCCTAGTCCCTTGTTTTATTAAAGATAAGAAAGAAAAGAGTATCACGTAGACTGGCCTAGTCCCTTGTTTTATTAAAGATAACGTAAAGTCCCTTGTTTTATTAAAGAGTATCACGTAGACTGGCCTAGTCCCTTGTTTTATTAAAGATAATAAAGAAAAGAGTATCACGTAGACTGGCCTAGTCCCTTGTTTTATTAAAGATAATAAAGAAAAGAGTATCACGTAGACTGGCCTAGTCCCTTGTTTTATTAAAGATAAGAAAGAAAAGAGTATCACGTAGACTGGCCTAGTCCCTTGTTTTATTAAAGATAATAAAGAAAAGAGTATCACGTAGACTGGCCTAGTCCCTTGTTTTATTAAAGATAAGAAAGAAAAGAGTATCACGTAGACTGGCCTAGTCCCTTGTTTTATTAAAGATAATTAAAGATAATAAGAAAAGAGTATCACGTAGACTGGCCTAGTCCCTTGTTTTATTATCACGTAGACTGGCCTAGTCCCTTGTTTTATTAAAGATAAGAAAGAAAAGAGTATCACGTAGACTGGCCTAGTCCCTTGTTTTATTAAAGATAAGAAAGAAAAGAGTATCACGTAGACTGGCCTAGTCCCTTGTTTTATTAAAGATAATAAAGAAAAGAGTATCACGTAGACTGGCCTAGTCCCTTGTTTTATTAAAGATAATAAAGAAAAGATAATGTAAAGAAAAGAGTATCACGTAGACTGGTAGACTGGCCTAGTCCCTTGTTTTATTAAAGATAATAAAGAAAAGAGTATCACGTAGACTGGCCTAGTCCCTTGTTTTATTAAAGATAAGAAAGAAAAGAGTATCACGTACTATTACCACTACTGCCTATTGCTACTGCTACCACTACTACTACTACCACCACCTCCACCACCACCACCGCAACCACCACTACTACTACTAGACTACTACTACTACTACTACTCCTACTAATACTACTACTACTACTACTACTACTACACTACTACTACTACTACCACCATCACCACTACTACTACGAATACTACTACTACTACTACTACTACTACTACTACTACTACTGCTACTACTACTACTACTAGACTACTACTACTACTACTACCACCACCACCATTACTACTACTACACTACTGCTACTACTACTACCACCACTACTACTACTACTACTAGTACTAGACTACTACTACTACTACTACTACTACTACTACTACTACCACCACTACCACTACTACTACTGCTATTACTACTACTACTACTGCTATTACTACTACTACTACTACTACCACTACTTTTACTACTACTACTACTAGTAGAACTACTACTACTAGTCTACTACTACTACTACTACTACTACTACTACTACTACTACTACTACTACTACTACTACTACTACTACTACTACTACTACTACTACTACTACTACTACTACTACTACCACTACTACTACTACTACTACTACTACTACTACTACTACTACTACTACTAATGCTACTACTACTACTACTACTACTACTACTACTACCACACCACCACTACTACTACTAGACTACTACTACACCTACTACTACTACACTACTACTACTACTACTACTACCTCCACCACTACTACTACTACTACTACTACTACTACTACTACTACTACTACTACTACTACTACTACTACTACTACTACTACCACCACCATCACTACTACTACCACTACTGCTACTACTACTGCCACTACTACTACTACTAGTACTACTAGACTACTACTACTACCACCACCACCACTACTACTACCACTACTGCTACTGCTACTACTACTACTACTACTACTACTACTACTACTACTACTACTACTACTACTACTACTACTACTACTACTACTACTACTACTACTACTACTACTACTACTAGTACTACTACTACTACTACTACTACTACTACTACTACTACTACTACTACTACTACTAGACTACTACTACTACTACTACTACTACTACTACTACTACTACTACTACTACTACTAGTACTACTACTACTACTAGTACTACTACTACTAGACTACTACTACTACTACTACTACTACTACTACTACTACTACTACTACTAGTACTACTACTATTAGTACTACTACTACTACTACTACTACTACTACTACTAGTACTACTACTACTACTACTACTAGTACTACTACTACTACTACTACTACTACTACTACTACTACTACTACTACTACTACTACTACTACTACTACTACTACTACTACTGCTAGACTACTACTACTACTTCTACTACTAGACTACTACTACTACTAGTACTACTACTATTTCTGCTACTTCTACTAGACTACTACTATCGCATATCGGTGCGTAGTTAATTATTCTGACCGAGACGTAGCCCAGTGGTCTTGTTGCATGGTCGGTCTGGGATCAAGCCCTGTCGATGGGCTCGTGAAGGTATTTCTCATTCTATGCAGAGCACCACGGTGGTATATCAAAGGCCGTGGTATGTGCTATCCTGTCATATAAAAGTTCCATTGCTACTAATGGAAAAATGTAGCTGGTTTCCTCTCTTCGACTATGTCAGAACTACCAAATGTTTGACATCCAATAGCTGATGATTAATAAATCAATGTGCTCTAGTGGTGTCGTTAAACAAAACAAACATTCAACACATTTCTTTAATTACTAGTATTCCTTACCATTCTTTACCAGTTCCCCTACTGGTCCAACGAGGATGGACTTTATTTCCTCTTCGTACGTCCGCTCTAGTGGTGTCGTTAAACAAAACAAACTTTAACCGTCCGTCCATCAGTCTGTCTCTCTGCCTCTAAGCGACACATACCACATAGTCTCCCGGCCTCTTTTGTTTTTATTGTTTGTTTTGTTTTGTTTTGTTTGTTTGTTGTGTTTTATTTTATTTTCGCTTTGTTTTGGTTTGTTTTGTTTGTTTTCATTTTTTTTATATATATATATGCCTCGAGACATTGAGCTGATATTTTGTATATTTGTTTACCATGTGTCGTTATGGCCAGATGCTGTTTGACATTTACGCGAGGTTATTGAAGGGCCACAACTCTGTCAAGCAATGGAATTTTGAACCGTTGAACATAGGGTCCCGGTAGGGGTCGTGTGTTGCTTTAGCAGTACTTGCGATGTTTCTTATTGCGTGTTTGATTTCATTTACAGATGGATAGCGAAATTCCCAAGTGAAACCAAACAGCAGGTTAAAGACCGGATGACACTATATTACACAGGGATAGCTGAATCGGTATGTGCTCTAGTGGTGTCGTTAAACAGCAGGTTAAAGACCGGATCGCACTATATTACATAGGGATAGTTGAATCGGTATGTACTCTAGTGGTGTCGTTAAACAGCAGGTTAAAGACTGGATAGCTCTATATTACACAAGGATAGCTAATCGATATGTGCTCTAGTGGTGTCGTTAAACAGCAGGTTAAAGACCGGATGACACTATATTACACAGGGATAGCTAATCGGTATGTGCTCTAGTGGTGTCGTTAAACAGCAGGTTAAAGACCGGATCGCACTATATTACATAGGGATAGTTGAATCGGTATGTACTCTAGTGGTGTCGTTAAACAGCAGGTTAAAGACTGGATAGCTCTATATTACACAAGGATAGCTAATCGATATGGTATATGTTCTAGTGGTGTCGTTAAACAGCAGGTTAAAGATCGGATGGCACTATATTACACTGGGATAGTTGAATCGGTATATGCTCTAGTGGTGTCATTAAACAACAGGTTAAAGACCGGATGACACTATATTACACAGTTAGCTGAATCGGTATATGTTCTAGTGGTGTCGTTAAACAGCAGGTTAAAGACCGGATGACACTATATTACACAGTTAGCTGAATCGGTACATGTTCTAGTGGTGTCGTTAAACAGCAGGTTAAAGACCGGATGACACTATATTACACAGTTAGCTGAATCGGTATATGTTCTAGTGGTGTCGTTAAACAGCAGGTTAAAGACCGGATGACTCTATATTACACAGTTAGCTGAATCGGTATATGTTCTAGTGGTGTCGTTAAACAGCAGGTTAAAGACCGGATGACTCTATATTGCCCACTGGACAGGGTTATCCAGCTTTTGCACACCCGACGGACAAAATGACTGTATTTTCCCCGCGTATGATTAAATGAGTTTGTAGGTAAAATGTTTACGAATCGTTCTACAATAAACAAACCGTCTCTTATAAAAAAAAAAAATTTTGTTACTGAAATTAAATGGGCAAGAAAAAGAATCATTCACCGTTGTGCAGTTCCAACCCTCGCGACAAAATGTTTTGTAAACCTCGGTCATCAGAAACAACATTTTGTCCCTCGGGTTGGAATAACCGTATCTATACCTCACAACGGTGATAGATTTTATTAATATTACACAGGGATAGCTGAATCGGTATAATTGTGCTCTAGTGGTGTCATTAAACAACAGATTAAATACACAGGGATAGCTGAACCGGTCCGGTATGTGCTCTAGTGGTGTCGTTAAAGACAACAAACAAAAGCTTCAACTGAATAAGTAATCTTCACATAAATAGTAATCACATTTTTAAAATCGAGACTTTAGTTATTTATTTATTTACTTATTTACCTATTTATCTATCTATCTATTTATTTATTTTTACGGGTGCGGGATGTAGTGCAGTGGTAAAGCGTCCGCCTGATGCGCGGTCGGTCTTTGGATCAATCCCCGTCTTTGTACCCGTTGGGCTATTTCACGTTCCAGCCAGTGTACCACGACTGGTATATCAAAGGTCATGGTGTGTGCTTATGGGATGGTGCATATAAAATACCCCTTGCTACTAATGGAAAAATGTAGTGGGTTTCCTCTCTAAGACTATATGTCAAAAGTACTAAAGGTTTGACTTCCAGTAGCCAATGATTTATTAATGAATGTGCTCCAGTGGTGTCGTTAAACAAAACAAACTTTAACTTTATTTATTTACTTTCAGATAAACTTTCGTTTCCAGTCTGTTGCCGATATACCACTGACACCGAGACTGGAAATAAATATTTACCCACTGGGGCTGCTTATTGTAGAGGTAACTAAACTATATAGATATTCATACATAATACATACTAGCCAGTGCCAGGTTTGTCCACTGTTTCATATACGTAAGCGAGATCGATCGCGTAGCTTTTAGGCCCTATGCATATGATTCGGTTAAATAGTATTCTTTCCGAAGACCGGCCTCGGTGGCGTCGTGGCAGGCCATCGGTATACAGGCTGGTAGGTACTGGGTTCGGATCCCAGTCGAGGCATGGGATTTTTAATCGAGATACCGACTCCAAACCCTGAGTGAGTGCTCCGCAAGGCTCAATGGGTAGGTGTAAACCACTTGCACCGACCAGTGATCCATAACTGGTTCAACAAAGGCCATGGTTTGTGCTATCCTGCCTGTGGGAAGCGCAAATAAAAGATCCCTTGCTGCCAATCGGAAGGTTAGCCCATGTAATGGCGACAGCGGGTTTCCTCTCAAAATCTGTGTGGTCCTTAACCATATGTCTGACGCCATATAACCGTAAATAAAATGTGTTGAGTGCGTCGTTAAATAAAACATTTCTTTCTTTTTTTCTTTCCGAAGAATGACTTGATAGCCGATAGTCTGCAAGATGCGGGCGACTCGGTGTCGCAAGCTCGAGTCTCAGCAACAGCATGGGACAAATTGTGAGGCCAGAAATTATTCAATTATCCCCTGCGCCAGTTCGTTAATATCTATATATGTAATATTCAAGCCCGACATACAATATACAATATATAGATATTTATACACTCTCTCTCTCTCTCTCTCTCTCTCTCTCTCTCTCTCTCTCTCTCTCTCTCTCTCTCTCTCTCTCTCTCTCTCTCTCTCAATAATTAATTTCTATTTCTTTGTTTGCAGACCGCGGCTAATGCGCCGTGGGTTACAAAACACCTGAAGAGTAACGGCAATCTGGACGCTTCGCCTTCTCTGTCTAGCTTCAGATGGTGGATTGATGGTCAGACTACATTCACGATTCCACAGGCTGATCACTACATGGGATTCACTGGGTAAGAAACCCTTTCTGTTTATGTTTTTAAATATTATATTTACTTGGTCAACGTTTATGCTGGTGGACTTATAGTCCCCGAGGGTGGGGACGATAAAACAAAGTCCCATAAAACACCACTATTTCAATAAGGAACTCTGCAACTCTGCTACTGGAATTGTCCCACTTCTGGAACATCTGCTGCCTCTGATTGTCTCTCAGTCCTATACCCAACTCGTCCCAGATGTTTTTATAGCCCGTCCCATCGTTCTATAAACATGTTGTTTTTTTGTAAATCATTTCAGTTTGATTTGACGCAATAAGAAAAGCAGTAGTGTTGTGGAAATAACAAAAATATACTATGTTTGTGTGCAATGTACAAATCAATCGTCTCAAACATAAATAACTTGTAGTAAATTCCATAGTATAAAAACGGCGTTCCCCGTGGGATGGACTATAATAATGTTGAGAGGGTGTCGATTGTGGCCTAACGTCAACGAAACAAATTATAGTTTTAGGATAGTGACCCTCAAATGAGTAGTGGGTCCTATTTTCTTCTCTGTGACTAGTTAGTTCAAGTTGAGGACATATCAGGGCTTCTAAAAATAGAATGTAGTTGAGTTTAGTTTCCGAATTGTGGGTATATTGATTTTACCCTGTGTATCTTATACACGTATATGGATGGGGCGTGGGAAGTTGCCCCTGAGCCACCCCGTGTTTGTTATTTGTGGGTTGAATGTACACTGTTGAATACACCACTGTCATATGATAGACTTTCTGTTTTGTCTCACAATCGTAAGTCCATTCTGAATATCGACCTTTAATGGGGCGTCACGTTGGCAAACAGTCTTTAGCCACCCTAGGTTTTTCACATTTCCATAGATGATGATGGATCTGTAGAATTCATAAACTTTATATTTTTAGCTCCAAAATTGTTCGGCTGTAAACGAGTGTGGTGTACTATATATACTCTAATAAAAATTTACAATTGCCAAAATTGTAAGGTGTATTAGCTGTGGGGAATGGTTATGTGATAATAGTGAATTAATTGGGCAAACATTACAACCGGTAGTTCAGTATTACAGTAGGTTTTATGACCACCAAATATCTCGAAGGACGATTGGGGTCAGAAGTGAAATTTGAAAGTTGACGTTTTTTTATCAGTAAATCGCAAATTCAAACAATAAAAATGACTAAACACAAAACAATAACAATTGTATGATCAACAGAATGAAAACGATTGACAGAAATAATGTTCCACCATGATTAATCGACCTTCCTGGAAATTGTCAAAATCGAGAATGACACCCCATGCACGTGTACGGGGAACTGCGTGATGCACGTGCAAACTATGGAATGTGTTTCGGTGTGTTGATAAACAGACCTGAACGTTTTTTACTAGGATGTCTGTGATCAAAACGTATGTTCGGTCTAATAGTTGATATTAACATTAATATTTCAGGTTCCCCTACTTTTTTGAAGAGTATATTATGATTGGGCATTAACTTGAAAGTTGCCCCTGAGCCACGCTGTTATTTATGGGTTGGGTGTGCACTACTGAACACTTGTTTATCATATGATAAACATTCTATTTTTAGTTTTAAAAATGTGGGTAGCTTGATTTTACACTGTGCACTATATATAATCTATATATATATATATATATATATATATATATATATATATATATATATATATATATATACACACACACACACACAATTGTGCGTTCATTTATTTATTTCCTATACTATCATAGTGTTTTGCTTTATTTCTTAGCTATTCTATATATTATCTTTTATTACACACCCGTTGGTGATGACCAGGACCCCGTTCCACAAGGCGATCTTAGACCTAAGATTACCGTAACTGCACAGCTAACATATACATTTATGGTGATCTTTAGCGCTAAAATCGCTTCGTGGAAAGGGGCCCTGGTCACCAGTGCCAAGCATCCAATCAAAAACAACACGGTGGAAATATAGTGAAGTATAGTTAACCTGACAATCATGTGTCTGTGACGCGTAAGTTAGTTACAAGTGCAACGGTTGTAAATAAATAGTCGAAAAAGATGTTAAAATTTGCTTAAAACCTGGGTTTTTTTTTAGGATATGTAAGAAATAGAATAATACATTCGTGTCCGTTAGATACCATTTATCTCACAACTCGTTGTTTAAAAACGTATCAAACTCTCTTTCGCTCATTAGATATAATTTAAAAGAACTCATTGTGAGATAAATGGTACTTAACGGCCATTCATGTATTATTCTCTATTTATTCCTAAGCCACCCTAAATTCATTACATTTTTAAGAACATACACCGGCTTTGATTTGTAGATAAAGAGTTGCATATTTCAGAAAAAAATATTCAATCCTGAATGTTAAATGTTGAATGTTGAATATAGAACCAACTTCCGCTTCCCCTAATACGTCTAGCTATAACTACCCACGATAAAAAAACACTGAAAAACCGTTTATTAAAATCTTTTTTTTTTTTTTTTTAATTTTGTAATAAACGGAAAGTGCGTTACAAATGCTGTTAAATACACCCACTCACTTTAGAGCTACACACACACACACCCACTTCGAACGTTACGTAACATTTAAACCCCCACCCCCCCCCCCCCCCCCCCCCCCACATAAGTGTTATATTGGAAGGAATGGTCCAATTTGTGTTTAGCTTATATTTTATGAATGTGAATGAAGGGAACGTGTCAAACATTTACCTGTCGAAACCGTTTTAAGTCAACTCTTGAAGTAAGTTTCAGACGTGAAGTTTTCCAACACTTTGGTCCCAAAGTCCCATTAGCGATTAGGTTTATCATCAGTGTGTATTCATGTCTACCTGCTACTGCATTTCCCATTATTTATCGTATAAAAAAATGTAAACATAAGTCACAATTTATTGCTTTTGTATGTTTAACGTGTGCTCGATCGAAAAATGTTTAAAGTCCAACTAAGCCCAAAAAAGGAGGTTACCTGTCCTAGTTAAGGTTGGCGTCTACGGGGAGGAGATGATGTAGCTCTTGTTGAAGTGGGGCACCAACTTCCTGAAGTCGGCGATGATCTTGATGATCCTGTGGACGGTGTGGTTGTCCATCTCTTTGTAGAGGATCCCCTGTCTGTACAAGCCATCCCGGCGCGAGGTGATGACCAGGACCTGCCCGATTCCCCGTAGATCCCCAGGGTGGATGGCGATCTGGGTGCCATCCGTGAAGGTCTTAAACTCTTCCTCTTGGATCCCGCCTGGCAGTTTGTAGGGATCCGAGATGTCACCGATCACGTACTTGGCGTACTGACTCTTAATCTTCTGTTTCGCGAGCTGCCATTCGTCCCTGGAAGAAGCAGGAGGCCGCGTCTTGGCTGGTTGGTCCCCCGGGGGGGGGGGGGGGGGGGTCACGGCCTTCCGCTTGGCAACTCCAACATCCAATGTCGCCATCGCGGAGTCCCCCGTGGGTGGGGGTCTCGACGCTGATGAGCGACGTGCGAGAACAGGTGATGCAGGCCGTGGTGCACTGGGTAGTTGCTCCTCTTTCCGCTTCTGTACAGTCGGTGCGGTTGGTTGACGAATCGCCTCCTTCCGCTCCGTCTGGATTGGTCGTGGTGGGGGCAGCGACGCAGACGGGACCGCCGCTGACGGTTGAGCCACCAGCTTTGTCCCCGCCTGAGCTGTCCCTGGCGCACGTTTCTTCTTCCTTGTCCTCTTCCTCTTGGTTGTAACCGCGTCCCCGTACACCAAGGTCACGGTGACCCGGTGTACGCGACGCGGTATTCCAACAGCAAGCCATAGCTAGCCATCAATCCCCCCAGGTGTGTGTGTGGGGGGGGGTGGGTGGTAGGTTGAGAGAGCACGAATTCACGTCTAGTCTCATTGCTAGTTCGCTTGGGAGTCAAATATTTCAGGTTCCCCTACTTTTTTGAAGAGTATATTATGATTGGGCATTAACTTGAAAGTTGCCCCTGAGCCACGCTGTGTTTGTTATTTATGGGTTGGGTGTGCACTACTGAACACTTGTTTATCATATGATAAACATTCTATTTTTAGTTTTAAAATGTGGGTAGCTTGATTGTACACTGTGCACTCTATATATATATATATATATATATATATATATATATATATATATATATATATATATATATATATATATACACACACACACACAATTGTGCGTTCATTTATTTATTTCCTATACTATCATAGTGTTTTGCTTTATTTCTGAGCTATTCTATATATTATATTTTATTACACACCCGTTGGTGATGACCAGGACCCCGTTCCACAAGGCGATCTTAGACCTAAGATTACCGTAACTGCACAGCTAACATATACATTTATGGTGATCTTTAGCGCTAAAATCGCTTCGTGGAAAGGGGCCCTGGTCACCAGTGCCAAGCATCCAATCAAAAACAACACGGTGGAAATATAGTGAAGTATAGTTAACCTGACAATCATGTGTCTGTGACGCGTAAGTTAGTTACAAGTGCAACGGTTGTAAATAAATAGTCGAAAAAGATGTTAAAATTTGCTTAAAACCTGGGTTTTCTTTTAGGATATGTAAGAAATAGAATAATACATTCGTGTCCGTTAGATACCATTTATCTCACAACTCGTTGTTTAAAAACGTATCAAACTCGCTTTCGCTCATTAGATATAATTTAAAAGAACTCACTGTGAGATAAATGGTACCTAACGGCCATTCATGTATTATTCTCTATTTGTTCCTAAGCCACCCTAAATTCATTATATTTTTAAGAACATACACCGGTATTTGATTTGTAGGTTTATAAAGAGTGTTAACTGCATATTTCAGAAAAAAATATTCAATCCTGAATGTTAAATGTTGAATGTTGAATATAGAACCAACTTCCGCTTCCCCTAATATGTCTAGCTATAACTACCCACGATAAAAAAACACTGTTGTCGTGACAGACCGTTTATGAAATCTTTTTTTTTTTGTTGTTTTAATTTTGTAATAAACTTCTTTTTTTAAAGTGCGTTACATAATGCTGTTAAATACACCCACTCACTCACTGTAACGCCACACAACGTTTAGAGCTACACCCACACACCCCCTTCGAACGTTACGTAACATTTGAATGACCCCCCCCCCCCCCCCCCCCCCGCCATTGTTATATTGGAAGGAATGGTCCAATTTGTGTTTAGCTTATATTTTATGAATGTGAATGAAGGGAACGTGTCAAACATTTACACTGTCGATGGAACCGTTTAATTTTCGTCAACTCTTACAAGTAAGTTTCAGACGTGAAGTTTCCAACATTTCTTTGGTCACCGACCGAGTCTCATTTCATTAGCGATTAGGTTTATCATCAGTGCGTATTCGTGTCTACTCTGCAATTGCATTTCCCATGAAGTTATCGTGTAATAACAGTGTACTATTACGTGGTATCTGTGTCAAATTGTATTGCTTTGTATCTTTAACGTGTGTTTTCTTCAAAATATCTCAGTATGATAGCCTGAATAATCCGGCTAGTTGCACAAAAGTATAGCAAGTCAGCGTGGGTGGAGGGTGTAGGCGTGAAATTAATGTTTTCGGTTCATCCATATATGCAACGCAAAAATGTAAGTACCTCAGGACCAATCAGATTGCCGTAAAGTATAGACTCAAAGACAATTTAATGATTAGTTTTTCACAATTATTTAAGAACATGATTACAATACAAAGTTAAAGCAACACTCCAGGACAGTGTTTACCTCGTTTCTATATAGGCTGCATGTACATTTACGTATATAGAAAGACAATGGTTTTTATCCTCTATTTATTGCACTAACTGTTTTACAGAAAGAAGCTTATTGGGAAGCTAAAGCAACACCCAGGACAGTGTTTACATCGTTTCTATAGACTGCATGTACATTTACGTATAAAGAAGAAGAAGAAAAAAAAAGGCTTTTAGAGGAAACAAAGCTGTGTAATAAATAGAATAACAAATTCGGTACCAGTCACTTGTTAAATTAATGTCCCTCGTGAAATAATTATCATTTTTCACTAGCTAAAGCTCGTCACAAGTGAAAATGATTTCATTCTGGACATAATAACTGGTAACTCGTTTAATATCCTCTGTTTATTGTCACTAATTGTTTTACAGAAAGAATCTGGAGAGGTCTAGCCCATCAGTAGTCGGTATCGCCTACAGGGGTTCTATCTGTCGTAATTTAGCCGTGTCCCTTGTGGAAGATTTTCGTCATTCCACGGTCGCATTAGTAGCAGCTCATGAACTGGGGCATAGGTAAGTCGATAATAATGGATGATGATGACGATGATGATGATAGCTATGGTGATGCTGATACTGCAGCTGGTGGTGATGATAAACACGATGAAGTTGATGATCCTGTTCATGGTGATTGTGTTCGTGATGATGATGATGATGATGGTGATGGTGGTGATGATGATATGACTATGGTGGTGATGATGTATGATGGTGGTGGTGATGGTGGTGGTGATGTTGGTGGTGATGATGATGATGATGGTGGTGGTGGTGTTGATGATAATGATGGTGGTGGTGATGATGATTGTGGTGGTGATAGTGATGATGATAATGATAATGGTGGTGGTGGTGATGATGATTGTGGTAGTGGCGGTGATGATGATGATAGTGGTAGTGATGATGGTGTGGAGATGATGATGGTAGTGGTGATGATGGCGTGGCAGTGATGATGGCGTGGCAGTGATAATTATGATGATGGTGGTAGTGGTGGTGGTGATGATGATGGTGGTGGTGATAATGGTGGTGATGATGATGCTGATGGCGGTGATGATGATGATGATGGTGGTAGTGGTGGTGGTTGTAATGATCATGATGATCGTGATGGTGGTGGTGGTGATGGTGGTGGTGGTGGTGATTATCATGATGATCATGATGGTGGTGGTGGTGTGATGGTGGTGGTGGTGATGATGGTGGTGGTGGTGATGATGATGGTGGTGGTGGTGATGATGATAATGATCGTGGTGGTGGTGATGATGATAATGATCGTGGTGGTGGTGATGATGATGATGGACGATGATGATGATGATGATGATGAAATTTGTTTTAACGAAACCACTAGAGCATATTGATTAATTAATCATCGGCTATTGGATGTCAAACATTTGGTAATTCTGACTCGTAGTCAACAAAGGAAACCCGCTACATTTTCCTTAATGCAGAAAGGGATCTTTTATATGCACTTTCCCACAGACAGGAAAACACATTCTACGGCCTTTGACCAGTTGTGGTGCACTGGTTGGAACGAGAGAAAAAAATTATGATGATAATGATGTTGATGGCAATGATGACGATCATTATGGTTGAAGACTAAGATTAAGATTTAGATGACTATTATGGCGATGGTGATGATGATAATGATGATGATGGTAATGATGACGATCATTATGGTTGAAGACTAAGATGAAGATTTAGATGACTATTATGGCAATGGTGATGATGGTATTGCTGGTGGTGGTTATGGTGGTTTTGGTGATTATGATATTTGTGGTGATATTGCAGCATTCAGCTTTATCGCTAGAGCATTTATCCGAGGTGCTTGGATCGTCCAAACCAAGTGGCCCACAACTGGTGTATCAAAGGCCATGATATGTGAGGGGTGTTTCTGTCTGTGGAAAGGTTCCTATAAAATAATTCTGGCTGCTAATAACCGATGAAACATCTTTTGCAGCTTAAACAGCGCCCACGATGGTACTGAGACATCATTGTCCTGTAAATCGAATTATGGATATGTGATGTGGGCTTCTTTGATTTACCCACGTTATAGGAGCAGAAGACAGCACCTATGGACTTTCTCCAAGTGTTCAGCCAAGTCGTTTCAGCTCAAGTTAAGACAGTAAGCATTTCAGCTCAAGTTACGACAGTAAGCCTTCCACTTCCAGTTAAGACAGTAAGCATTTCAGACCAATGTATGACTAAGCATTTCTGCTCAAATTATGACAGTAAGCATTTCAGGACTTATATCCAGTAAGTGTTTCAGCTCAAGTTAGGACCGTAAGAGTTTCTGCTCAGGTTAAGACAGTAAGCATTTCAGCTCAAGTTATGACAGTAAGCCTTCCAGTTCCAGTTAAGACAGTAAGCATTTCAGACCAATGTATGACTAAGCATTTCTGCTCAAGTTGAGACAGTAAGCGTTTCAGACCAATATATGACAGTAAGTGTTTCAGCTCGTTAGGACAGTAAGAGTTTCTGCTCAGGTTAAGACAGTAAGCATTTCAGCTCAAGTTATGACAGTAAGGCTTCCAGTTCCAGTTAAGACAGTAAGCATTTCAGACCAATGTATGACGGTAAGCATTTCTGCTCAAGTTGAGACAGTAAGTGTTTCAGACCAATGTATGACAGTAAGCATTTCAGCTCAAGTTAGGACAGTAAGAGTTTCTGCTCAGGTTAAG
>NC_054709.1:24332820-24402606 GCF_016097555.1 Gigantopelta aegis
AAAGCACTACTTTTGCATGGGCCGGAATTACTATAAAAAAGTCTTCAATGTCAACAAGTTATACATGTTTACAAACTACATACTCTCTCCACTGTCAACTTCAGTCAAACAGTTGCCACTTCATAGCTGTCTGCCATGAAATAATCACGAACAGCAGACTACTTGCGCGGACAAATGTCCAAATGGGAAGATAAGTGTAATCTGAGGCCACATAGTATATATTATATAAGAGTAGGAAACGAACCGCAATCAAACACAAACACAAAAAACAACCAAAAAGAAAGAAAGAAAAAACCCAACAAAAACCCACAAAACAAACATGACAAATCGCCACAATTGTAAAACAAGCCAAGATATTTACACCACAAAACAACCTATATCGGTTGATTCCTGGAATGATAATATTTGTACCTGTACCGTTGAATCTCAGATTTTTGTATGTCAAATTAATACAAAAGTAGCGCAACTTCGTATGTATGTCAGCCCACATTATTTAGAGCGTCAGATGAAACGTGCTTTTGTCAAATTAGTGTTGAAACACGCTCACTGGGCCCAGACTCTTGACTTGTGTCAAAACGTGGACCCCAAATGAGAAAATTAGTCAGAGTAAAAAGAGAAATCAGAAATTTGGAAAAGAATCATTAATGGAGAGAGAGAGAGAGAGAGAGAGAGAGAGAGAGAGAGAGAGGAGAGAGAGAGAGAGAGAGAGAGAGAGAGAGAGAGAGAGAGAGAGAGAGTGTGTGTGTGTGTGTGTAAGATATTATATGATATCTTACATATTCAGTGGAATCAAAGTATGTGATATTTTTTATGTCACATACTTTAAAAATTTGGTAACTTTGCAAATTAGATGTAATTAATCGAGGTCACGGCACTAGGTTTATTGACATTTAAGCAAACGTACTAGGGTGACACTCCATAATTGACGTATGCATTCATAGTCATCAAACAAAAGCATTTCAATAGTAACTTTACATTAAAGCTGTCCAGCGTTCAGAAAACAAAAAACGTTAAATTTATTTTTATGTAAGGATATCCAAAATGACGTCATTCGAATTTGACATCATTTCCATTCAAAAAGACACCGTGTCACATATTCTTACGTCATTTGAATATCGGGTAATAGCTGACTGGAAATAAACTTGCGTGTGCATTTTACAAAAACACGTTGTATTAAGCTTGAGATTATATGATAAAGAGATTATTAACCTCATGTGTTTCGCATAATACAATTTTTATTCCTAATATATGATAATGACGATACCGAAAAACACTGGCCCATATATGTGTGTGTGTGTGTATGTATGTATATATATATATATATGTATGTGTGAGTGCACGTGTGCGTGTGTATGTGCGTGTGTGTATGGGCGCGCGTGTGTGTGTGTGCGTGTGCATGCGCGCGCGTGTGTGTGTATGTGTGTGTATGTATGTATATATATATGTATGTGTGAGTGCACGTGTGCGTGTGTATGTGCGTGTGTGTATGTGCGCGTGTGTGCGTGTGTATGTGCGCGTGTGTGTGCGCGTGTGTGTGTATGTGTGCGTGTGCGTGTATTATACATATATGGAGCTCGGTAGTAGACATGTATTGTTTTAGTTATATTCTCAGAATGCTTGTTAATTTTATTTTCTAATTTTTATTTCTTTATCTCTGCCAATGTTCGTGATGTCTGGTTGCAGATTAAATACAGGAAATCTGGTAAGCCAAATTACGACAGCCTATGTTACTACACGAAGTGCCACCATCCCACTGTAGAATACAGCTGTGCTGCCAGACTAATAGCCCATGAATACACGACGTGTGGAAACCAAAAGGTAGGTTTACTGGTACCATGTTGTGGTTATGATTATGGCGTATTTGTCACTATTAAAGTCGGTTTTGTTTAATAACTGAAACAGGCATTGCTTACATGTTATTATTTAGAATGTCCATATCCGTATATCCGAAATGTTCATGGTTATTCTAGAGTTTGTTATTTCAGGGGATCATAATTCTAAGAACGCACGTGCTTCTTCTTCTTACACCGTTATTTGAACCTCGCCATATGGCCACGCAGTAACCTGGTATTCTATATTTACCATTTTAGGGGTGACAGGTTGGAGAACGTTTTAATTTTCTTCAGCAATATGGTGACATGGCTCCTGATCTACAACTAGCTAATAACATAATGAGAATGGGAACTGTTTTTACGTGCCTTTATCCAAAAATAGGGTAATAATATAAGTGCCTACGTTTTCTGCATGCCATATAACAAAGACTAACATTAGAACATGTCATGACGCATCAGATTGACTGGCACATGCCTGTTTCACCATTCCACAAACATCGACAGGTTTGTTTCCTCAGTTGTAAAAGAAATAAAGAAATGGTTTATTTAACGACGCACTCAACACATTCTGTTTACGGTTATATGGCGTCTGACATATGGTTAAGGACCACACAGATATTGAGGGAGGAAACCCGCTGTCGCCACTTCATGGGCTACTCTTTTCGATTAGCAGCAAGGGATCTTTATATGCACCATCCCATAGACAAGATAGCACATACCACGGCCTTTGATGTACCAGTCGTGATGCACTGGCTGGAACGAGAAATAGCTCAATGGACCCACTGACGGGGATCGATCCCAAACCGACCGCGCATCAACCGAGCGCTTCACCACTAGGCTACGTCCCGCCCCTCCTCAATTGTAAGCCTAACTAAGACCTAATGTGATGCAACGTACCCACCGGCCCAGAAGGGAGAATTCATTGGGATGGAGCAAAATGGGTGCGCCCGTTATATATAGTAACCGTCACATTTGTATCCTTTTTGTTACTTAAATATCCAAATATACTTGTTAATATTAAGCAATAATGTGCCTTATACATCGTTGAATATGCATACCATTCCAAAAGCCTTGTCTAATCATTTCTTTAAGAAAGTACGATAAAAGTTTTATTTTCTTGTGTCATTGTGACCTTGACATACACTATATATATATATATATATATATATACATATATGCATACATACATACATACATATGTATACATATTTACATTTATTTATTTATTTATTATATACATAGCAATGAAATATATAGATCTACGGAAACCATAAAAGTCATATCCGGTGAAAAGTCATATTTTCACTGTATTTTAGCTACAGTAAAAATATAGAAATCGTATTTACTTTTTTGTAAAAGGGCATGATTAAATTATCTCCCTTTGTCTCGTTTCTTCGTATTTAAGTTCAATGATTATAGACCGGGAGCCAAGCGAGATTTAATTGTTGTGAGAGTTCCAAAAGGTTTCAGGTGGTTGAGGTGTTCTAAAGAAAAAAAACCACCTTTCACATTGATGCTATAAGTCATTATCTTGTCTGAATCGGGTGAGCATTTCACATTTGGTTCCAAGGATGGAACTTTCACAACCATTAAATCCCTAATTAGCACTAATTAGAGTCTTTCTTAAGTAGCTTTTCCCACTAAATATTTGTTCATGAATAGTGGATTTGGGCTCAGTGAGATGTCCTCTACCAAATAGCAAAGTTAGTTCGGATG
The DNA here is from genome assembly GCF_016097555.1 of Gigantopelta aegis. NCBI lineage: Eukaryota > Metazoa > Mollusca > Gastropoda > Neomphalida > Peltospiridae > Gigantopelta > Gigantopelta aegis. Next base: position 24,336,369 of record NC_054709.1, read on the forward strand.
GAATTTTCACAACAATTAAATCCCTAATTAGTACTAATTAGCATTTGACCTCTTCTTAAGTGCACTTTCTCGCATTATTTTTTTCTCTTAAATTGGTAATTCTGAATCGGGTGAGCATACTCTACATTTTACATTTGGTTCCAAGAATGGAACTTTCACAACAATTAAATCCCTAATTAGTACTAATTAGAGTCTTTCTTAAGTAGCCTTTCCGGCAAAATATTTTTTCTTAAATTGTGGATTTGGGCTCAGTGAGATGTCCTCTAATAAGTAGCAAAGGAATGCTGGATTATGTCTCAAAGCATGATATCCTCTGTTTTACTGAAACAAAAACCAACGAAACAGATTATATGTCCACATTTATACCAGGCTATGTATTTTATTTAAACAACAGAAAAAGAAAAGTATGCCCATCTGGTGGCGTAGCTATTGGTATAAGACAAGAACTAATAACCTATATAGAATTTAATGACACAAATATTTCCAAATATATATCTTGGTTCAAAATCCCTGCCATTCTCACAGGTCTTGAAGAAACACTATCAGTGGGTGTGGTATGTATCCCCCATTGGATCCCCATACTATAAAGAAGACAAATTTGATATTACTGATCATGAAATTACCCAGGCTAAAAGGGGAGGTAACCCAATTTTACTTTTTTTGAGATTTTAATGCAAGAACAAAATGTTTGCCTAACTACACTGTAATTGATATGGATTCAGAACAGTTAACTAACATGGAAACTGATATGATAAACTTTTTAAATTAAATTTACAAACTAGAGTCATATGGTGTGCAAACTGAAAGATCAAGTCAAGATACTGGAAAAGTCAATGGGCATGGTGTTAAATTATTAAACATATGTAAAGCACAAAATCTCTATATACTAAATGGCAGAGTAGGCAGAGATAAGCATGTAGGTAAGGTAACATGTAAAGATAGTAGTGTGATTGACTATATCATGGGCACGCATCATATATTTCCGATCACTAAACATTTCCAAGTATGCGAATTTGACCCACTTTTGTCAGACGTACATTCTCCCGTACAACTATGTATTCGTGTATCGGAACACGCAAATGACAATGATACATGTAGCTCGGAAAATAGATTATCATTAATTAACGAAAGGTTACGTAAATGGGCACCCGAGCAGTGTACCGAATTCATTAACAAAATTGACCGGGACTCACTTGTAAACATTTCCGAAATCCTCGATGACCAATCTATCGATATCAAAGCACGTGTGAACCAGACCGTCGATGCGATGAAAAACCTATTTTTAGACGCGGCTGTATCCACTTTTGGGAAAACCCGTGCACGGCACGCAAACCAGCCTTCGTACACTAAACGTAATCGATTACTATTTGTAAAATCCCACAGGTGCCGACTTCTCCGTTGTAAATACCATCAGGCAAAGAAAGTATATACAAACAATAGAACTTTAGAAAATAAACTTAGTCTGCTTAATGCAAGTCAATCATATGAAAAATGCTTAACAACTGAACAGCCCGCTCAGAAATTTAAAATTGAAAAGCAAATGAGAAATCTGAGAGTAAACGAACCCAAAGCTTTTTTATAAAATCCTTAAACCTGAGAAACAGGAGAAAAACCTACCGCCCATAGAAGATTTTAATTTTTTAAAAATAAAAACCTCAATGAAGGAGAGCCGCCTGAATCTGATCACGAGAACGAATTAAATCTTGACGATATCGATATAAATAACGATAATATCTTAAACAGAAAAATTGAAGAAGGCGAAATAAGAAATGCAGCTAAACAAATGAAAAATGGCAAAGCAACTGGAATAGATAACATTGTAAACGAGTATATAAAATCTTCTATCGATCTGATGATCCCGATCTACGTTAAACTATTTAACCTTATGCTAGACCATAGTATTTTTCCTAATGAATGGTTAATAGGAATTATTAAACCGATTTTTAAAAATAAAGGAACCCGACTGATGCCTGACAACTATAGACCAATAAAGTTGTTATGCTGCTGTTCTAAATTATTTACCATAATTTTAAACATAAGACTAAATTCATTTATTAACGAACATAGCATATTGAGCGAATCCCAACAGCATTCTGAAAAGGCTATTCTACTACCGACCATCTATTTAGTATTCACTCTTTAATAGAAATTAAAAAAAAATAGGAAAAAGAAACTATACTGTGCTTTTATCAATTTTCAAAAGGCCTTTGATATGATCCCCAGAACCTGCTTGTGGCAAAAATTATTAGGCAATAATATAAATGGAAAAAATTTCAAAATTATTTACCAAATGTATCAAGGTATTAAATCTTGCATTTGCACCAACAATATATACTCGGAACTATTCTCATGTAACATCGGCGTGCGGGTAGGTGAAAATTTGTCACCTGTCCTATTTTCTTTATATTTAAATGACCTGGAAACGTATCTTCTTAGCCAAAACTGCATTGGAGTCTCTCCTGTTATCGATGATCTCGATATATTTCTTGAAGCTGGTATTTGCTTGCTTTCCCTGCTATATGCGGACGACACAGCCCTCCTAGCAACGAACCCACGTGATTTACAACTTAATTTACAACTTGATTTAACCTTAACATGTTCCACAATTATTGTAATAAATGGAAGCTTAAAATCAATATCAACAAGACAAAAATATTAATTTTCAATGGCACAACCAATGATTACAAGAAAACATTTACCATCGGAAATAAGGTTCTCGAAAACGTTAAAGAATATAAATACTTAGGTTTAACTTTTAATAAGCAAAACAAGTTCAACACAACAAGAACATTTTTATCCAAACAAGCTACAAAAGCAATGCATTTCGTTTTATCTAAATCTAAAGATAACAATCTATCAATAGAATGTAAGATAAAATAGTTTTGACACAATGGTATTACCTATTCTTCTGTATGGATGTGAATTATGGGGTTATGAAAACACTGACATCATTGAAAAAATACACATACATTTCATGAGACGCCTGCTCCCTGTTAAAAAAGGTACACCGATATTTATGTTATACGGAGAACTAGGACGTAGACCGATTAAACTAATTATTCAACAAAGAATGATAAATTTCTGGGCCACAATTGTATCAGGAAAACAAACAAAACTATCCTTTCTATTGCATGCATTTATGTTACAGGACTCATCCGTAAATGGATACAACTACACTTGGATTCAACATATCAAACAATTATTTAACAACCTAGGTATGACTGATATATAGTTGTCTCGAAGATTTTCAACGAAAAAAAACAACTTCTTGAATATATGAAATTGAGGCAGCGTGACCAGTACCTTCACACGTGGAACAATAACATTGCATCATCGTCTAGAGGAATTTTTTTTACAATGTTTAAAAATCAGCTAATTGTTGAAAAATACCTCACCATAATGCCTGAAAAACTATGGATCATTATTCTTAAATTCAGAACATCAAATCATTACCTCCCGATTGAAATAAGACGGTGGAATAATACACCAGTAGAAAATAGGTTATGCACACTTTGTGACTCTAACGATATTGGTGATGAATATCATTATCTATTCACTTGTGCCTTCTTTACTAAGACTCGAAAGACACTCCTAAAACAATATTATGATGTGAACCCCAGTACCCTAAAATTTAAAGAGCTAATGACTAGTAATAAAATAGGTGTCCTAAGAAAAGTCAGCAAATTAATTAAAGAAATTAATGATAAATTTAAAAGACCATAGCTATTTTGTATCAACATATACCACATCACTCGAGCTAAATATACTTTATTATTATGTCACAGATATCCCTATTTTAATAAATTGAAATATACTAGTACATGACATTGTATAACAAATTATATAATGAACTTCAATTACTCTACTATACCGAATATTATTGTCTTATTGTATATATGTAGTTTTGTTATATCCACTCGTTGTATTTCAGTATACATGTATTTATATAATTTAACTATTCATATACTATATTATTTACTATTAAATGTTAATGTTCTCCTGTAAACCCTGTCCTGTCTTGTCACATAATATATTATATAATTATTCATGTTTCCCCATATGCTGTTGCCTAACGGCCTGGGTGTAATAAAGTTCTATTCTATGGAACTTTTACAACAATTAAATCCCATTTTGGGGATAATTTCAGTAGCGCCCCCTATTTACTCCCGCACTATATTTACTTAAGAATTGGGTTTCTGTAGTCAGTTGGGGTCCCTCTACACCTCAACCACGTTAAACCTTTTGGAACTCTCGCAACAATTAAATCTCACTTGGCTCCCGGTCTATTACCAATGCATCTGATCGTATTTGAAAAATTAATTTTTTTTTTTAAATTTAAACAACTGTACCTATTAAAAAGGGATACGAAGTGCAATTACGATAAAATATCTAAATCGAATTGAATACGAAGCTAAATAATGATTGAGTATAAGTGTCAGAATTTAAGGGTGTTCGATTCGTTTTGTTTTTGTGGGAGTTTTTGGGAGGATCGCTTCGTCAGGTATGTTTGCACAGCAGCATTATTAAATAAATGTTAACAAAGATAATTTTTATTCAAATTTCTTTTTAAAAGTCTATGGTCAAGTAAATTTTCTGGCAAAGTTCCATAGGAAGAAATATATCATGGCGTTACGAGTTTTCGATAGGATAAGCGAAAGATATTACCAAAAAGCGAAAGATATTGTCAAAAATTAGGAAAGATGTATATAATAAATAAACCATTTCATGGTGTTTTTTCGTGATGTGTGCTTCACAGTTCGTGAAAATATGGTTTTCACAAATCACTCGTTGACATAAAAATAGTATTCGAAAGCCCCCATGAAATAGCCCCCCCTCTCTCTCTCTCTCTCTCTCTCTCTCTCTCTCTCTCTCTCTCTCTCTCTCTCTCTCTCTCTCTCTCTCTCTATATATATATATATATATATATACACACAAACAAACACACACACACACACACACACACACACACACACACACACACACACACACACACACACACACACACACACACATACATATATATATATATACATATATATATATATATATATATATATATATATATATATATATATATATATATATATATATATATATATATATATATATATATTCATTCAAGGATCGACAAACCAACCTACTGCTTTCCTATTATTTGAAATGAATTTCTTTTAAAACCGTCTATTTATCAAAGTAAAGAGTGGGCTAAAGTAATGCTGGGTTTGCAGTGTAGAAAAGATGTCAAGCTTTCTTTACTGGAACATTACATGTTGGATACATCTCCAATACATGTATAAGACTGAATATGAATAGGACACCAGCGGAAACAAACGACAGAGTACAACAACAGCTTCTTATTAATGCAAACCCTGAAAACTGGACACCTCAAATACCGGGCGAAATGCCTGATCCTATGGTTTAGAGGGGTTTTACTCTATATATGTTTGTATATATAATTGAACGAGATGTTATTCTTCTATCTTTACAGTGGTGTATCAAAGGGCTGTGTGTTCATAGTCCGGATGCCCCGGCTGTTAACGGTAAGGGTATTACTTGGTTTAGGTATCACACCACTATTGCACACACACATAAAAAAATGTCATAATAAAATGTAGAAACAGGATTCATTCCTTAATCCTGAAAGACACTGTGTTGCATGCAATATGATATATGCTACAGAGGTTTAGTGAGACTTGTCTGCCTTGTCGGACCCGTTGACATGTCATAATTGAGTGAAGAATGAATGAAAAAAGAGGTGAGAGGCAAGCGGCCCGTCGTCCACACAATATAACAACCCAAAACAGGGCGAGCACACAACAACAGTCACTATTACTCTACATTAATTTATTTAAATAATTAAACGCGCTCTCTCACAGATGGTTGACCTAATTATTGACCCAACAAGGTATTATATGACAATATATACATTTGATTTGTACCTAAACGTATTTATTGGACCATCTACATAACCACCTTATCACACTTATTTTTGATATTTTATAAAAATAATAATTGAATTATGGGTACGGTCCATAATTCTGAGAAAAATAACGGCTATTTGGAGAGCAGAGGTGTGACGTATTATTTTGAGTCACGTGACGGGCATTCCCCGAATAACCGCAGTGTTAAAACGATTTACCAAGCTCGTGTAACGAGGACGCTTGGCCGTCCTCTGCGACGTAGGATAAATAGAAGAAAAAAAAGACAATAAAAATAAGTTATTAAAAAATAATAAAAACATGTACTGGATGATAATAAGCTTATACATTAATTTATTTTAGTAACAGAAGCATGTTAAACGTCGACAATCCCGACTAGTTAGGCCTTTGCATCTATAGATAAATTTATCGTTAGTCGTACGCGAAAAACTCTAAACATCTGGATCATGTACACCTTCATTTTCTACCTTGTCAAATTCATTATTATGCAAAATATGCCATAACAGCTGACTTGGGATAGGAATTGTTACATTTTTAAAGAGTACTCTGAACTAGACGGTGTGTATATATACGATGTGACTATATATACGAAGGCCGTGTATATAGCCTCCACTAACGATGGCTGGCTATATTCACAGCAAAAATGTATATAGGCTAAGAAGGTAAAAAAGTACATGTATTTGATTGATCCATATTACCGAACCATCTGGAACAGGAGGAATACATAGTAAGTACTGTACGAACAGTGCATTTTCTGAACAGGGAAGGAGGTGGGGAATTTAGCGGATCCTTTTGTGTACGTTTTCCTTAGATATATGAATATCGTCATATTGTACCTACAGTACTAACACAAAATTAATAATAATAAATAAATAAATAAATAAATAATAATAATAATAATAATAATAATGAATAAATAAATAAAAGTAACAATTGAAAATTATCAGCTGCTGAGGTAGATTAATTAAAAGAGAAACTAACTACGGACAGTACACAAACTAACAACAGAGCTTGAACTTAATAAATTTTCACTGATTGCAATTTTGAGACTGCTTACGTAAATTTTACCGCAAATAAATATGACTAAAAGGTTATTTTGCTGTATTTAGTCACATTTCAAATGCTCAAAATTGCAAGGGGCAATAAAACTCAACATATTTTTTTTTTTAATAGGCTACTTGTAAAGCTGAGACCACTCCCGGGTCCCCCTCTAAATTTATGTAATGTTTCTGTAACAACCGCCCCCACCCACCCCACCGCGACGTTATTTTACCAACATTATAATACATGTAATAATAATAATACTAATAATAGTAATACACGATTATTATTCCTATTACTACTACTACTACTACTACTACTACTACTACTCCTACTACTACTACTACTACTACTACTACTACTACTACTACTACTACTACTACTATTATTATTATTATTATTATTAGCCAACTACTACCTTTTTGGCGTGGAGGGCGGTGTTTTATCTGGAGGAGTTTTAGCTATAAAAATGCAAGATTAACGTGCGTGCACACACGCACAAACGGCAGGCTGAACTTGTCCCTGCAAGTAGAACTGGATTCAACAGGGTTAAGTAATAATTAGCCAACCTTTGGACGACAAAACATGCAAAAGTACACTGTTTTTTACGCTATACAAATTTTTTTTTTACTTTATAGCTACACGACAGCTATCTACAGGTTGTCTATATCAATTTATAATTTTTTCTTGATTTTTCTTATTTTTCTTCTTATTATTATTTATTCTTTTTAGGTTTTGTGTGGGAGTTTTCTGGGTAGGGAGAGTGTTTTTGTATTTCTTTTATTTGTGGTGGGGGCTGGTTGGTTGTTTTGGTGGGAGGCTCCTGCCGATAGAGTTAGGAACCTAATAATAATAATAATAATAATAATAATAATAATAATTTAATAATAATAATAAGAAGAAGAAAATAAGAAAGAAAGAAAGAAGGAAAGAAAGAAAGAAAAAGTGTTCTTTATTTCAGACGACTGTGCACAAGGTGACGAGACAGACTATGGGTGTACTCAGGCGATGTGCCAAAGTATGACCGAACATGAACGGATGGACCATTGCTGCGCTACATGTGACCAAAACTCTACACCTACAAAGTCTCCCACAACGTCACCTACCACGTCGCCTACTACATCGCCTACTACATCGCCTACGACAACAACGACGACAACAACGACGACAACAACTACTGCTCCATACTGTGGGAGGTGGTGCCAATGCCGAATATACAAACGTTACGGACTGTGTTCGCTATGCAGATACAGCAGGTGGTTACGACGTCTGTGCCGATATTGCCGATGTTGGAGGAGGCACCACTGGGGGAGACGTTACTGGGGGCGCCGTTGAGTTTGGGGCCAGGAACGCCTTGTGAAGAGTCCCAGTCCAACAACACGCTGGTGCCATCTTCTATTGGTTTCCAGTTAATTATAATCCATGGACTATCTATTATTCTTAACTGCTACTGGGTCTCTCGACGTTTGTTTGTTTGTTTGTTTGTTTTTGTGAGGTTTTCTTGTCAGTTTGTTTTCATGTTGTTGTTTTGTTTTGGATTTGTTCTCCTTTTTTCTTGGCTTTTTATCTGGATTTGCTGTTGATGGCTTTTCTTCTTCTTCTTCTTATCCTTCGTGCGGTTATTTCAGAGTTTGTGTGTGTGTGGGGGGGGGGGGGGGGGGGGGGGGGGGGGGGTTATTACCTAGACGGTTGTAATATAATATATTGTTTTTATTATTGTTTCGCTTTTTGTTTTTGTTTTTGTTTGTTGTTTTTCGGGGTTTTTCGGTGGGTTTTTTTCCATGTCTATATTTCAGACGTCGTGGGTTTTTGATGTTTCCTAGGTGATCGTAAAATACTAAATAATTTATTTATAATTATAATATATCATGCGGGCGTCTTTCAAACATTTATATTCGGTACCAACACACACACACACACACACACACACACACACACACACACACACACACACACACAGAAAGACTCGCATACACACATACACACACAAAAAACCCACATACACACATATATACACAAAACACACACAGACACACTTAGACACAAACACACACCCACACATACATACAAACACACACATACATACACACACATACAACACACACAAACACAACACACATGCACACACAAACAAACACACACAAAACGAACACAAACACACACACACACACACTTCTTTTTTCTAGTCTAATATAGTGAAAAGTGCTTATTCCTCGCTGCCTGTCAATAAACAAAGATTGAAAATAATAGTGTTCTTGTTTCTGTTGTTTTCTTTTATCTTTTCCGAGTCTTCTTTATTTCTTTCACCAAAGACGTGCATTACCCCGCCACCATTACTGAAGCCTCCCCATTATGCCAGGTTTGACATTAATGACTTGGTTAAAGTTTGTTTTGTTTAACAACACCAATAGAGCACATTGATTTATTATAATCGGCTACTGGATGTCGAACATTTGGTAATTTAGACATATAGTCTTAGAGAGAAAACCCGCTACATTTTCCATTAGTAGCACGGGATCTTTTACATGCACCACCCAAAAGACAGGACAGCACATACAACAGCCTTTGATATACCAGTAGTGGTGCACTGGCTGGAACGAGAAATAGCCCAATGGGCCCATCGACGGGGAGCGATCTCAGACTGACCGCGCATCAAGCGAGCGCTTTACAACTGGACTACGTCCTGTCACCTGTGTTTGTAGCCATTTTAAAACGTTTTTGGGGAAATACAATATTTTTTTTACATTATTTCTTCCAACGGTCAAATTAAATAAAAATAATAATTCGGCCAAGGTACGATAGTGTTTTTGTTTTTGTTGTGTTTTTTGTTTTTGGGGAGGGGGGGGGGGGGGGGGGGGGGGGGGGGGGGGGGGGGAGAATACAGTAAAAATTTTCTACATTATTTCTTCCAACGGCCAAATTAAATAAGAATAATAATTCGGCCAGTGTTCAATCCAAATGTATTTATCCGCATAATACGTTATATTTAAAACACCCTAAGGCACGATAGTGTTTAAAAAAAGAAGAAAAAAAAGAAGGTAAAAACAGGATGTGTGTTTATTTTGTTAAAGGAAACATGTCACGTAAACCATATTTGGCACCAACCATGTACAATTAATTATAAATTGAACCACCTAAAAAAAAAAAATATAAAAAATTAATTACTTAAAATATCTCCATAAAAGAACCCCAGATACGAGCTCTTAGCGGAAATTGCCGATCTTTAATGAGCAGGGCAATCACGAGGTCCGTGACGTCAGAGACGCGTCGCTTGATCTGACGCCTTACACTTAAAAGCATTAGTCCGTACCACTCATAAAGAATCTAAGACTTGCACAGCTTACCAAAACAATGAGTGTTCGTTCGCAAAACGTTTTGCCGTATCAATATGAGCTGTTAGTAAATGAAGAAAGACACACATTTACTTACAACAGTGATACTGAAGAAAAAATGGATAGCGAGTCGGAGGGTGGAGAAACTGATGGTGCCAGACCAGACCGGTCGACCAATTTACAGCCCGGAGCCCGAAAGTAACCCGGAGACAAAACCAAAACTCGGATGCTAATGCCGAGGTGTATACTGTTCATATTTAGCATAAAGATACACCTCGATATGATGTATTTAAATATGTAAAAAAAATATAAATGTAGGACAAAAAAAAATTGGGTTGTTTTTTTAGAAAATATCGCATTTTTTTTATGTTCGGGCTGTACATAATGAAATCTGTATGCACAGTGTAAACAAACGCTCTAATTTACGACAAGGCGCTTCACTTTCATTAACCTGGCTTGTAAAACAACATAAATGACTTGAGAGTATAATCAACTTTTAAACTAAATATATTTCTATTTGCATCAATAGAACGAAATGGGGTTATAGTATTTTTCTCTCATAAAAAAAGTAGCATATTATTAGGCCTATTGGTAGGGTGCGTTAGAGTAAAAACGACCACTCACGATACCCAAGTGATAATTTTCTTTTCTTTGGTACTACGTAATTGGTCAGTTTTGTAATTTTAGATGGGAAAGTCTACTTAATCAAGGGTTTTACAGCATTATTTACAGTAATGAAGCAGGGCGGCTGATAATGTCCATTAACATTGTACTATAGTCGCGACAGGTTACGCCACAATACCCTGTGATCTTTAAAAAACTGGCACGTATTTTGTGCGTATGTCTAGACCGTGGTAATCACTTACCTGGTCGATACCCTGCAATTTACACCTGCCAATCAGGAATCACATGTGCAGGCCACGGAAAGAAAGGACCAATTAACTAAAACAACACTCCGATTCTCAAGTCAGCCCGTGGATGAAACATAATAGTTATTTCGACACCGACAGTAGTGGTTTATTTTGTATTGAACTTCGTGTTGCTTTGGGGCTTCGGGCGATGAGGAACGTTTTTGTGACGTATTCCGCCCGAAGATTAAAAACATTATTTAAAATTATTATTGTTTTCTACACATTTTTTAAAAACATATTTAAATACATCGTACTGAGATGTATCCTCATGCCAAATCCCATGTTTGTATATGCCATATTTAATTACTTATTGACGTTTCCTTCTTCGGACGGCGAATACAGATTTTGTTATGTAGGCCTACAGCCCTAACATGAAAAATCTTTTTTTTTCCAAAAAAAATAAATAAATAAAAAATTCTACATTTTTGTTTTAACATATATAAATACATCATGCTGAGGTGTATCTTTGTGCCAAATATGTACAATGTACACCTCGGCATTCGCAACAGAGTACTGTTTTTGTCTCCGGGTAACGTTCGGGCTCCGGGCTGTAAATAGGCCGACACCAAAGTACTATGCGGTGTTGGTGTCCAATCTTTTCTTTTGCGATAAAATACACGCGTCTTTCTTCGGATACAATCCTTTGGAAAACCATAAAAAGACAATCCCGATCGTTTAAACTGTTTATTTTTACACCCAAAGGCCGCGCAGTACGGCACTGTTGGACTGAAAAGATCGTAAGCCCCTTACTCCATATATAAACAGTTAACAACAATGGAAGAGTACAGCGGCTCTGACGTCACTTCCCTTTTTTTGCGAACGCTCACGAAGAAATATGCATAAATCGTACTTTGATACTGATTAGCGTAATTTCTTCATTTTAAGTTAACTACACGTATTTTATTGTTATAAAGTTATTTGTATATTATTTTTATATCATTTTTCTTTTAAAATGAGCTATAATATGGTCACGTGTCATGTTTCCTTTAAGGTAACGAACGGAAGTCTTTTATTAATAGGGTGAAAAACGACACCTGAAAAGAAAGGAAAGGAATGCTTGTTTAACGACACCTCAGAACATTTTGAACTATGACTGTTTTAATCTTTAACATCTGGTTATTTCGACACTTGGTTTAGATAGACCGGCCTCGGTGGCGTCGTGGTTAGTCCATCGGTCTACAGGCTGGTAGGTACTGGGTTCGGATCCCAGTCGAAGCATGGGTGTGACGGGACATGCTCTTAATTTTGTTTTCGCCTGTGGCGATATAAATTGTTTTAGAGGGCCGTGTGCAGTTCCAAATTGCACTTAAGCCCAGATGGGCAACTTGTTACGTGATACCTTTGCGCGACGGTCATCGAGCTTTTCTAATACACACCCAGCGCAGGTGTGGAGGCCATGTAGCTAGTAGTTAGGTAATATCTCCGGTAGTGCTGTTTATGGCCAGGGGATTGCTCCCGGAATGGCGACATCCAGTCTGACGATCAGAGAAAAATATGCCGGCGTGGTTGTTGTGGAAAAAGCACATGATACGTGAGGTACCGCCTTGTACCCCCAGGCGATATTCGCTGTCTCTGAGAGTTTTGAATAAATAGCTAGGATTTTAGATATATCGAGGAGAAACATTTGGAAGTATCCAGGGGCACGGACGTCGTCCACTGAACGATCTATATTAGTTCAGACGGGACTTTGGTAAATATATATTTTCTGCTCTGTGTATAACCTTGATATGATTGATGTGCCTTTACATATTTTAATACTGTATTATACCAATATTATTTAGACGGTGCTGCCGGTCATCTGACGCAGTAATCTGTAGGCTCACTGTCCTAAATAATTATAAAAAGCTTAACCAGTCATCCTAGAGGACCTAGGTAAACTGTAGGTTATTGTCTTTATTGTGATAGGTACCAGTATTAATTCTGTGTTACAAGGTTATTGAATGAGTAGTTAGGTTAATTAAAAATTAACCAGTTAGGAATAGAGTTGAAATTCCTTTATTAATTAAGTTCTCCTGGAAGCGTTTCTCCATTATCACACGTGTGTGTGTTAGCGTTTCTCAATTGTCACACGTTATTGAACGAGTAGTTACGGGTTAATTAAAAATTAAAAATTAACCAGTTAGGAATAGAGCTGTAATTCCTTTATTAATTAAGTTCCCCTGGAAGCGTTTCTCAATTATCACACGTGTGGGTGTTGTGTCACGGTGAAGTGATTAGCATATTGTGTAAACTAGACACCTAGAGATTAACTAATTAAGTGATCAGTTCTGGGTTGTTATTATTGTTGTTATTAATTAACTACTGCGGCAGTACATTTGTCAGCGTAGTTTAATACAGATTCCAAAGTGTATTGTGTTTTGTTGTGTTTTCTAGTGAACTAAACATGCTATAATAATATATACTTTATATAAGATCGTATCTCTGATCATACCTAGACGAGCCACATTAGCGTATAACCGCCCGTTACAGAGAGATCTAATAGATATACAGTTAGGAGAGATATTTGGACAATCGTGTTTCATTCAGTTACGGGTATTATAGAATCCCCGTGACAATGGGATTTTTAATTCAGACACCGACTCCAAACCCTGAGTGAGTGCTCCGCAAGGCTCAATGGGTAGGTGTAAACCACTTGCACCGACCAGTGATCCATAACTGGTTAAACAAAGGCCATGGTTTGTGCTATCCTGTCTGTGGGAAGCGCAAATAAAAGATCCCTTGCTGTTAATCATAAAGAGTAGCCCATGAAGTGGCGACAGCGGGTTTCCTCTCAAAATCTGTGTGGCCCATAACCATATGTCTGACGCCATATAATCGTAAATAAAATGTGTTGAGTGCGTCGTTAAATAAAGCATTTCTTTCTTTCATTGGTTTTATTATCTTTAATAAAACAAAGGACTAGGCCAGTTAAAGGAAAGGAAAGGAAAGGAAAGGAATATTTGTGAATTCGGGTGATAATTCGGGTGAATTACGAAGTATGCCGGAAACTAATTTCAATATAAATTTTTATATAAAATTCGTTTCAAGACGAAACAAAAAACCCGTGATGGTATAGCCATAAAATCTGTTTATACTAGTACACAATCCAGAGTTTATTATTGCATTTCCCCCCATGTTTTTTCAATGTTAAAATAGACCAACAAGTTCGCCTATTGCATAAATAATCTCGACCGATATTTTTAGAATTTGTATGCTCCAGAATAACGTTATAATGCTGTTAGATCTACCAGTAGAGCTAATTTTAATCAGTTTGGCCAGGTTTGACATTAATGACTGATGTCAATGATGATTGACATGCAATTGTTCATTTAAACAAAGCCGGTTCTCATATCATAAAGACCGTGATATTGAACGACATAATAATTCATTATGTATTCCATGTGGTTTTGCAACCAGTTTGTCCCACAGATGTTCTCAGGAGGACGCCGTTGGTAACTTAAAGTTTGTTTTCTTTAACGACACCACTAGAGCACATTGATTTATTAATCATCGGCTATTGGATGTCAAACATTTGATAATTTAGACTTACAGTCTTAGAGAGGAAACCCGCTACATTTTCCATTAGTAGAAGGGATATTTTACAAGCACCACCCCACAGACAGGATAGCACATAGAATAGTCTTTGATATACCAGTCGTGGTGCACTGGATGGAACGAGAAATGGCCCAATGGGCCCACCGACGGAGATCGATCTCAGACTGACCGCGCATCAAGCGAGCGCTTTACAACTTGGCTACGTCCTGTCACCTGTGTTTGTAGCCATTTTAAAAGTGTTTAGGGGAATACAATATTTTTTTACATTATTTCTTCCAACGGCCAAATTAAATAAGAATAATAATTCGGACAAGGTACGATAGTGTTTTAAAAAAATAAAGAGGAAAAATAGCAGGATGTGTGTTTATTTTGTTACGGTAACAAACGGAAGTCTATTATTAATAGGGCGAAAAACTCCGGATACTCCCATTAACGACACCTCAGCACATTTTAAACTACGACCGTTTTGGTGTTAACGTCTGGTTATTTCCAAACTTGGTTTAGATAGTAAGAGGAAAGAAAGGAAAGGAATGAGCTGAACACCGCAGCTCATTGTAAATTATGACAATGTATGCAAATTTATTCTGTGAATAGAGACCAGAGTTTATTTATTTTAAAATATTTAAAACCTACCTCAAAGGTGATTCTAATTATGTTGTATGTTGTCATTAAAAATATACCTTTTCGATATTTTCATATAACCCTGTTGACAGAATTTGATGTAATTATGTTTTAATTATGCCAATGCATGGATGTTGTTCTCTTCCTTTTATAATAACAAAAATATTTTCTAAAAAGTCAGATTGTCTACGATTTGGAGAAAACATATTTCTGTAAGAAATGTTTTTCTATATTGATAATAAATAGCTAGGCTTTGTGAGGTTTTAAGTTAATAGAGGCAATAGTTTTTATTTTAAAGGGACATACCCTAGTTTCAACCCGTGAAAATTAACACTAAGTTTAGTTAATCTACGAACCTGTAAGACATTTGGATAAAGTTACAATTGAGTAAAACATGAGTCTGTGACTTTGAAATGGTGAAATACCCTTTAAAAATAGACTAAAACTCGACTCCATAACTGTTACTTCTCAGACGCATGTGCGTTTTTAAAAACATGAGAAATGCATTTTGTGATATTAAAAACACCAGGATGACCAAAAAACACTTCGAATGTACGATAAATGATAATCTAAACAATACAATCTAAGTAAAGTATGATTTCAGTTTTCAAAAACGGTTATAATAGTCAGAAATATGCGATAGTGTCTAGAAACTAGGGTATGTCCCTTTAAGGGAAATGTTTTCTTTAAAAAAAAAACATTCATTAGAAAATGCCAAACAGTTGTTATTCATTTACCTCTGTTGTGAGGAAAACACACCAGGGAACTCGGGGGTTTCTTAATATGTTGATCCAAATGACGTTTAGCAACTATCGTGAAAACAATCGGCTATGTACTATGTCCGGGTTCGGTCTATTTTTTATTATTTATTCTTTTCTCTCACTATCTAAATGGGGCGGGACGTAGCCCAGTGGTACAGCGCTCGCTTGATGCGTGGTCGATGTGGGATCGATCCCCGTCGGTGGGCCTCATTGGGCTATTTCTCGTTCCAGCCAGTGCACCACGACTGGTATATCAAAGGCTGTGTTATGTACTACCCTGTCTGTGGGATGGCGCACATAAAAGATACCTTGCTGCTAATCGGAAAGAGTAGCCCATGAAGTGGCGACAACGGGTTTCCTCTCTCAATATCTGTGTGGTCCTTAACACATGTCCCACACCATATAACCGTAAGTAAAATGTGATGAGTGCGTCGTTAAATAAAACATTTCTTTCTTTTTTTCTCACTTTCTAAACCAAGTTTGGAAATAACCAGACGTTAAAGGCGCTCAATCACGGATGGCTGACCTAATTATTGACCCAACAAAGTATTATATGACAATATATACATTTGATTTGTACCTAAAAGTACTTTATTGAACCATCTACATAACCAGCATATTCCACATATTATTGATATTTTATAAAAATAATTGAATTATGTCGAAGGTCCATAATTCAGAGAAAAATAACGGCTAGTTAGAGAGCAGAGGTGTGACGTTTTATTTTGAGACACGTGACGGGCATCCCCTGAATAACCGCAGTGTCAAAACGATTTACCAAGCTCGTGTAACGAGAACGACTGACCGTCCTCTGCGACGTAGGGTAAATAGAAAAAAAACCCACAATGAAAATAAATGATTAAAAGTTAATTAAAACAAGTACTGAATGATAATAAGCTTATACATTAATTTATTTTAGAAACAGAAGCATGTTAAACGTCGACAATCTCAACTAGTTAGGCCTTTGCATCTATAGGTAAATTCATCGTTAGTCGTACGCAAAAAAACTCTAATCATCTGGATCACAAACACCTTCATTGTACATTGTGGGGCGGGTGGAGTATATGAATCTAGCGGACCCTTTTGTGTACGTTTTCCATAGACATAATAATAGCATAATATTGCCCCTACAGTACTAACAAAAAATTAATAATAAATAAATAAATAAATAAAAATTACAAATTATCAGCTGCTGAGGTAGATTATCTGAAAGAGAAACTAACTGCGGACAGTACACAAACTAACAACAGGGCTTGAACTTAATAATGTTTCACTGATTGCAATTTTGAGGCTCCTTACGTACATTTTTTAAAAAGCTAATTTTACCACAAATATATACGACTAAATAGGTTATTTTGCTGTATTTAGTCATATTTCAAATGCGCAAAGGGCAATAAAACTCAAAATACATATTTTTTTATACCAGTAACGCTGATACCACTCCCGGGTCCCCTTCTAAATTTATGTAATGTTTCTGTAACAACCGCCCCCACCTACCCCACCGCGACGTGATTTACAAACATTATAATACATGTAGTAATAATAATAATAATAATAATAATAATAATAATAATGTGGTGGAGGGGGCGGTGTTAATAATAATAATAATAATAATAATAATAATAATAAATGATGAGTTCATGTTCCGACTGTTTTTTTATTTTATTTAAGAATTGACCGCAATTATGTTTTAGTTCATGCAAGTATGAACCGAAAAAACGATGTGCACACTGTATGAGCCCGCGTAGAGGGCCATACAAAAGTGTGCACATCGTTTTTTCGGTTCATATTTGCATGAACCAAAAAATAATTGCGGTCAAATCTTATAATTAAATTTATACGCATACTTTAACAATACATAACTGAATTTATTTTGTTTAGCTTTAAATACGCCGGTAGTATTTTTTGTGTAAACTTCACTGATACTTATGTCGCGTAAGAATGCGAACGTTCATTCACTATTATTGGAATCAGGTGATTCTTTGTAAATGACGTAATTTCCTCTAGCTGCTGTGCATTTTTACGGATCATTTAGTTATATTGGAAGGCACTGTCCTATTCTTGTTTAGTTTATATTTTATGAAAGTGAAAGAAGGGAACGTATCTAACATTTATGCTGACGGTGGAACCATTTAATTTTCGCCAACAGCTGTAGAACATCGCTTACAAGTAAGTTACAGGCGTAAAGTTTCGTACATGGTTTCTTTGGCCACCGACCGAGTCTCATGTCATGATTAGCGAAGAGGCTTTTATATATTTTTTCTTTCTTTTTTGTTTAAATCAATGCGTATAGATCTACATGTCTACTCTGCTATAACATTTTCCATTAATTTATCGTATACATTTATCTATTGCTTTTGTAGCTTTCACGTGTGTTTTCTTCAAAATATCTGACTATGGCTCCCTCAATAAGGCGTGGCTTAAACATTTTCGGTTCATCGAGATATGAACGAAAAAAAGTAAGCACCTCTGGACCAATCAGATTGCCGTAAAGTGTATAGACGCAAAGAAAATTTAATTCTTTCAGCGTATTCGCAGTTATTTTCGTCATGAAATAATATGTATATATTTTTTATTATTTTATTATATAGCCGGCCCTCATTTGCCAAGTCTCGGCGGTCGTTTATATAAAATTCTAAAATACATATACGGTTGTCGTATATACAGCCTCATCACTACGAGTCTGTTTTGCTGTATATTTTACAATCTAATTAAAATTAGCTCCACTATTACATGTGGATCTAACACCAGCCAGTTGGAGCTCATGTCCACCAATCAAAACCTTACTTGCAGAATCCTGCCAGTGATTTAAAAATAATTTGAAAACATTTCGAATTGTCCTGAGGGTATACGATATGTTTCATGTGAATTACGAATACCTTATTTAGACCAGTAGAACTAATTTTAATCGGATTGCTAACAACACTGCGTAGTTCCCAATGTCCAGGTAACATTTCGTCTGTAAATAATAATTTAAATATTGACCAATCACACTTCGCCTTTTATAACGTTATTTGGGAGCATACAAATTCTAAAAATATCGGGCGAGTCTATTTTAGTGGGCGCAGTACAGCGAACCATACCAATACGTACGGGGTGGGTTATCAGTCTTCAATTTTACATTAAAAATTATTTATTTATTTATAAAAAAAACCCCCAACTAAATCAGTCTTCAGTTTTACATTACAAATTATTTATTTTATAAAACAAAACATGTTTTAAGGCATTCGTAATTCACACGAAATATGTCGTATATCCTCAGGATAATTCGGAATGTTTTCAAATTATTTTTAAATCACTGGCAGGATTCTGCAAGTAAGGTTTTGATTGGTGGACATGAGCTCCAACTGGCTGGTGTTAGATCCACATGTAATAGTGGAGCTAATTTTAATTAGATTGTATATTTTATAACTTTTCACAAGAGTTCCAAATTTTAAAAATGAAGCGTATCATGGAATTCCCTCGATCGTAGTTTAATTAAAATGTTTTGGATCATACAATAATTAGGTTTGGTATTCCAAATGAATGTAATTCCATTTATAATCCATATTTAGAGAAATAAGGCCCACTAAATCCGTGATTGAGCGCCTTTAAACACCAAAACAATCATAGTTTAAAATGTGCTGAGGTGTCGTTAAACAAACATTCCTTTCCTTTCTTTCCTCTCACTATCTAAACCAAGTGTCGAAATAACCAGAAATTAAGACCAAAACAGTCGGTGTTTGAAACCCTAGTGGTATATGAGCACGTTAAACTAGTTACCTACCTACCAAAACAGTCATAGTTTAAAATGTGCTGAGGTGTCGTTAGAGGGAGTATCCCGAGTTTTTCACCCTATTAATAATAGACTTCCGTTTGTTACCTTAACAAAATAAACACACATCCTGCTTTTACCTTTTTTTCCTTCTTTTTTAAAAACACTATCGTACCTTGGCCGAATTATTATTGTTATTTAAATTCACCTTAGGAACAAATAATGTAAAAAAATATTGTATTCCCCTAAAAACTTTTAAAATGGCTAGAAACACAGGTGACAGGACGTAGCCCAGTTGTAAAGCGCTCGCTTGATGCGCGGTCAATCTGAGATCAATCCCCGTCGGTGGGCCCATTGGGCCATTTCTCGTTCCAGCCAGTGCACCACGACTGGTATATCAAAGGCTGTTGTATGTGCTATCTTGTCTGTTGGGTGGTGCATGTAAAATATCCCTTGCTACTAATGGAAAATGTAGCGAGTTTCCTCTCTAAGACTGTATGTCTAAATTACCAAATGTTTGACATCCAATAGCCGATGATTAATAAATCAATGTGCTCTAGTGGTGTCGTTAAAGAAAACAAAACCTTAAGTTACCAACGGCGTCCTCCTGTGAACATCTGTGGGACAAACTTGTTACAAAACCACATGGAATACGTAAGGAAATATTATGTCGTTTAATGTGACGGCCTCTGTGATGTGAGAACCGGCTTTGTTTAAATAAACAAGTGAAAGTGAATCATCATTGACATCAGTCATTAATCTCAAACCTGGTATAACTAAATCATGGCATAACGTAGCAATCTAATTAAAATTAGCTCCACTATTATATGTGGATCTAATAGCAGCCCGTTGGAGCTCATGTCCAGTTGACCTTTCATTCGACCAATCAAAACCTTACTTGCAAAATCATGCCAGTGATTTGAAAAGAATTTGAAAACATTTGGGATTATGCCGAGGGTATACGAAATGATTCGGGTGAATTACGAAGTATGCCGGAAACTAATTTCAATATACAATTTTATATCAAATTCGTTTTAAGACGAACAAAAACCCAAAACAAAACGTGATGGTATAGCCATAAAATCTGTTTATACTATTATACAATCCAGAGTTTATTATTGCACTTTCCCCCCTGTTTTTTCAATGTTGAAATAGACCAACAAGTTCGTCTATTGCATAAATAGTCTCGCCCAATATTTTTAGAATATGTATGCTCTCGAATAAGGCTATAAAAGGCGAAGTGTAATTGGTCGATATTTAAATTGTTATTTATAGATGAAATGTCACCTGGACATTGGAGTCCATGCAATACTGTTAGATCTACTGATAAACCAGTAGAACTAATTTTAATCAGATTGATAACGTAGCCATGGCATAACTAACATCATCTCTACTACCATGCGAAGTTGGGGGGGGGGGGGGGACGCTTTAGTAATGGTGGTGGGGTAATGCACATCTTTGGTGAAAGAAATAAAAAAGCCTCGGAAAAGATAAAAGAAAACAACAGAAACAAGAACACTATTATTTTCGATTTTTTTTTATTGACAGGTAGCAAGGAATAAGCACTTTTCACTACATTAGACTAGAAAAAAGAAGTGCGTGTGTTTGTTTTGTATGCGTTTGTTTCTTTGTGTGTGTGTGTTGTGTTTGTTTGTGTGTGTGCGCTCGCGTATGTTTGTGTATGTTTGTGCATATGTGTATGTGTGTGTGTGTATGTATATGTGTGTTTGTGTATGTACGTGTGTGTGTGTGTGTGTGTGTGTGTGTGTGTGTGTGTGTTGGTACCGCATATAAATGTATGAAAGACGCCCGCATGATATATTATAATTATAAATAAATTATTTAGTATTTTACGATCACCTAGGAAATATAAAAAACCCACGACGTCTGGAATAAAGACATTAAAAAACCCCCGGAAAACAACAAACAAAAAACAAAACAAAAAGCAAAACAATAATAAAAACAAAACGTTATTGGGAAGATAAATCAAATAGAACATGGCGCCCTCTTATATTACAACCGTCTAGGCAATACAAAACCCCACAAACTCTGAAATAACCGCACGAAGGATAAAAAGAAGAAAAAAGCCACTAACAGCAAATCCACATAAAAAGCCAAGAAAAAAGGAGAACAAATCCAAAACAATACAACAACATGAACACAAACTGACAAAAAACAACAAAACAACACCCCACAAAAACACAAAGAAAAACGTCAAGAGACCTAGTAGCAGTTAAGAATAATAGATTTGCGGAATATAGTCCATGGGTCATAATTTACTGGAAACCAATAGAAGATGGCACCAGCGTGTTGTGGGACTGGTACTCTTCACAAGACGTTCCCGGCCCCAAACTTAACGGCAACCCCAGTGACGCGCCACCAGTAGTGCCTCCTCCAACATCGGCAATATCGACACAGACGTCGTAACCACCTGCTGTATCTGCATAGCGAACACAGTCCGTAGCGTTTGTATTTTCGGCATTGGCACCACCTCCCACAGTATGGAGCATTAGTTGTTGTCGTCGTAGTTGTGGTAGGCGATGTTGTAGGTGACGTAGGCGATGTAGTAGGCGACGTTGTACGTGACGTTGTAGGCGACGTTGTAGGTGACGTAGTAGGCGACGTTGTAGGTAACGTAGTAGGCGACGTTGTAGGTGACGTTGTAGGCGATGTTGTAGGTGACGTTATAGGTGACGTAGTAGGTGACGTTGTAGCTGACGTTGCAGGTGTAGGGTTTCGGTGACATGTAGCGCAGCAATGGTCGATCCGTTCATGTTCGGTCATAGATTGGCACATCGCCAGGGTACACCCATAACCTGTCTCGTCACCTTGTGCACAGTCGTCTGAAATAAAGAACACTTTTTCTTTCTTTCCTTCATTCCTTCTTTCTTTTTTTCTTTCTTATTTTCTTATTATTATTAGCTATTGTTTTTGCTAGGATTATTATTATTATTATTATTAAATTATTATATTATTATTATTATTATTAAATTATTATATTATTATTATTATTAATATTATTATTAGGTTCCTAACTCTATCGGCAGGAGCCTCCCACCAAAACAACTAACTACCCCCCACCCCAAATAAAGCAAATACAAAAACACTCTCCCTACCCATAAAACTCCCACACAAAACCTAAAAACAATAAATAATAATAAAAATTAAAATAATAAAAATCAAGGAAAAAGAATAAATTGATATTGACAACCTGTAGGTAGCTGTCGTGTAACTATAAAGTTTGTTTGTTTTGGGGTATTTTTGTGGGGGTTTTTAAATTTGGGCTCGTTTATTTAAAAAAAAAATAATAATAATAAGGGGGAAATAAAAATGTAAAACATAAATTTAAAGCAAATATATACAAATAAATTTATAATTAATATTTAATAAATAATAACAGTGGAGAGGGAATTAATTATTGAAATAAATTAATGTAGAGTAATAGTGACTGTTGTTGTGTGCTCGCCCTGTTCTGGGTTGTTATATTGTGTGGACGACGGGCCGCTTGCCTCTCAACTCTTTTTTCATTCATTCTTCACTCAATTCTGACATGTCAACGGGTCCAACAAGAGAGACAAGTCTCACTAAACCTCTGCAGCATATATCATATTGCATATTGCATGCAACACATTGTCTGTCTTTCAGGATTAATGAATGAATCCTGTTTCTACACTTTATTATGACATTTTATGTGTGTGTGTGTGCAATAGTGGTGTGATACCTAAACCAAGTAATACCCTTACCGTAAGCAGCCGGGGCATCCGGACTATGAACACACAGCCCTTTGATACACCACTGTAACGATAGAAGAATAACATCTCGTTCAATTATATATACTAAAAAATCCTTCAAATGTGTCTATGTGGGACAGAGCTATTGCACCCGAGGGTACATAAGTTGTTGTCAAGGACGAGGCTTCCCGAGTCCCTGACATCATATTATGTACCTGAGGGTGGAATAGCCCTGTCCCACATGGATACATAATGGAGTATTATTTGTGTCCCATCCAGTAGGCCTAGATGAAAAACAAGCATTTTGGGAAAACGTAAAAAAAAAAAAAAAAACTATTTTTTATCTTACAATAAAATAATTATAACCATTGAAAAGACCGTACCCAAAAATGGTTTATACTGGGAAGTATCAGGCCCGTACGCAGCCCCCCCCCCCCCCCCCCCCCACCACCATAGTCTGCCGAGGTCCATCCGTGGATGTGTAAATTTTTTTTAAAAATAGTCCGACGATGTGACAAATTTACTTCCCAGAATGCAGGAAAAATGCACCTCCTACATTCTAGATTTAAACAAAATTCGGGGGGACACGCCCCCGGACCCCACTAGCAGCTCCGGCCCTTTGGGCCGTCGATTACGCACCCCCTCATATAAATTTCTGCGTACGGGCCTGAATATAAACCGAAAATGGTAGTATACTTTCATTATGACAGCAGGTTTCCTTGTTTTTATGAAATACAAAAAGCATTTCTTGCGTTATTTTGCCGTTTACGAGACGTCACCCAATGTTAATATCAGCTCAAACAACAGAAGTCACGTGGTCACGCAAGACGGATTTATTCCGCTTGGGCTGACGTCATGGAATACGCCTGTCTTGCATGGCTAGGGATGGGAGAAAAACATATATACAGTAAAACCCCTCTAAACCATAGGATCAGGCATTTTGTCCTGTATTAGAGGTGTCCAGTTTTCAGGATTTGCATTAATAAGAAGCTGTTGTACTCTGTCGTTTGTTTCCGCTGGTGTCCTATTCATATTCAGTCTTATACATGCATTGGAGTGGTATCCAACATGTAATGTTCCAGTAAAGAAAGCTTGACATCTTTTCTACACTGCAAACCCAACATTACTTTAGCCCACTCTTTACTTTGCTAAATAGACGGTTTTAAAACAAATTCATATTCAAATAATAGGAAGGCAGTAGGTTAAATTTGTTGTTGGTTTGTCGATCCTTGAATGAATATATACATATATACAGTGAAACGTCAGTATCTCAACCTCGGTAACCTCGAGTACCCAACATATCTCGAGGTCCATTGCCGGTCCCGGCATTTTCCCTATGTAATGTTACCAAACCGAGTACTGTTATCTCGAGCACGCTAACCTCAAGTACCAGGCTTATGTCGAGCACATTTTGATGTCCCCAGGTACACTTTGTTGGTTTTTTCCTCGAAGTATATCAAAAATTACCTGCTTTGGCTATCGATTTTATTTCTTCCCTAAATTCCTCCCAAGTAATAAAGAGCACTGTATACATTGCATTAAACTGGAACGGATCCAGGCGTTTATGAAAGGGACATGCCAGTTTGAAGGCGAAGTATAAAAACGTAATTAAGTTACTAACGGTGCAGACAATAAAAGAGGTAATGAAGTGTCATACAGGTATTGTCAATAACTCTTTTAACATGCCGCTGCAATTCATGTAGTGTTTACTTATCTACTAAAGATAAATTAATCGGCACATGTAACAAAAAATATGCACCATTTATAAAAGCAGTGCAAAGTTTAGCATTACTAAACAGCCGATGGATCAAGGTATTATTCACAACCTCATAGTTCATTACCGTAGGCTGGTAATTATGCGTCAACTGAAAGCCTATGATGAAAAACAAGACCTGAAGATAAGTGTGCTCGATGCTTTACGCATGGTCAATCAGGCATGGGGAAATGTAACGCCGACCACAATTAAGAACTGTTTCCGACACGCAGAGTTTGCAAAACCCGATGGCCAGCCAGAACCAGAGAGTGAAAATTACTCAGACGATGACATTCCATTAAGCAGACTGTATGTACCAATTGCCACTTACACCAGCTTGGACGACTATTTGGACACGTATGAAACCGCAACCGATGACAACATTATTGATACAATAATCAGTGCAAGAAACAGAACACCTGATGATGACGATGATGATGCTAGTGTTAACGGCGACACCACTGGCCCTCCAAAACGACCTACTACGACGCAGACGTTATATGCACTTGATGTTGTGAGAAACAGGATTGAAACGACAGAAAAAAACTGACCATCTACTAGCCGTGTTAACCCAGATCACAAGTCAGGTTATGACAGAGGACTGTCTTTGAGTATTGATATTAAAACAAACCATAATGTGTTCTTAATAAAATCATGATTTTGTGTTGAATAAATGTAACAATTAACATTGTTTTAGTTTTATTTTGTTTTAATATGCTAGGTATTGTTATATATACAAAGGAATAACGTTTGCGACTCTCGTCCAACACAACCTGGTAAAAACCGTGACACTGATTACCTCTGATGTCCGGATTTATATTCCGATTCGACATTATTTGACAGGATATTGAACATGCCTAGCTAGTATTGTCTACAAGCTTGGCAATGTGATTGTTTGATGTTTGTATATTAGTATCTTCAGTATACTCATGGACATAGACTGGGGATGGGGGGGGGGGGGGGGGGGGGGGGTTCGAACGAACAATGCAATATCAAGCTATTCACAAAAATGTCCAGAGAAAATATAGACAAAATAGTTAATATTCGAATCGCCTCTGACTATATCGTTGACTGTTGTTAAGTTTGCAAACAAATACGTTTGGCATAATTTGTATCATCGACTATTATGTTTATCTCGAGCCACGGATATCTCGAGCTTGTTGGTTCGGTCCCTTCAACATCGAGATACCGAAGTTTGACTGTATATATATATATATATATATATCTAAATCGGATCCCAAATCGCTAAAATACCTGCATTGAGCGGCCACATTAAATGTTTTTCTGTTACATAAAAAGGATATTTTAACAACAGCGATACGGTGCATCAAATAACCGATATTCACACCTTCAGGAATACTAGTACCCATTCAGTTCCGATATGTCAGTTGCGTATCAATTAAGAAAGTATAACTTTGAATGCGTCTAATTGCCTATGGACAGGCTATGCTTAACAAATGTAAATCCACATCCTATGACAATACACCGCATGCGAAGGAAATGTTTTATTTAACGACGCATTCAACACATTTTATTTACGGTTATATGGCGTCGGATACACTGCATGAAGCAGGAATTAAATAATTAAATGGAAAAAGAAAACAAATTTGTTGGGAATAGTTAATTTAATACATTCCAGGTGCATTTTTTTCTGAAGGAGGCGACATGTCAAATTAGCAGTACATACGGTAAAACAAAAACCAACAACACATTTTTAAAGACTCTATATGTGGCAACCTGTAATTAGCGGCCACTTGTCTTTAGCGGCCAATTGTATCTACTCCCTTGTGTAACAGCTTAAGGGTGCATACTACCAAATCAAATCCCATAGACGACAATAGTAACATGTGGCTAAAACTCCTACCTGCAGCGTATCAATCGACATAAAATAAACGCTACGGATGTAAATACTACCACCCCTCACACTTAAAAGTGAATCAGAAAAAAGTGGGGATCAGTCTGCTCAATTCTGAAATAACGGGTAGCGTCTATGACTACCCTAGTTCCGCACAAAATTCGAGTACTTTATTTCACAGGTAGCCATACATATTTCAAATACATGGCTACTTGACACAGTGGTACTAGATGAAATAAAATTGCATACATTTTTTGCCCAGATGAAACTCACATTTATCACCAATCACAGAACTTGTGGTGTTCACTTCTCTATCAAAAGTTGGGTGTACCTCGAACTTTCACCCAGCCGGAAGTTAGTTGGTTTAGTACGTTTAGCACTACCTTAAGTATCAGAGGAAACCCGTTACATTTTTCCTAATGTAGCAAGGGATCTTTTATATGCACTTTCTCAGACAGGACAGCACATACCACGACCTTTGATATACCAGTCGTGGTTCATTGGCTGGAGAGAGAAATAACCCAGTGGGTCCACCGACGGAGATCGATCCCTATTTTTGTATAAAGGCACGTAAAAAGAGTTCCCATTCTCATTATGTTATTAGCTTGTTGTAGATCAGGACCCATGTCACCATATTGCTGAAGAAAATTAAAACGTTCTCCAACGTGTGACCCCTAAAATGGTAAATATAGATTACCAGGTTACTGCGTGGCTATATGGCGAGGTTCAGATAACGGTGTAAGAAAATTAAAACGTTCTCCAACCTGTGACCCCTAAAATGGTAAATATAGAATACCAGGTTACTGCGTGGCTATATGGCGAGGTTCAGATAACGGTGTAAGAAGAAGAAGCACGTGCGTTCTTAGAATTATGATCTCGTGAAATAACAAACACTAGAATAACCATGAACACTTCGGATATACGGATACAGAAATTCTAAACAATAACATATAAGCAATGCATGTTTCAATTATTAAACAAAACCGGCTTTAATAGTGAAAAATACGCCATAATCTTTAAAAATTAGGATTAGGCACTTTAAAACTCGCGAAACCCGGTACCTACCAGCATTAACACCGAATGGTTAAACACAATATGGTACAAGTAAACCTACCTTTTGGTTTCCACACGTCGTGTATTCATGGGCCATTATTGAGTACATCCAGCCGTTTGTATTTGTGTAATTGCAGCACGCCATGTGGTAACATAGACTGTGGTAATCTGGCTTACGAGATGGATCAGATACATAATACATCCGCTGCAACCAGACATCACGAAAATTGGTAGAGATAAAGAAATAAAAATTAATAGATAAAATTAACAAGCATTCTGTGAGTATAGCTAAAACAATACGTCTAGTACCGAGCTCCATATATGTATCATACACGCACACGCACACGCACACACACACACACATATATATATATATATATACATATACATACATACGTACACACACACACACACACACACACACACACACACATATATATATATATATATATATACATACATACATACATACACACACACACACACACACACACACACACACACACACATATACACATACAGAAAGACACACACACGCATACATACATACAGAAACACACTCGAACACAAACACACACATACACAGGCACACACACACACACACACACACATACAGACAGACACAAACACAGACGCACGCACATACACACATACATACACACACAAACACACACACACACACAAACACAGAGACACACACACGTGCACGCACAGATACACACATATTTATGAACACTCACACACAAACACAGACACACACGCACAAACACACACACGAGCGCACAGACACACACACAGACAGACAGACACACATATACAGAAACACACACACACACACAAACACACAAACACACACACACAGAAACACACACACACACACACAGACACAGACGCACGCACACACACACATACATACACAAACACTCACACACAAACACAGAGAGAGAGACGCACACAGACACACACACAGATACGCACAGACATAGATGCGAGAGCGCACAGACACACAAAAACAAGAGAGAGAGAGAGAGAGAGAGAGAGAGAGAGAGAGAGAGACAGAGACAGACAGAGACAGACAGACATACAGACAGACATACAGACAGACAGACAGACACCTGTTTCGTACGCTTATGCTAAAGACTACTATACTAGGTTGACGTAGCCCGCCACTGTCCCGGCAGATCACTGATGTACAAGAATTCATTAATTTGATTCAGTTAGTTTCCGGGCTTATATCCAAGTGACGTTCAAGTACGCTGGCCTGGGAACACACACACACACAAGCGTATGATGGGAGAGAGAGAGAGAGAGAGAGAGAGAGAGAGAGAGAGAGAGAGAGAGAGAGAGAGAGAGAGAGAGAGAGAGAGGATGGATTCAAGGGATCCCCCCCCCCCCCCCCAAATGCTAGATCAAATCTTCGTATTTGAGCAACATCGATGGAGGTGTTCTGTCAAAGTGAGCTGGCCTCAAACCTGTTCACCATGTTCTACTCGTTTGCAACCCTGTATTGTATTGCAGTTAGGTATTATGGTAAATGTCAATAAATGTTCTGATTCAGATTGTCAGGAATTTTCTTTTAGTTCGGACCCCGGAAAAAAATATAAACTCGTACCTAAGCGCGCGTGCAGGCACACACACACACACACGCACACACAAGCACGCACGATCGCACACACGCGCGCATAAACGCACGTACGCATGCACACACACACTATCTGGTCGGTCTGTCCGGTACAGTGCGTTAATGGTTTCTTGTGAGAGAGAAGTCCGTGTGTAAGCCAATAAAGCTCTAACTGGTTGGGAGACTGTACCGGGATGCGAACCCACTACCTACCAGCCTTAAGTCCTATGGCTTCACTACTACACCCTATCGAGGGATGGAAGAAAGTACTCACTCTACAGAGGTTGGTTCCATGGGCAAGCTGACACTGTTGATCTGCGTTGTACACCTGACCAAGTCGGGCTGAGGCTGGGGGAGAGGGGCGGTGATTCTGTGTGCAGCTCACCCTGTCCAAGATAACCTGATTTTTAATTTAGAAATGGTCAAGAGAGAGAGAGAGAGAGAGAGAGAGAGAGAGAGAGAGAGAGAGAGAGAGAGAGAGAGAGGGGGGGGGGGGGGGGGGAGAAGCAGACAGGTGATGAGAGTCTTTTACACGATTTAGATTTGATGTAGATACGGTTATTCAAATTTTAGAAAGGCAGCTGGGTATTGTAAGGTCAAGCAGTTTGCACTCCATGAGGTGTGTGTGTGGGGGGGGGGGGGAGGGCAATTCAGTGAGGGTCAATCCTCTTCTTACAGTCTTATCTATAGCTGAAATGCTTAACTTGAGTCAAAACGCTTAGTCTTAACTTGAGCTGAAATGTTTACTGTCTTAACGAGCTGAAATGCTTAATGTCTTAACTTGAGCTGAAACGCTTACTGTCTTAACTTGAGCTGAAACGCGTACTTTCATAAACTGGTCTGAAACGCTTACTGTCATAACTTGAGCTGAAATGCTTACTGTCTTAACTTTAGCTGAAATGCTTACTTTCATAAACTGGTCTGAAACGCTTACTGTCATAACTCGAGCTGAAACTCTTATTGTCTCAACTTGAGCAGAAATGCTTACTGTCTCAACTTGAGCAGAAATGCTTACTGGCATACATTGGTCTGAAATGCTTACTGTCTTAACTTGAGCTGAAATGCTTACTGTCTTAACCTGAGCAGAAACTCTTACTGTCCTAACTTGAGCTGAAAAGCTTACCTTCTTAACTTGAGCTGAAAAGCCCTGGCTGAACAGGTGGAGAAAAGCCATGGGTTCTGTCTCATGTTCGCAGAGCCTTTCGATGGGTAATAGACTCTATTAAACATCACCATACCAATCGGCCATTTACAGGTCGATGATCCCCAGGTACCATCGTGGTTGCTGTTTAAGCTGCAAAATATATTTTGTTTTATTCAACGATACGACTAGAGCATATTCATTTATTAATCATCCGTTATTGGATTTCAAACATTTTTGTAATTTTGACATAGTCTTTGACAAAAGTTTGTTTTGTTTAACAACACCACTAGAGCGCATTGATTTATTAATCATCGGCTATTTGGTAATTTTGACATATAGCCTTAGAGAGGAAACCCACTACATTTTTTCCATTAGTAGCAAGGGATAGTTTATATGCACTATCCCATATACAGGATAGCACATACCACAGTCTTTAATATACCAGTCGTGGTGCACTGGCTGAAACGAGAAATAGCCCAATGGGCTCACCCACGGAAATCGACCCCAGACCGGCTGCGCATTAAGCGAACGTTTAACAACTGGGCTACGTCCCGTCCCTAGTCTTAGTATACTATGGGCCCACTATAACCCCCCCCCCCTTGCCCCCCTGCCCCCCCCCCCCCCCCCCCATATAGGGATTTTTCAAGATGAGTATATCTTTGAAGCCTATCCATAGACATATTCAAATCAGCTTGTCTGCAGGCAATCTGTTGGTGGGTGTGCCTGTAGGGCACGTTTGAGTGTAGGCACCCTATTTATTTTTAACAGGGCAAATTTCTGATCAAGGTGAATATTCCACATAATTTTTGAAAATATTTGAAAATAATTCTGGACTATATCACTGCTTTTACTTTAAAGCTGAGTTACTGGTGAATGTATTGCACCAAAAAATAATACATTTTTGGCATCTGACTAAGTATAGTGAGTCAATGAATTTGAAATGCCCTGAGTATTACAAACACAGTATATGAAAAAACTGCATGGCAATGTTGAAGTTAGCATTCAGACATATTTTGAACAGGTTTGAGACCAAATTATGAATTCTATTCATGCTAAATTACGTGTTCATAACAAGAAACCACAAAGCAATGCAATATATGTGGTATGGATATAGTACTGGGGGTATACTCACCAGCAAAAGTTGCACAGTTTCCGATATATGTAATGCATATGTGTATATATACATAGCGTACTTAAAACATTCTGAAACTTTTATTATTGTATTGTATTTAATATCTGAAGGCAGCATTATTTAAATATGGTGCAGTACATGCTGTCTAAACAATTTACATGGATATTTAAAATATTTTTATATTAAACACAAGTCTTACAAACGTAAAAAGTGAATTTTCATACCATTCTATGCAAGTCTGCATTACATATACAATTCACCTATCTCACAACAGTTCATCTTATAATAGTCAGTTTTTTTTTTGCTTTTTGTAATATTTTAGAATTGCAGTTCTATTTATATTATGCTTGACTTATGTTTTGGTGTATATAATTGACATTTACATAGGTAGGGTATTGTCGTCAGGCAAATATCTAGCACTATAAAAATCTAACTTTCATTCCCAATTCTCAATCATTGTATGTGACCCAAATATGATGTATGTGAAGTTTACAATTTTCTATTTCTACATTCTTCCTTTCATTCTATAAAGTAGATGTTAATAACAACTACAAAACAATATAATATGAGGTATAAATAATTATATACTTCTTAAAATAAGTTAAGAAATGCCAGAAATGTATTAATTTCTATGTATACACATACTTAGGATTGCCTGAAGCTTTTGCTATTAAAAAAACAAATTGACCTGGCTTTTTTCTATAACATATTGAGGCTTCATTATTCAAATGTGGTTCAGTATATGGAGTTTATATACTATGTTCACAAATTTATAAAGATGTCCCTCTGTTCTTAGTACCAGCCAATTATAAGTACTTTCCTCGGTATGTGTGCTAAAACATTTACAATTCATCTATCTCACAGAAGCTTGTACTATTTTTAAAAACATATTTGTATTTAAATTGTGCTTAAAGGGACATTCCTGAGTTTCCGACTAATAAAATATTTCTATGATTAAACTTACATATTAAATATATTTTCTTGTTTAGAATATCAGTGTCTGTATATTCGATGTGTTTCTGGTCGTCTTAATATTTATAAGAAGCCCAAACTGGATTTTGTCTTCAAATCATTTCGTACGTACGAAAAAACATATTTTAGGAAATAAAATGAAATTTAACCTAGTACAAATATTAGCACAATCAGAAACACGTTTAATATACAGAAACTAATATTTTATGCAGAAAAGTATATTTGATACGTAATTATAATCGTTAAAAAATCTCTGTTAGTCGATAATATCTTAAAAATTGCAGTAAACTCGGGAATGTCCCTTTAATTTATGCTTAGGTGTATATAATTGACATCAGATATAGTCAGCAGGCATATCTAGCAGTTGGACTTTCTTTTCTATTTCAGTCTTATCATCTGACTCAAATATAATGTCTATCATGTTCAAAATATCTGTAATTTCTTATTTTTGGTCTAGGCCTTTGCTCTTGTTCCTCCCTCAATATGTCAACAGTTCTTGTATCATCAGATCACAAACCATCCACTTCAGCTTCAGTATTTCTTTGGACATTTGTCAGCCATGTCCATGTGGTTGAGGAATACCCTGGACTTTGTGATATGACTAATACCAAATGAGACCATGGCAATTTGCTCTCTTGCAATTTGCTCTATTGGTACAGCATATTTTCAGGGAATATCTCCTGGGTGGAAGGTTTGCAACTAATCCACAGTAGCATAATAACACCATTCGTGGTTTGGCACTAAATTTCGCATGTGAAAGGGGTTCTTCCAAGCCACACTTGATCTAAGGAATCCCTACAATGGTCTCAAGAGACTGGAAGACATTGCCTTTTAAATGAAAAAAAGTAAACTCTGCCCTCAGCTTCTTGGGAAGAGGGTTCTATTTGTGAGATAAAGTACATGTTTCAAATGCAAACCATGTCTGAGGGAGTTGTAAAGTACACAAGAAGCTGCAGAAACAAAGATTATACTTCAATGTTTGTACATTGCTGCCAGGTTACCATCCCAGATACGAACATTTTTATAGACAAGTTGGCAACAAGAGGCATCTTATAAATGTGCACAGCATCATTAAGGGTGCAGGGAAGACACCAACTAGCAATTCCAGCTGTGCTTGCCATTACTGGCTATGATACCAGCAGTGCTTTTATGCAGAATGGAAAACTGGTGGTTTTGAATATTCTCAAGCAACACCAAGACTTCCTTGAAATGTTGTTAGCTCATGGAAGTTCAGTAAAAATTGATGTTCATATATTTAAGAAGTAGATAATTTCATATACCTTACGGGAGTGCAGGTGCGAATAACACACACACACACAAAAAAACATTATGACTTGAGAAATATCTGGAAATGTCTGTTGCCAAACCAAGGATGATAATATTGAATTACAGTAGAGTATAAATCAGCCTTCTCCACCCTACATGCATGTATTCACTGCGAATGCTCTGAGAATGCACATAAAGAGAACAAATTGCCAAGTTGTCATTTGGTATCAGTCATACCAGACAGTTCAGGCTATTCCCCATCCAAATGGTCATATGGCTGAGAAATTTCAGAAGGAACACTAGTGATGAAATAGTGATATTATACCATGAGAGCTGATGGACATACTGATGGAGGAACTAGAGTAGAGTCTGGAGAAGGAGAATACCAGAAATTGTGAACATGACAGACGTATTTTAATTGCATGAAAATACAAAGGAATATGAAAGGAAGTCAAAACTTTCCTAGACAATATTTGATGTGGAAACTAATTATATACACCCAAGCATAAGTTACGCACAATGTAAATATAAAGGCAAATCTAAAAATATTACAAGCATAGACTAGTATAAGATGAACGTCTGTGAGTTAGATGACTTGTACATGTAATGCAAAAGAAATTATGGTAGGTACACAAAACTGATGTTTAAAATTTTTAACACTGGTGTTTAGTAAAGAGGGACATCTTCATAATATTGATACACATACATGTATACTCAACAAAATTAATTAAGGGCTAGTAAACTTTCTTATATTATAATATAATTCTTTGTTACTGTCATATTATTTTAGCATCTTTTGGTCATATATATGGCTTCTACACATTGTTTCAGTAAAATTTTACTGGTGATACACACATAAAACACTGGGTATTTCACATACTTACGACAAATATTGAAATGAGCATTAGGCAAGTATTTGTTACACATTTGTTCAGAATGTTTTTTGTCATTGTGTTCCCTCTAAATTGTTATTTAAGTCATTAAGTTTAAGAACATGCCACAATGCTGACAACTTTCAACGGAACAAGTTTTGGGACACAAAATGTGCAATGGTACCCCTATTCAAATGGCGATATTTTTTTAATCCACCAACATACTTGTCTCTAAATATCCCCGGGGGAGGGGGGAGGGGGGGGGGGAGGGTTTCGGTATCTGGCCCATGGACTATAGAGAGGAAACCCGTTATATGTTTCCATTAAAAGGACATTCCTGAGTTTGCTGCATTTTAAGATGTTTCCGACTAATAAAATATTTCTACGATTAAACTTACACATTAAATTTATTTTCTTGTTTAGAATATCAGTGTCTGTACATTCACGGTGTTTCTGGTCGTCTTAATATTTGTAAGGAGCCCAAACTGGATTCTGTTTTCAAATAATTTCGTACGTACGAAACAAATTATATTTTAGGAAATAAAATAAAATTTAACTTAGTAAACATATTAGAACCATCAGAAACACGTTTAATATACAGCCACCAATATTTTATGCAGAAAAATATATTTGAGCTGTAGTTACAATCGTTAAAAAGGCTCTGTTACTCGATAACATCTTAAAAGTTGCAGCAAACTCAGGAATGTCCCTTTAATAGCAAGGGATCTATTGTGTGGACCATCCCACAGACAGGATAGTACACGTCATGGCCTTTAATAAACCACTTGTGGTGTACTGACAGGAACGAAAAATAGCCAAAATGGGCCCACTAACAGGGATCTATCATAGACTGACCCCGCATTAGGTGAGCACTTTACCACTGGGCTACATCCCGCCCCTGCTATAGAAAACACAAATCTATAGCTAATGAATCCAAGTATTTTCGTATGCATAATCACATCACCGCCAAAGTTAAAGGAGGGGACAATTA
The DNA here is from genome assembly GCF_016097555.1 of Gigantopelta aegis. NCBI lineage: Eukaryota > Metazoa > Mollusca > Gastropoda > Neomphalida > Peltospiridae > Gigantopelta > Gigantopelta aegis. The sequence goes on from NC_054709.1 coordinate 24,372,652, forward strand.
AGGCATTTGGTCCGGTATGTATATTCAACGACATATAATGCACATTATTGCTTAATATCAACAAGTATAATCGTATAGTTAATTAATAAAACGGTTAGATGTGACGGCTATTATATATAACGGATGCAGCCATTTTGTACCATCTCAGTGAATACACCCTCTGGCGAGCTGGCGGTTACGTAATACCTAACGTGTCACGTCAGGAATTAGTCTTTGAACTGAAGAAACAAAACATACCTGATTTTTGCGGATGCATCGCAATGTTCTGTAATAATAGCCATCCCAGTAAGCCAGCAACAATTACATATTATTGTTCAATACAAAATAAACCACCATTGTCAGTGTTGAAATAACTGTATTATGTTTTGTACATAAATTAACCCCTGTACTGAAATAATAATCGGAGTGTTTTCTTGGTTAATTGGTCTTTTCTTTCTGTGGCCTGTACCGGTGGTTCCTGATTGGCAGGTGTATATTTAGACGGTCCCCAGACACTGTGTCAGAACAGAACTGTATTACGCTCAGGCCGTTACACAACGGCATATGAGGAACATGATATAAGAACGGTAGTGACAAGATAGGGTTTACAGGAGACAATAGAATAATGGTATTAATACAAATGTCTAGACACACTAAAAACACGTGCCTATTGTATTAAGATCACAGGGTATTGTGTGATAACCGCACGGTTACCCTCAAATCGTAATGGACATTATCAGCCGTCCTACTTTATTACTGTAAGGAATTCTGTAAAAACCTTGATTAAGTAAACTTTCCCATCTAAAATCACAAAACTTACCAATTACGTCGTCCCAAAGAAAAAAAAGTATCACTTTGGTATCGTGAGTGGTCGTTTTTGCTCGAACGTACCCTATGAATAGGCCTAATGATATGCATTTTTTTCTTTGCATTTAAAAAAAAAGAAAAATACTATAACTCCATTTCGTTCTATTGATGCAAATTGAAATATATTTAGTTAAATAGTTTATTATACTATCAAGTCATTTATGTTGTTTTACAAGTCATGTTGATGAAAGCGAAGCACCTTGTCGTAAATTAGAGCGTTTGTTTACACTGTGCATAGAGGACATGGACGGAGCTGACGTCACTTCGCCCCAAGCTATACCACCGAACGTCACAAAAACGAAACAAAATGGCTGCCCTCAGTTAGTAGGAATAATCATGTTTTTTTATTAACTCTAAAATTACGCGTTTTTCATTTGTTAAAATGTCAGTATGTGTTGGTGGTCCAGGTATGCATCTTTCCAACACATAAGGCTCTTGTTTGAGTTGACCCTACTTTTAAAGTTAACGACACCACTAGAGCACATTGATTTATTAATCTTCAGCTATTATTTATCAAATTATTTGTACTTCTGACAATTAGTCTTGAGAAAAACCCCGCTACATGATGTCCAGACATCATCACCATGGTCATAATAACCACCACCAGCATCATCATCATCACCATCATCATCACCACCATCATCATCACGAACATAATCACCATGAACAGAATCATCATCTTCATCATGATTATCATCACCACCAGCTGCAGTAGCAGCATCACCATACATATCATCATCATCATCATCATCATCATCACCACCACCATCATCATCACGAACATAATCATCATGGACATGATCATCAACTTCATCATGATTATCATCACCACCAGCTGCAGTATCAGCATCACCATACCTATCATCATCATCATCATCATAATCATCCATTGTTATTGACTTACCTATGCCCCAGTTCGTGAGCTGCTACAGTGGCGACTATGGGATTGCGCTGATCTTCCACAATGGACACGGCTAACGTAGAACAGATAGAACCCACGTAGGCGAAACCGAGTATGTGTTGGTTTCTTTTCCTAATAAGCTTCTTTCTGTAAAACAGTTAGTGCAATAAATAGAGGATAATAAACGAGTTACCAGTTATTATCAAATTTATGTCCAGAATGAAATCATTTTCATTTGTGATGAGCTTTAGCTAGTGAAAAATGATAATTATTTCACAAGGGACATTAATTTGATAATAACTGGTAGGCCTACCGAATGAGTTATTCTATTTATTAACCAGCTTTTTCTCTCTCTAAAAGCCGTGTTTATATATATACGTAAATGTTCATGTAGCCTATATAGAAACGATGTAAACACTGTCCTGAGTGTTGCTTTAACTTTGTATTGTAATCATGTTCTTAAATAATTGTGAAAAGCTAATAATTAAATTGTCTTTGAGTCTATACACTTTACGGCAATCTGATTGGTCCAGAGGTATTTACATGTTTGCGTTTCATGTCTGGATGAACCGAAAACATTAATGTCACGCCTATACACTCACCCGGCCTGGTTTGCTCTACTGCCTATACACTCTCTCCCGGCCTGGCTTGCTCTACTGCCTATACACACTCCCCCGGCCTGGCTTGCTCTACTGCCTATACAAACTCCCCCGGCCTGGCTTGCTCTACTGCCTATACACACTCCCCCGGCCTGGCTTGCTCTGTTTTTATGCAACTAGCCAGATTATTTAGGCAATCATATTGAGATATTTTGAAGAAAACAGACGTTAAAGATACAAAAGCAATACAATTGTGACACAGATACCACGTAAACGTACACTGTTATTACACGATAACTTCATGGGAAATGCAATTGCAGAGTAGACATGAATACACACTGATGATAAACCTAATCGCCAATGAAATGAGACTCGGTCGGTGGCCAAAGAAATGTAGGAAACTTCACGTCAGCAACTTACTTGTAAGGGTTGAGGAAAGTTAAACGGTTCCATCGACAGTGTGTATGTTTGACACGTTCCCTTCATTGACATTCATAAAATATAAGTTAAACACAAATTGGACCATTGCTTCCAATATAACAAGGGGGTCGGGGGGGGGGGGGGGGGGTCATTCAAATATTACGTAACGCTCGAGGGGGTGGGCGGGTGTGAGTAGCTGCAAACGTTTTGTGTCGTTACAGGGGATGAGTGGGTGTATTAACAGTATTATGTAACGCACTTTAAGAAAACGTTTATTACAAAATTAAAAAAACAGATTTCATAAACGGTCTGTCACGGCGACAGTGTTTATCGTGGGTAGTTATAGCTAGACGTATATACACATTAAGGGAAGCAGAAGTTGGTTCTATATTCAACGTTCAACATTCAATGTTGAATATTGCTCTGACAGAACAACATTCAACATTTAATATTTTTCTGAAATATGCAGTTAACACTCATTATAATCTACAAATCAAACACAAGTGTATCTTCATGAAAATATAACGAATTTAGAGTGGATTAGGAATAAATAAATCTCCCAACGAGTTGTTTTAAAATGTATCTAACGAGCGAAAGCGAGTTTGATACGTTATTAAACAACGAGTGGTAAAGCGCTTGCTTGGTGCGCGGTCGGTTTAGGGTCGATCCTCGTCGGTAGTCCCATTAGGCTATTTCTCGTTCCAGCCAGTGCTCCACAACTGGTGTAACAAATGCCGTGGTATGTACTATCCTGTCCTGGCGACAGCGGGTTTCCTCTCTCTATATATATGTATGTGTGTGTGTCTGTGTGTGTGTGTGTGTGTGTTTGGTCCTTAACCATATGTCTTACGCCATATAACCGTAAATAAAATGTGTTGAGTGCGTCATTAAATAAAAAATGTCCTTCCTTCCTTTTGATTCGCATGACATTTGACAGTCCACCGTCCAATCCACTCGGCTAATGTGACTTCTTCAAAAGTAGAAACACTTTAACCGGTAGTTGAGACCATGTACTGACAAATATCAGGTTCGAAATTAATGTAAACAAACGACGCACTCATCACATTTTATTTACAGTTATATGGCGTCAGACATAGGATTAAGGACCACAGAGATATTAGGAGAGGAAACCCGCTGTCGCCACTTCATGGGCTACACTTTTCGATTAGCAGCGATGGATCTTTTATATGCACAATCTCACAGACAGGATAGCACATGCCACGGCCTTTGATATGCCAGTCGTGGTACACTGGTTGGAACGAGAAATAGCACAATGAGCCCACAGACAGGGATCGATCCCAGACCGACCGCGAATCGAGCGATCTACCACTAGCTGTCCCCGAAATTAATGTAAATATTTTAAATTAAAATACAGCAATTTTTAACTTGCAACGGGGCTAATGACGCACTCGGGGACTAATAGTCCACCAGCATAAACGTTGACCAAGTAAATATAATATTTAAAAACGTAAACAGTTTTTTTTCTTTTCTGCTAGATGACACGAAGGGTAAAATTACGTACCTTAAAATCTTGGAAATTAATGGATACATAAATTTTATATAATGTTTTTAGAAAGGTAATAGTATGAGAAAGGCTCAAAGTACATGGAATGCTGTGTCCATTTTGAAAAGATTTCAAACCCATAACCATCTAGTAGCGGCACTCATGGTATGTTTTGTTTTTATTACGTACTCTCAATTTATTTTCTGACAGAAAGGGTTTCTTACGCAGTGAATGCCATGTAGTGATCAGCCCGTGGGATGGTGAATGTAGTCTGACTCTGAATCCAGGAACTGAAGTGAGACAGAGAAGGCGAAGCGTCCAGATTGCCGTTACTCTTCAGGTTAACTGTGACCCACGGCGCATTAGCCGCGGTCTGCAAACAAAGAAATAGAAATTAACGAGAGAGAGAGAGAGAGAGAGAGAGAGAGAGAGAGAGAGAGAGAGAGAGAGAGAGAGAATATCTATATATTGTATGTCGGGTTTGAATATTACATGTATAGATATTAACGAACTGGCGCAAGGGATAATTGAATCATTTCTGGCCTCACAATTTGTTCCATGCTGTTGCCGAGAATCGAGCCTGCGGCACCGAGTTGGACACATCTTGCAGACTTGCCTCGATACGCTCTCGGCTATCAAGTCATTCTTCGGAAAGAATGTTATTTAACTGAACCATATGCATGGGGCCTAAAAGCTACGCGATCGATCCCGCTTACGTGCATGACACAGTGGGCAGACCTGGCACTGGCTAGTATGCATTGATGTATGAATATCTATATAGTGTGTGTATATCGAGTTTGACTATTACATGCATAGATATTATCGAACTGATGCAGGGGATAATTAAATCCTTTCTGGCCTCACAAATTGGCTCATGCCGAATTGTGTGCGTGCGTGCGTTCGTGCGTACGTGCGTGTGTGTGTGTGTGTGTGTGTGAGCTATATGTTTTATATTTAGTTTAGTTACCTCTACAATAAGCAGCCCCAGTAGGTAAATATTTATTTCCAGTCTCGGTGTTAGTGGTATATGAGCAACAGACTCGAAATGAAAGTTTATCTGAAAGTAAATAAATAGGAAGATAGATAAATAGGTAAATAAGTAAATAAATAAATAAATAAATAAATAAAGTCTCAATTTTAAAAACTTGATTACTATTTATGTGAAGATTACTGATTCAGTTAAAGTTTCTTTGTTGTCTTTAACGACACCACTAGAGCACATACCTGTTCGGCTATCCCTGTGTATTTAATCTGCTGTTTAATGACATCACTAAAGCACAATTATACCGATTCAGCTATCCCTGTGTAATATAGAGTCATCCTGTATTAAACCTGTTGTTTAACGACAACTCTAGAGCACATACCGATTCAGCTATGCTTGTGTAATATAGTGCCATCTGGTCTTTAACCTGCTGTTTAATGACAACACTAGAGCACATACCGATTCAGCTATGCTTGTGTAATATAGAGTCATCCGGTCTTTAACCTGCTGTTTAATGACAACACTAGAGCACATACCGATTCAGCTATCCTTGTGTAATATAGTGCCATCTGGTCTTTAAACTGTTGTTTAACGATACCACTAGAGCACATACCGATTCAGCTAACCTTATGTAATATAAAGCTATCCGGTTTTTAACCTGCTGTTTAACGACACCACTAGAGCACATACCGATTCAGCTATCCTTATGTAATATAAAGCTATCCGGTCTTTAACCTGCTGTTTAACAACACCACTAGAGCACATACCGATTCAGCTATCCCTGTGTAATATAGAGCCATCCGATTTTTAACCTGCTGTTTGTTTTCACTTGGGAATTTCTCTCTCCAACTGTAAATGAAATCAAACACGCAATAACAAACATCGCAAGTTCTGCTAAAGCAACACACGACCCCTACCGGCATCCTATGTTCAACGGTTCAAAATTCCATTGCTTGACAGAGTTGTGGCCCTTCAATAAACTCGCGTAAATGTTAATCAGCATCTGGTCATAACGAAACTCCCCCCCCCCCCCCCCACAAAAAAAAAAAAAAAAAAAAAAAAAAAAATATATACAACAACCCCAAACAAACAAAAAAAAACCCCAAAAACAAACAAAAAACCCCCAAACAAAACAAACCCACTACAAACAACAAACAATAACCACGAACAAAACAAAACAAACGAAAAAAGAAGGAAAACTAAAAACCCCACAACAAACAAACAAAAGAAACAACAAAAACAAAAGAGGTCGGACGACTAGGTGTGACAGATAGACAGACGGACAGACGGACGGTTAAAGTTTAACGACACCACTAGAGCGGACGTATGAAGACGAAATAAAGTCCACCCCCGTTGGACCAGTAGGGAACTGGTAAAGAATGGCAAGGAATAATTAAACAAATTTGTTTAATGTTTGTTTTGTTTAACTACACAACTAGAGCACATTTATTTATTAATCATCAGCTACTGGATGTCAAAAATTTAGTAGTTCTGACATAGTCTGAGAGAGAAAACCCGCTATAGTTTTCCATTAGTAGCAAAGGAACTTTTATATGCACCATCCAATAGACAGTATATCACATGCCACAGCCTTTGATATACAAGCCGTGGTGCTCTGCCTGGAATGAAAAATAGCCTAATGGGTCCATCGACGGGGCTTGATCCCAGACCGACCATGCAACAAGAGAGTGCTTTACCACTGGGCTACGTCCTGGTCAGAATAATTAATTACGCACCGATATGCGATAGTAGTAATCTAGTAGTAGTAGTAGTAGTAGTAGTAGTAGTAGTAGTCAGTCTAGTAGAAGTAGTAGTAGTAGTAGTAGTAGTAGTAGTAGTAGTAGTAGTAGTAGTAGTTGTAGTCTAGTAGAAGTAGTAGTAGTAGTAGTAGTAGCCTAGTAGTAGTAGTAGTAGTAGTAGTCTAGAAGTAGTAGTAGTAGTAGTAGTAGTCTAGTAGAAGTAGTAGTAGTAGTAGTAGTAGTCTAGTAGTAGTAGTAGTAGTAGTAGTCTAGTAGTAGTAGTAGTAGTAGTAGTAGTAGTAGTAGTAGTAGTAGTCTAGTAGTAGTAGTAGTAGAAATAGTAGTAGTAGTAGTAGTAGTATTGGTGGTGGTAGTAGTAGTAGAAATAGTAGAAGTAATAGTAGTAGTAGTAGTAGTAGTAAATAGTAGTAGTAGAAATAGTAGTAGTAGTAGTAGTAGTAGTAGTAGTAGTAGTAGTAGTAATAGCAGTAGTAATAGTAGTAGTAGTATACTTAGTAGTAGTATGGGGCATCTCATAATGGCACTCTCCCCCACCCCCACCCCCGCCCTCTCCCGGTCTTACCCCATCCTAAGATGCCCATAATAGGACAAGCAGACTACACAAAGGTGACAGTTGTTGCATGTTGTAAAGAAAAACCTAAAATAACACTCGTGTCTACGTGTCATGACACCCACACCTGTGCCCAAGATATTGATGCAATTGTTGCCTTACCCTTTTAACACGGTATGGTCTGCGACAAAATACACTTCCACCGTATGTTTCTCTGTGCTATGCCGTTTTGTGTCTTTCATGCTGGCAGTGGCACTCGAAGTCTCATCTAAAATAAAACAAGGGACTAGGCCAGTCTACGCGATACTCTTTTCTTTATTATCTTTAATAAAACAAGGGACTAGGCCAGTCTACGTGATACTTTTTTTATCTTTAATAAAACAAGGGACTAGGCCAGTCTACGTGATACTCTTTTCTTTATTATCTTTAATAAAACAAGGGACTAGGCCAGTCTACGTGATACTCTTTTCTTTATTATCTTTAATAAAACAAGGGACTAGGCCAGTCTACTTGATACTCTTTTGTTTATTATCTTTAATAAAACAAAGGACTAGGCAAGTCTACGTGATACTCTTTTCTTTATTATCTTTAATAAAACAAGGGACTAGGCCAGTCTACGTGATACTCTTTTCTTTATTATCTTTAATAAAACAAGGAACTAGGCCAGTGTACGTGATACTCTTTTCTTTATTATCTTTAATAAAACAAGGGACTAGGCCAATCTACCTGATTCTCTTTTCTTTATTATCTTTAATAAAACAAGGGACTAGGCCAGTCTACGTTATATTCTTCTTCTTTTTTTATTATCTTTAATAAAAAAAGGGATAGGCCAGTCTACGTGATACTCTTTTCAATATTATCTTTAATAAAACAAGGGACTAGGCCAGTCTACGTGATACTCTTTTCTTTATTATCTTTAATAAAAAAAGGACTAGGCAAGTGTACGTGATACTCTTTTCTTTATTATCTTTAATAAAACAAGGGACTAGGCCAGTCTACGTGATACTCTTTTCTTTATTATCTTTAATAAAACAAGGAACTAGGCCAGTCTACGTGATACTATTTTCTTTATTATCTTTAATAAAACAAGGAACTAGGCCAGTCTACGTGATACTCTTTGCTTTATTATCTTTAATAAAACAAGGGACTAGGCCAGTCTACGTTATACTCTTTTCTTTATTATCTTAATAAAACAAAGGACTAGGCCAGTCTACGTGATACTCTTTTATTTATTATTTTTAATAAAACAAGGAACTAGGCCAGTCTACGTGATACTCTTTTCTTTATTATCTTTAATAAAACAAGGGACTAGGCTAGTCTACGTTATACTCTTTTCTTTATTATCTGTAATGAGACAAGAGACTAGGCCAGTTTACGCAATACTCTTTTCTTTATTATCTTTAATAAAACAAGGAACTAGGCCAGTCTATGTTATACTCTTTTCTTTATTATCTTTAATAAAACAAAGGACTAAACAAGTTTACGTGATACTCTTTTCTTTATTATCTTTAATAAAACAAGCAATTAACTCTCCCTGCCAATACACTTAACGTTCGTTTTGTTTAACGACGCCACTAGAGTACATTATTCATCGGCTGCTGCATGTCAAAGATTTGGAAATTCTGTCATAGTCTTAGAGAGGAAACCCGCTACATTTTTTAAGTAGCAAGGGAATGGTTATGTGCCCCTCGCTAAGACAGGATATCACATACCACAGCCTTTGAAGTTTGATATAACAGTCGTGATACACTGACCGGACCATTTCAATATATACAATGTATACCACCAAATCAAAAACCATAGGTGACAATAGTAACACATGTGGCTAAAGCTCCTACATGCAGCGTATCAATCGACAAACACACCGTGGATATAAATACTACCACCCCTCACCCTTAAAGTAAACAAGAAATAAAACGGAGTTATGCTGTTTATTTCAGACATAACGGGTAGCGTCTATGACTACCCTAGTTCCGCACACAAATTGTCATGCTATTTTTAGTACATTGGTAGTTGGTAAATAGTTCAACTTAAAGTACAGGAATTTAGTGGCCACATGAACCAACATTTTATTACAACAAACACCGTCACATTTATCACCAATCACAGGACTTGTGGTATTAATCGTTCTATCAAGCATTAGGTGCACCTCAAACTTTGACCCAGCCGGATGTTATTTGGTTTAGTACTACCTCAGAGGTTCACAGCTACTAGGGTATCCACGAGTATTCGGGCACGGGACGAGTCTAGCAAGACTCGAGTCCGTTCACTGGACTCGAGTACCCGTGCAAGGAAGAGCACTCTCATTTAATTACATTTCGTTTACGTCAGTTTGCCGTATGGTTGTCACGCTTACATTGTAGGGCTATAAGACATGGGGAGGGAAAACAAAAGTCGAATAATTATATGGAATTCAATACAATGGCATGATTTGGCATCCATGTTCAGCGCTGGGATTAAGATGTATAATGCTATTTTACTTTATTCCTTAGTCTCATTATCATCTATATAAATACACATTTATTTTGTGCCAAAAAATATACATTTTGTAGGCATACATACATATTTATATATAAAATAATATAATGTGCACACTGCGGGGAATGGTATGTAGCATCGGGTTACAATCGCTAAAATTCTATAGTAAATGGGTAATGCATGCATAGCAATAATATACAATATAATAACATATGTCATGTATCAATGTTGTCTGTTCTATGCGCGGTAGCAGTTCTCAAATACTTTAATTTAAATGTTGATGGTTTATTGTAATACACATGTTTAATATATTTATCTCTTATGTTACTGAAGAAAGGACACACTAGAACAAAGTGATATTCGTGTTCTACTACATTCATATTGCACAGACGACAAATTCTATTATTCCTGTCAATATTGTGGTATCTGCCCGTTTCTATAAAGCGATTATGGGAAGATAATCTATATTTACTCAAAATATGTTTGTATTTCAAGGCAATAGGTTTCTAAAGATAAGGTTGTAAGCAATAATTATTAACAACGAATTTGTATAACAGACATTTTGGAGAATTGTTGAATACAGCATACATAGACTGGATAAACTGATTAGTCATTCTCTGTTTGAATAGTGATATAAATGTATTGTGATTTTCTACATTTTGATTATATCATATGTGACCAAAACCACTAGTGAGTAGCAGGTCTCTTATTTGACTAATCCAGTTAACAGAACGTGGCTTTCTTATGCACTCGTCATATAGGGTGTTATAACACTCTTTCAAAATACAGTTATCTGTATTCAACAAATCTATCCAATATTTAACCATACGGATGTTCCTACTTATGTACACAGGTGATCTACATTATTCAAAATAGGCCATCTAAGTGTCGGGTACTGGAGTCTCGGTCGAGTTTGACCCTCGAGTACTCGAGTCCCAATACCGGCCTTAATGCTAGTAGGTACTAAATAGTTAAAGTTTGTTTTGTTTAACGACACCACTAGAGCACATTGATTTATTAATCATCGGCTACTTGATGTCAGGTACTAAATAGAGTATAACTGATTACTGCATTAATTCATTTCAACTTATTTTCGTGCTTATATCCAATTAAGGTTCAAGCTCGCTGTCCCGGGCCCCACACTTCAGCTATCTGGGCTGTCTGTCCAGAACAGTGGGTTAGTTATTATTGGTTACTGAGAGAGAAAAGAGTGTAGTGGTCTTACACCTGAGTCGTTAAAACTCGCTCTGGGTGGGATCGATAACGGAGTGCGAACCCAGTATCTTCCAGCCTTATGTCCGATGGCTTAACCACGACGCCACCGAGGCCGGTGGTTACTGCGGGTTTTAATTACACCGCCAACCTATGTCGAGCGACGTCAGCCATTCGACCTGAACAGGAGGAAGCCGATTTCTTAAAACAGTAAATCAGTTATTTGATTTATACTGCATTCCAACGAGAATGGTCAGAAAATTATATTTATTACAGTTTTTGTAGACAAATTGAGTACCATCAACCTTGCAGAACTGGGAGTATGACGTGATACAAGATACATGATGTTATTCTTTATAAGACTTCTAATTGATAAGTAAATATATTATTTATACCTTTATCGTGACACAAAATTGTATTTGTATATACTGTACTGAAACGAATGATTTAAATAGTATGTTATTGAAAATAGTCTGAAAATGTCCAGTCCAGTCAGGCATATGTCACGTAACCTATAGTTTTGGTCAGTTAACGAAAATATAGAAATGTATCTATAGTCCGTCCCATCATTCTATAAATATGTTTGGGTTTGGGTTTTTTTTTGTAGATAATTTCAGTTTGGTTTGACGTAAGAAGAAAAGTAAAAGTGTTGTGGAAATAACAAAACAATACTATTTTTGTGTGCAATGTACAATCGGTTCAGAAAAAACCCACAAAAAACTGATAGTAAATTCCATAGCATGAAAACAGGCGTTCCTTGTGAGATGGACTATAGTCACCATATTTGCCTAGTGTACACAGAGACTGCAGGAAAAACAAAAATGTATAATGACTGTGTCATATCAAATTTGTGGTGTTGATAAGAAATTATTATAATGTACACATACTTATTCACGTACTTCTATACATAACAATATTCGGAACAAAAGAAATACAGATATTATTTCACTGTTTAAAATGTTTATTCACTTACTTTTTGGAATCACAATGTAATCATCTCCATAATCGATATTGGGCTTAACCGGAGTGACGTCATGGATGTTAGCATCATTTTCGGAATCACGTGTTTCCTGACTGGAAGGCTGCAACGAGACTTCAGTTCCTCCAAGGAGAAGACTCCCCTCCTAATATAATATTAAAAATTAAAGAAAAAAGAAAGAAAGAAAGAAAAACTTTAAAAAACTAAAACAAAACCAGAGAGAGAGAGAGAGAGAGAGAGAGAGAGAGAGAGAGAGAGAGAGAGAGAGAGAGAGAGAGAGAGAGAGAGAGAGAGAGTACAACAGCAATAGATAAGTATACAGAAGTTGTGGGATATTGAGAGAGTATTAGAGAATGACCTTTTAATTAGTACTCTATTTCCAAGTGAACTTACAAAGCATTATTTTTAATTAAAACATTCTTTCAAAGAGTGTTTTATAGGGTGTTCATTGCTTATGAAATGCTTCATAGTTGCAATTTTTTTAATAAATATTTTTTTCTATTTCAAAATTATTTTGTAGAATATTTTTCGCGGCATTGACATGTAAATTTCTTTTTTGTATTTTCATACTGTAAATATAATATTTTATGTTGATAGTCAGCCAATTTACAAAATCACCTTTTTCGTTGTTGATCATGCCTAACATAACTATGTCTCTGCTCAGAGTACTATTAATTCCAGTTTCATTTATTATCCATTCTTCTATTGCTTCCCACAGAGAATGTACTAAACTACATGGCCTCAGATTACAGTTATCTTCCCATTTGGTTGTCCAAAATCCGGAAATTTGACCGCGCAAGTAGTCTGCTGTTTGACTGTGATTATTTCATGGCAGACAGCTATGAAGTGGCAACTGTTCGACTGAAGTGACAGGGGATAGCATGTAGTTTGTAAACATGTGTAACTTGTTGACATTGAAGACTTGTTTGTGATAATTCCGGCCCAAGTAGTGCTTTTTGTGTAAAATGGGTGTACTCCGGCCTGGTTTAGAGGGTGTGTCTGTTTAAACCAATATGCTGGGAGAAAGAGCTGGACAACAGGGGTTGTCCTTTTCAGGGTATGTGTCCCCCATGTAGGCAAAGGTACATACAAAACTTCACGGGCCTGCTGATATTAATAAAAATGTTATAGCCACTAAGGCTATATAGAAACATATAGCGAAATTAATTGTGGTCTGAGACCACATTCAAATAAAAGGTGTTGTATGGTTTCAGGTGATTTGTTGCAAAAACTACAGGCATTGGAATCAATATAATTAATCATATTTAGAAATTTGTTAGTTGTAAGAATTTGGTGTATGATTTTATACTGAAAGCAAGATAATGTTGTGCTTTTGACAGATCTAAAGGGTAGAATGTAATATTTTTCCCAATCATATATATCATAGATATATTCTTCTTTAGAATATTTTATTTGTGATTTTGGAATGGTGGTTTGAGCGTTCAGTAAGTATGTTTGCAACCTTTCTGATCTTTGAACAAAACCTTTAAGTTATATGGAAGAACAGGCTTTTGTAATGCTATAAAAACGTCATCATTTAAATTATCTAGGTTGTAAATGAATGGTTTTATAGCACGGACCAATGAAGCATATTCCAGCAAATTGGTAATTATGTCATATTTCTCTATGAACTGTTCATATGTTAGAAAGTCTTCTTTTTGTTTCAACAAATCGGTAATAAAATAATACCTTTTGAGATATATCGTTTTAGTATAAATTGCTTTTTATCTATACATATTTTACTGTTAAACCAGATATTGATCTGGAGAATATCGTCTACGTTTACTGGAATTTGTTTTTCTTGTATCCTTAACCAACTAACCAAACTGTCTCTTCAAAATGTATTTTTTATTGAACTTTTTTTTACAGTATAGAAAATGGTTACCATATATAATTAAATCACGTGTTGATATATTTGTAGAAGCTTCGAACAAAATGGTCCATTTTGGGTTATTTAAAAATATCCGTCGGATCCACGAACGTTTCAAAGCTGTCATAAAATTATTTATTTTTATCATTTTGATGCCACCATTTTTATAGTCTTGCGTTATTAAGTTTCTTTTAAGTTGTTCACGGCCGCTATTCCAAATAAATTGGAAAAATAATGTATTTATATGTTTTAGCAAACGTTCGCTTGGATTTGGTAATGGTTTCAGTAGGTATGTTAGTTTAGGAACTATTAACGTTTTCAGGACTGTAATTCTTCCTAAAACAGTGAGTTTTCTGATAGACCATAGCTTCATTAATTTTTGTATTTCGATAATCTTGGGATTATAATTTAAATCAATAATTTCTTCTAGGTTAATGGAAAAGTTAATACCGAGAAGGTTAAACTGTGTACTGCCCCATTCTAGTTTCCCTCGAGTGTGTTGGTAAACTTCATTTGAAAATTTCTTGCTACCTATCCAAATAGCTTTTGATTTGGTGTAGTTAATTTTTAGGCCACATATTTGTGCATTTGTACTCAGGAGAGCCGTCTAAAATCAAACTTGTGTCGTCTGCATACTGCGATATTAAATATTTTTCACCATCTATAGTGATACCTTTTATATTACTGGAGGTTTTTTACTATGATAGCGAGGATTTCAGCACATAAAATAAATATATAAGGAGACAAAGGATCGCCTTGTCTACAGCCCCTTTCTAGTTTAAATGGCTCTGAAAGAAATCCATTCTGAATTACTCTCGATACCGAGTTACTATATAGTGTTTTAATCCAGGCTTTCATTGATGTTTAGAAGTTAAAAATGTCTAAGGTTTTATTGATAAATGACCAAGATATTGAATCAAAAGCTTTTTCGAAATCGATTAATAATAGTAAACCAGGGATATCTTGTTCTTCGGTATAATGCATAATATCATAAATTAATCTAATGTTTTTACCAATGTACCTTCCTTTAATAAAGCCTGCTTGGTCTGAGTCTATTATTTTATCAAGAACCCTTTTTATTCGATTTGCAATACAACCTGAAGCCAGTTTATATGTACAGTTTAGGAGAGTTATTGGTCGCCAGTTTTTTAGAAATTGTTTAGGTTTGTTTGGTTTCGGGATACATGTTATGATTCCTAATTTTTGAACATTAGACATTTCTTTCTTAGCATAACTGTAATTGATAGACTGAACAATAAAATGTCCAAGATCTATCCAGAAAAAATTGAAAAATTCGGCAGTAAACCCATCCGAACCAGGACTCTTATTATTTTTAATATGTTTAAGACACGTTAATACTTCCGAGTGTATTATTTCCCCCTCTAATGTTTCTGCATCTTCGTTTGTTAGGATATTAAAATTATAATTTGCAAGTGTTTCCATAATATCATTATCATTTTGTCCAGGTGCAATTGAGTAGAGGTTTTGGTAAAAAGCTTTAGTTTCTTTTAGGATTTCTTCCTGATCTTTAACTATTGTTCCATTTTCTAGTTTTATTTTTGAAATTAGTTTACTAAAGTAGTTTCTGCTTTCTAAATTATAGAAATATTCTGTTGGTTTTTCGCCCTCTTCGATCCATTTTGTTCTTGACCTTATATAATGTCCTTTAAGTTTTTGTTTTCTTAGCTCTTGTAATTCAAACTTTTTTGATTCAATCTGTTCTAAATCAATCATCTTTTCATCTTCTAATAATTTAATGTTATCACGATTCATCACGATTTTTTTTTCTTAAAAACTGAAAATGATATAGTTTTGCCTCTTATTTCCATCAATAACATTTCCAAGAAAAGTTGACTATCTATGGAAAACTGAATTTCATCTTTTGGTACAGAATCTAAGATTTCATAATTATATATAGGGACGGCATACTGCCGTATTATGTTCGATATGGTTTCCTTCACCATCTTACAATATTCTGTATCTCTAAGTAATGAATTATTAAACTTCCAAAGTCCTGGACCCTTTTTCATTTGAATTAACTTTATATTTAAAACTACTGCTGAATGGTCAGAACGATAATTATTTTCCACTATAACCTTTTCTACCATTGAAATCAAATTATTGGACATTAGAAAGAAATCGAGTATAGCTTGTTTTAAAGGAGGTTTTTTTTTTCAAGTATACCTTCTAAGATTAGGATACTGGTTTAAAACTAAATTGAAATCTCCACACATTATATATTTTTCATTTTGGAAGTCTTCAATACTTTCAAAAATATGTTTATAAAATTGTGGATAATCTAATTTAGGGGCATATATAGTAATGAACGTTAGTCTTTCTCCTTCTATTGTTATATCTGTAACAATATAGTTTCCCGAGTTGTCCATTTTAACTTTATGTAAAATATATTCAAAATTATTATTGATCATAATTGCCATACCTCGAGAATTTCCAGTGTAAGAATTAAATAGACATTTATATGCCCATTGTGTCTGTATATAGGGTTCTAACTGTGACGTAAAGTGTGTGTCTTGTAAACAATATATGCTATGTTTCTTGCATTTTAAATAGTTCTTATCTCCGAGTCCCTGGCAGTTAAGTGTTCTATTCTATTTTTGAAATTTATTATAAATCTAGGTTTTTGTTTCAAGTTCGTATTTTTGTGGTTTATATTGGTCTTTATTTAATTTTTCTGTGAATGTAGCTTATTTGGAAATATATAGTTAATAAGACGATATCTAATTCTAACACTCCCCCAGAAGAAAATGTAAAAGAAAGATATAAAGTGGTGAGTAAGAAATAAATACTTATATTTACAATGTTGGTGCAACAAGGTATAGAGCGCAAATAGGACAGAATAAGTGAGAAACAATAGTGTAAAATAATGAGAAAGTATAAAGTAAAAACTCATGGTCAAGGGTTAGGCCCCTTTCCCCGACCTTAAACAATTTGTTATCGTATCTATAACGCTACAGTGACTAATACTAGTTAGAGATAATTACTATTTTCAGAAAAGTTTGCAAGTTCGTAGGGTAGCACTGTAATACATAATTATATACATAATCTCATCCTTACAATATAAAACAATTAATAAGAAACACTGTACTATAATTAACAACATTTCAAAAAGCCCGAATGAATTAATTGATGATAAATACCTGACTGATTGAAATTTAAAAAAAAAAAACCCAAACAAAACAAACAAACAACAAACAATAATAATAATAATAAAAAAAAAAAAAAAAAAAAAAAAAAAAAAAAAAAAATCAATCAATCAATCAATATCAACCAATTATTCAATCAATCAATCAGTCAATCAATCAAATAAATAATAATACAAACATGATTATTAGTATATACATGTATAAGCACACCTACATATACATTTACATACAACTACCCATATAGACATACATATATCTTTATACACACATGTATACATACACACACACACACACATACTTATACACACATAAATACACACATATACACAAAGATGCACACACAGATATATATATATATATATATATATATATATATATATATATATATATATATATATATACATACACACATACATATACATGAATATACACACACATAAATACATACATGCAAACACGCACACACACAAACACACACACACACACACACACACACACACATTTTCATATTAATTGATCATCATAATACAGATGAAAGAAAGAAAATATATAGGTAAAAAAAAAAAAAAAAAAAAAAAAAAAAAACGAAATTGTAATGCCTTCAAAATGGCAGTACTAAATCGCATGTATATAACATTGCATAAATATAAAAATGAACACCAAATCACAAAACAACGCTTTGTACTGTGAAACTGTCTAGTTTAGATACAAATTGGCATGCATTCTTTTCTAATATGTCTCGTCGTCTTCCGTGTCAGAATCATAAGTCTTTTCTGTTAAGAAGACAGCGGGTTGGACACGAGTTATTTGGTCATTTGTTTTTAATTTGACGTAAAACTGGGTATCATTTGTCCATGCCACTGAAACATTTTCATGCTCCTGTAGTTTTTTTTTAAGTAGGAAACATTTTTTTTTAAGTTAGGTCCTCACTAATTCCAATATGTGTTCCTTTCAGCTTCCGTCGGTGCAGAAGGGCTTGATTCTTGTGGATTCTGGATAGGAATTTGGCAATGTTGGTCGGGTTTTCCCCGTTCATATTTTCCAATGCGGTGGGCGATATCAATATCTGCGTTGGTAATAGTTACACCTATTTTTGTAAGGACACCCACCGTCTTTTCCACGGACTCTTCTGCTGTTTCATATTTATTAATATTTATTAATATTTATTAATAAATTAATGTCAATCGACCGTTGACTGATTCCAAAACATTAACAAATGTTGATGGTAATAAAATTAAAGATGTAATAGGTTACACGAAAAGCTGTTTCCAATCTGATTTCTTTTTTCGAGATTTGTTAAAAAAAAAGTTTTTCTTTTCTTTTCTGAAAACCGTAACTTTGGACATAGACAATAGCAGTCGAAATCTAACGGAAGGAAGGACATTTTTTATTTAAAGACGCACTAAACACATTTTATTTACGGTTGCGTCGAACATATGGTTACGGTCCACACAGTACTGATAAAGGAAACCCGCTGTCGCCACTTCATGGGCTACTCTTTTCGATTAGCAGCAAGGGATCTTTTTTATATGCACTTTCCCACAGACAGGAAAGAACATACCACGGCCTTTGACCAGTTGTGATGCAGTGGTTGGAACGAGAAAAACCAATCAATTGAATGGATCCGGCGCACCTCAGGAGAGCACTCAACCGACCTGATTTTGTGTTGATTAATTCAAAACGTATTTGACGATATACGGTAATTAGGGATAACTTACCAAGTCGAAGTTGTTGGGGTCTGATTCTCGTTTTCTGACTACAACGGAAGCACCCAGCCTTCTATCAATATACACCGCAGCGTCCTGGTGAAACGAGATGTATTAACAGATCATTCACAGAGGATAGCAAATCAGCATTGTTCAAATAACATTTAGCTGACGAGTTGCAGTCTAATGTTAAATGAACATGACCATCATCATCATCATCGCCATCATCATCATCATCATCATCATTAATGTCACCATCAAAGCAATGAATATAATAATAATAATAATAACAACAACAATAATAACAATTAATAATAACAACAACAATAGTAATAACAACATCAAAAACAACAATAACAATACTACTACTGCTACTACTAGTACTACTACTACTACTACTAGTACTACTACTACTACTACTACTACTAATAATAATAATAGCAACAGCAACAAAAAAAACCCACTAATAATAATAAGAAGAAGAAGAACAACAACAACAACAACAACAACAACAAATTTACATATAGTATTTAGAGAATACTCAACTCACTACTCGGCAATACCGTTTATCTTGCACTCGTGAATTGATGTTGGACAACATCAATTCACGAGTGCTAGATAAACGGTATTGCCGAGTATCGAGTTGGGTATTCTATTTATTACCCATTTTCAATATTTATCATTTTATGGAAGATTTTCGAACAATACTGTTGTAGAAAATAAGTTTGCAAGTTGAGAACAAGAGGCAGCGTTGCGTCATAGCTGTGATGTAAGTATCACTGATGACGTAAGTATCGCTGATGGCGTAAGTTAGTTGTTGACATGACTTCCACCATGGAAACTATTCTTACCCATAATTAACCGCCTATAGGAAAGCACTGTTTATGACGTTTTTCTTTCTTTCCCTAGGGAATGATCAGTTTTCTTTCCCTACTTCTCTCTGTCCAGGGCACCAGACTCAATTTCAAGTGACGTCACACGCATGCAATTTGTATGGCGTTGCCATGGTGTTACTGTCTCAGGTTCTATTAGAGTCTCGAGTCTAGAATCTAAACGTTTTATAAGCACCAGGCCATATCCATGGTAATAATTATATTTACGACACACCAGTGTAAGATATTACTCATGTCATAACAATTAGTCGATATCTAATTAGTGCAATATTGACACGCGTAGACTTGCGGGATAATGAATGACGTCAGAATTCGAAGGACATCACTTTGCATCTCGCTGCAATACAATAAACTGGGTGCATGGCGCGTCCTTTTTTTTTCGAAAGCTAAAAACTATTGACTGCAAAATTGCTGTTAAAATGTTTTGTTCTGAGATTATTAACGTATCTAACAGTGTTTGTACAAAATTGTGTAATTTAAAAGGGTACCATTACAAAATATAGCCATAATTGAAACTGCGATAAAATAGGTCGTTATATTTGGGCCTATTGTGCACGGAGCCAAAACAATGTTGTCGATTAGCTACTCTTCTTTACAACCCTATGTATAAAAAGTCAGCGTCACATCTAGTCAATCCCATTAACTCCGTCTTTGTTTGTCCGATTAGCAATACAGCCATTATTATGAATTTCAAAACCTCATTAACTAACAATTAATGCAAGCTTCGCACCAAAATCTAAACTGTACATTGATGACGTACCATTGCTCACTGTGACATAGATCACTTGCTGACCCAATTCGTAGACAAATAACCTGTAGTAGGTCCCGTCATCTGCTTACTTTTTGCCTGGTGCTTATAGAACTTTTAGAGTCTAGACTCGATACTCTAATAGAGACTGAGACACTACTGCCACGACAACGCCATACAAATTGTATGTGTGTGACGTCATTAGAGATTGAGTATGGACTTAAAGGCACGGGTCCTGCGTTGCGGCTTATTTGCAGTTGGTTTGTAATAAATAAAATACTAAGGTAGCTTGCCTGTTATACCACTTTTATGAAACTCGTGAACAGTTTTGTTCTCTGACTTGCTTTCGCTCGTCAGATATTAAAACTGTTCACTAGTTTAAAAAACCCGGTATGACAGCCAAGCTCGTTTACTATTATATATATATATATATATATATATATATATATATATATATATATATATATATATATACATATACATATACATATATATTATTCATTGTGAACATACAAAAATCAATAGCCTTTGCTATCTACCAACTTGAAACGTCTAACTGATATTACACATTGAGGTATCACTATGTACCTGTATGGAAGAAACGTCATGTTTCACGGTTCCGTGTGCCGTCAGTGACGAAGTTTCAGTGATGGGAACTTTGCGCAACTGCAGGTGCACTTCCTGTCCCCGATCTTTCATGCGCATGTATAAAGCAAGCGGCATCTGTTCATCCGGTGACCGTTTATGAAGATCGTGATGGAACATTTTATCTTCTATTCGTTCGATGATAACACTTCCTGCAATGAAAAAGAACTTATATATCAATCAAAATAATTAAAGGCATAGACGATGTTTTCAGTATTCTTTTTTTTTTTAATGTCAATTAATTCAACTCCGCTGTCACTGACACTGTCGACTAGTTCTAATGGCGAAAACAAGCTCACACGCAAACTAGGGCCGACGTGAATGGTCTGATGAGTGTGCATTAGTTGCTTTTTTCACAAATCGCTTCATTTGCACGCTTTGCGCGTGCTTTTCGTGTCCACTACGCGCAATTTCCCTATAATTGGAGCTTGCGTTCGTCTATGGTTCACATTTAGGAGATCACCTGTTTCCATTGTTTTCTTCGAGAGGTGATATCGTCTAATTGACGATGGATTGACTGATGACCACCGAGCCGCGTAGCGACGAGTCTGCCTATCCACCGTCAATTAGACGATATCACATCGAGAAGAAAAACAGAATGGAAACTGGTGATCATCATTGTAAAACACTTTACTTTTTACATTTTTTAATTTTATTTTCTGTAAATTATATATGTTTTATTTTTAATGTAATATAAATAGCGAACTATTTTCATTCACGAAAATCTCCGATGTTACTCTTCCACATTTTGTAAAACGGGTCTGTAACTGAATGACGTCAATCGATAGGATCGTTCCAGCTAGTTCACACCGACTGGTATATCAAAGGCCGTGATACGTACTACCCTGTCCGTGGGATGGTGCATATAAAAGATCCCTTGCTGCTAATCGAAAAGAGTAACCCATGAAGTGACGACAACGGGTTTCCTCTCTATATCTGTGTGGTCCTTAATCATATGTCTGACGCCATATAACCGTAAATATAATGTGTTGAGTGCGTCGTCAAATAAAACATTTCTTTCTTTCTTTTAATCGATAGGAAGAGTCCATCATGGGGGAAACGAAGTTGGAAGTGAATGTTCAAAACTAGTTATATGACAAATACTTTAGTGTATTTGAACCAATTTATATATATATATATATATATATATATATATATATATATATATATATATATATATATATATATATATAGGCGCAAAAACAACAACAACATAATGCTTTAAAATTAAAGCAATACCAATAAACCACTTTTAATGGAAGAACATAACATTTCAAACACCCTGCAATATGGAACGGTCTGAAATGTAAACTTGTAAAAATGTTTGTCGTTTTTATTTATTATGCTACATTGCTAATTCATATTTGTTGTGTGATAATGGTGGTGAATTTCAACAGCCTGTCATGTTAAAGGTAGGTGTTATTTGAGTAATTTTGTTGATGATGTGTTTGTTGTAATATTTGTGTTTTGCAAGTTCGTTTTAAAACTTTGAGGGGTCACTTGTCGCGTTTTTAATTTGGGGTTTACACAATGACTTTTCACTGCTAGGTGCACTTAAGGGATCAATATTTTCATCAATTGTCGTTGAACTTTTTAATAGTTGCGTTTTTGTTTGTCAGTTGAATCATGGTTGTACGTGGCAATGCTTATTTCGTTTTCTTTTCTTTTTTATTGTCCCCAGAGCATTAGACAGTGCCAGTGTTGGGGAACCCTGAGCCCTGATACACCGCCTTACAATGTATCTTAAATTTAATATACATCCATGTGTAAACATACATACGCATGCACGCACGCACGCACGTACACACTCTCATTACATTCTGGCAATGCTTATTTCAGTTCCTCCGTATCAATGTCGTTTATGTTGGCAAAGCGTGAGTTATCGGTGTCGTCGGCTGTCAGTGACTGTACATTCTCGATCAGTTGATTTCGCTCAACAGGACGATTGTTAGTTGAAATTCTGCTTGAAGAGGCCGATGCAGCAAACGTTGTAATATCGTCTGGAGAGCATTCTTCAGGGTCATTTTCTGGTCCAAATATTTCTTCCAATTGACCCAAATTAAACGACCCGGCGTCTTCTATGCGTACGCCATCCATATTTACAAACAGTGACACGTCACCGCGTATGAATACATGTAAACAACGTTACAGTAGGCACATTGACTTTCGGATGTGGTATGTCATAGAATGAACCACTTGTAATCAGCCAATCAAAATGCTTGATTTCTTACAGGTATTTTACAATCCGAATTCGACGATGGTGTGACGTCAAGTGACTACTGAAGATCGGGGAAGAGCTCTTGATTGGCAGTACACAAAGAACTATTACTCTGAGACTTGGTGTCCGTCAGAGCGTCGTTGGTCGACTTTGGCAACGGTACCAAGCAAATAATTCATCCACGTTCGGGAAGACCCCGAATCACGACAAATAGAGAGCTCTGCTACGCCACCAATATGGTTTTTCGTCGACGCACAATCACTGCACGGCGATTACATGACAATCTGCAGATTACGACTGGAACTCTAGTGTCTGATCAAACCATACGCAATCGTCTGAGAGGCAATAATTTGCGCTGCCGACGCCAGGTTGTTCGACCACCACTCCTACCACGCCAAAGAAAGGCCAGACGTGACTGGTGCACCTTTCATCTGCGGTAGCAACGTGTTCAGTGTGGTCGAGTGCTATTCACAGATGAATCCAGGTTCAGTCTCCAGTTCAACGACTGTCGGGTTCGCATCTACAGACATCCAGGAGAGCGCTTCGCTAACGTTAACGTCAGACAACGTCACCGGTTAGGTGGAGGCAGCATCATGGTGTGGGACGGCATCTCTAGCCATCACAGGACCCCTCTCTACGTGGTGGATGGCAATCTGGGTCGAATCCGCTATCTGAACGAGATTATCTGGTCGTTGGTCCTCTCAGGCCTGCAACAGATTGGAGGCGGGACAGTTCTGCAGGACGACAATGCCATCAATAAATCATCAATCTAATTCACTCTGAAACTGATATGGTTATTACTGTTTGACCCTTAAAATCTTTTGATGAGTATATTTATGCCAAAAACCACAGGCCATAACAAACATTTGGATTTTAGACCAAGTGTCTTATATGTGAGGACAAGGACAGGTTGCACGGAAGACCGCCCTCCGTGGTGTAGTGGTTAACCCATCGGACTTAAGGCTGGTAGGTACTGGGTTCGCATCCCGGTTCCGGCTCCCACCCAGAGCGAGTTTTTCAGTTCGTCAATATTAATTTGATAATACATGTAGCTCTGATAGTGTATTCGACAAATTTCGTTTCGTTTCGTTTCGTATGCTGCCGATCATGGTTTAAAATACAGGTTCATTTGAACATTGAAGGTCTAGTTGTCTAAGGTACTGAAAGCTCGTAAGTAAAGTGAACTATATTAAAGATGACGTGTATCGAATCCTCAGTTAGACATTATCTCGTAGGTTTTTTTTTTTTTTTTTTTAAATGACAGACCCAGTTTTTACACACTGATAATTGGAATCAGATATTACTTAGATTCGTTGTTTAGGTTATCCATTTCCGTACAACAGTAGTGTTTCTGGTCATATTGCTGGTTTCGAAAAGAGTAGCCCATGAAGTGGCGACAGCGGTTTTCCTCACTCTCTCTCTCTATATATATAGTCCTTAACCATATGTTTGACGACATATAACCGTAAATAAAATGTTTTGAGTGTGTCGTTAAATAAAACATTTCTTTCTTTCTTTGTAGATTAACCATACTTAGGGTCTACACTCAAAGGTTGAAACTAGGATCTGCGACTTGAAAAAGATTAACACAGTGCAAATACGAATCTGTCTGGAACCAACCATCTGGTACATACAACAAACAAACTCTTTTTATTTCAAATCACTCACCTCAACTTTAATGGTACAATGTAATATCAATATCAATATATATATATATATATATATATATATATATATATATATATATATAGAGAGAGAGAGAGAGAGAGAGAGAGAGAGAGAGAGAGAGAGAGAGAGAGAGAGAGAGAGAGAGGAATTGTAGGCCCTCCAAAGATTTTTTTTTAATTTACATAAATAAAATCTACATAAATAAAATAAAGTAATATTTACTTTTCTTTCCTTCAACGAAATGTGCGTCAAGCAATGATGTTCCCAAACCAGAGCACACAGCTAGAAGTAACAGAAACATTTCCATTTTGCTTCAAGATTAATGAGCACCGCTATTAATTACCTTATATATACATAAATATATATACATATACACACTTATATTTTTTCACGTACGTTTGATGACGTTTACCAATAACACCACAAGACCAGCCTATCCATCTACGCATGATTCCATGTTCTATTACATAGGACCAATCAACATGATTGTGTTATTTGTCGTAAAGACGATTGGTGGACAGTAAAAAGACGTAATTGTGATGCACTAACATCTCCGTGAAGTATGATAAAATGTGTTAGGCCAAACAAAATAATAGTTGTGGTTTCGATTACCCGGCCGTCCCTAGAAAAACCGTGCGATCTTAACGTTTGTAAAGAAAATGTTCTGAGGTGTCGATAAACAAATACAGGTAAATGAAAAATATTTTGTGAACAACAAAATATTGCGAAAACTGCGACTGAACAATGATCACAATGCTTTATTCACGCAATAATATGGTGACTTTGCTACAAGTAAAACAGCAGTAAATAAATACATTAGTTTCTTACACACCCATTGGTGAGAACATCGTGCATTATTTTTGATAACACATGGTTTGTTAACACACGTACGTGTGTTAACAATTTCAAGACATACGACTGGCTGCTCCTAGGTGATGACCAGGTCACTAGTGCCAAACATCCAATGAAAAACAACACGGTGGAAATATATTACACTGTGACGTATAGTTAACCTGACAATCATGTGTCTGTGACGCATAAGTTAGCTACAAGTGCAATGGCCATAAATAACTTGTAGTCGAAAAGGATGTTAAAATTTGCTTAAATCCTGGGATTTTTTTTAGGATATGTAAGAAAATAGAATAATACATTCGTGTCCGTTAGATATCATTTACATTACAACTTGTTGTTTAAAAACGGATATAACTCGCTTTCACTCGTTAGATACATTTTAAAACAACTCGTTTTGAGATAAATGCTATCTAACGGCCACTCAATGTATTATTCTCTATGTATTGCATTATCACCATGTCATTCAGTGAACGGAAACCCTGGTAAAAATTTGATTCATCGTATTTTATCTACTTTTGATAAATGGTCACAGTATTGTTTTTGGGTCGTAGACTCATATTCAGATCAGAGAAAGCAAAACCCACAAAAGCCATCCTTGGTGCATCCCAAAATCAAACTAAATATTTTTATGGTCAAACTTCACTAAGTAGATTAGTGTTCATGTGAGTACATTCAAGATGGCCGCTAATATAAAAACCTGGCCTTTAACTTAGATTGATTTGACTTGTAATTGTCATACGATGTAATCTTAGTGTTTACTCAAAGGTTTGGGGTTCAATGAAGTTTTTTTATTGAACATGTTAATACTATTAAAAATATACTATAGATTTTAATGTATACAGTTTGTTGCCACATATTGACATGTTGAGCCTAGTCAGTATTATGAAGTACTATTGTAAGAAAGGGCAAACCCCAATTGTCAGCCAATTTTATCAGACGTTTTGTTTAGATAATTTGGTGATTTGACAGTCGAATGTGTTTAACAAAAATACTAAACTAGGTATTTCCTTGTAGAATGGCTCTCTAGCCAGTCCTGAATGTTGGATCAGGTGTGAAAACAAGCGACCGTCCAGCCCCCCCCCCCCCCCTCCCCAAAACAAAAAAAAAGAAGAAGAGAAAAGAAGACATGAAGTCAATGACAGGACATTGTGTCACCATTATTTGGCTTCGTACACAATCAGTTTTAGATATGTTACCGCCATTGCACTTCATATCTATTTTTAACCACCGACGAAGGGACACTGACCTCAATAATTATTTCGTAATCATTTACAATTGGAGCATGAACTTGTTCACACAAATATAAATATGATTTCTGTAAATTTACTGTAACTAAATACAGTGGTTTGGTGTTGTTGTTTTGTTGTTTTTAGTTTTTATTACAGCGAAAACATTACTTTTATGGTTTCTGTAGATCTATATATTTTAAGGCTATTCATTCATTCATTCATTTATTCATTCATCCATTTCAACTTAATTTCGTGTTCATATCCAATTAAGGTTCAAGCACGCTGTTCTGTGCAAACAACTCAGCTATCTGGGCTGTCTAGGATAGTGGGTTAGTGGTTAGTGAGAGAGAAGTCGGTGTAGTGGGCTTACACCTACCCATTGTTAGTGGTTAGTGAGAGAGAAGTCGGTGTAGTGGACTTACACCTGCCTATTGTTAGTAGTTAGTGAGAGAGAACTCGGCGTAGTGGTCTTACACCTGTCCATTGTTAGTGGTTAGTGAGAGAGAAGTCGGCATAGTGGTCTTACACCTGTCCACTGTTAGTGGTTGGTGAGAGAGAAGTCGGTGTAGTGGTCTTACACCTGCCCATTGTTCGTGGTTAGTGAGAGAGAAGTCGGTGTAGTGGTCTTACACCTGCCCACTGTTAGTGGTTAGTGAGAGAGAAGTCGGCGTAGTGGTCTTACACCCGGCCATTGTTAGTGGTTAGTGAGAGAGAAGTCGGCGTAGTGGTCTTACCCACTGTGTCATTAAAACTCGCTCTGGCTGGGAATCGGTACCGGGTTGCGAACCCAATGCCTACCAGCCTGTAGTCCGATGACTTAACCACAACACCGGCGATGCCAGTGCTTTAAGGCTATGTATATAACAAACGTACATATTTAATTAATTTATGGTGACAAATGGCTGCATGTATCCAGCGGAGAACTGACATGGCGTGATCTAAAAATCGTTAAATCGATTGCTACCAACGGCGCCTTCCTGCCAACATCTGTGGGACAAACTCGTTGGAAAACAGCATTGGTTTTGTTTAACGACACCACTAGAGCACACTAATTAATCACCCATCGGATATTGGTTGCAAAACAGCATTGGTTTTGTTTAACGACACCACTAGAGCATATTGATTAACCAACCATCGGCTATTGGTTGCAAAACATCGAGTACGTAAGAAAATATTATGTCGTTTAATGTTACTGTCCCTGTGAAATGTTTAAATCAAAATGCTGGCAAACTCAGAATGGGAGCGAATAATGAAAAATTGAAAAACTAGAGGTAACATGATGTTACGGAAAGTGTTAATGTTGTATTTATTAATGCAGTTCAACAATTATTATTGTAAGTGGATGTTTGAAAACTAAGGAAACGACCTACCCTAAAAGTGGGCAAACATCCGTCATGCGCAGAACGTATTTCCTAGTGACCTGATAACACATAGCAACGCCAATGTTATCATGCTAGCAACGGAAGTGATATCAGGCAGTGACATAATAACACTTCGAATTATCATGTAAGGGTCATCAGGTCACAGGACGCATGGCTGCATGATAAATAATACATAGAGGCTATTACCAGTGTGATTCGGTATCATCAATACTAGGCCCGTATGCCGGAGGGGGGGGGGGTGCAAAGGGTGCGTACGCACCCCCCCCCCCATAATGTGCCGAGGTCCGTCCGTGGATGTGTAAAAAAAAAAAATAGTCCGACGATGTGAACTGTATGAAGAACTGTCACGGGGATCCTGATAACACCCGCAACTGAATAAAACACGATTATCCAAATATCTCTTCTAACTGTATATGTATTAGATCTCTCTGTATCGGGCAGTCTATACCCGAGTGGCTCGGCTCTAGGTATAATCAGATATAAGATCTTATATATATATATATATATATATATATATATATATATATATATATATATATATACATATATATACATATATATATATATATATATAGCACGTTTAGTTCATGAGAAAACACAACACAACACAATACACTTTGGAATCTGTATTAACACTACGCTGATAAATGTACTTGCCGCAGTAGTTAATTAACAACAACAATATAATAACAACCCAGAGCTAATCACTTAATTAGTTAATCACTAGGTGTCTAGTTTACACAATATTCTAATCACTTCACCGTGATACAACACACACGCGTGTGATAATTGAGAAACGCTGCCAGCGGAACTTAATTAATAAAGGAATTACAACTGATTAATTTTTAATTAACCCTTAAATACTCATTCAGTAACCTTGTAATACAGAATTAATACTGGTACATATCACAATAAAAAAAGTTTGTTTTATTTAACGACGCCACTAGAGCACATTGATTTTTAATCTTATCATCGGCTATTGGACGTCAAACATATGGTCATTCTGACACTGTTTTTAGAGGAAACCCGCTGTCGCCACATAGGCTACTCTTCTTTACGACAGGCAGCAAGGGATCTTTTATTTGCGCTTCCCACAGGCAGGATAGCACAAACCATGGCCTTTGTTGAACCAGTTATGGATCACTGGTCGGTGCAAGTGGTTTACACCTACCCATTGAGCCTTGCGGAGCACTCACTCAGGGTTTGGAGTCGGTATCTGGATTAAAAATCCCATGCCTCGACTGGGATCCGAACCCAGTACCTACCAGCCTGTAGACCGATGGCCTGCCACGACGCCACCGAGGCCGGTCATATCACAATAAAGACAATGACCTACAGTTTACCTAGGT
>NC_054709.1:24402806-24430306 GCF_016097555.1 Gigantopelta aegis
ATAATGAGAATGGGAACTGTTTTTACGTGCCTTTATCGCAAACTAGGGGTCGATCCCCGTCGGTGAACCCATTGGGTTATTTCTCTCTCCAGCCAATGAACCACGACTGGTATATCAAAGGCCGTGGTATGTGCTGTCCTGTCTGTGAGAAAGTGCATATAAAAGATCCCTTGCTACATTAGGACAACTGTAGCGGGTTTCCTCTGATACTTAAGGTAGTGCTAAACGTACTAAACCAAATAACTTCCGGCTGGGTCAAAGTTCGAGGTGCACTAACCACGACACCACCGAGGCCGGTAGGTTAAAGTTCGAGGTGCACCCAACTTTTGATAGAGAAGTGAACACCACAAGTTCTGTGATTGGTGATGAATGTTAGTTTCATCTGGGCAAAAAAATGTATGCAATTTTATTTCATCTGTGTCAAGTAGCCATGTGTTTGAAACATGTATGGGGTACCTGTAAAATAAAGTACTGTAAAATAAAGAATTTTGTGCGGGACTAGGGTAGTCATAGACGCTTCCCGTTATCTCAGAATTGAGCAGATTGATCCTCATTTTTTCTGATTCACTTTAAGAGTGAGGGGTGGCAGTATTTATATCCGTGGCGTGTATATCGATTGATACGCTACAGGTAGGAGTTTTAGCCACATATGTTACAGTTGTCGTCTATGGGATTCAGGTACATAATATGATGTCAGAGAATCGACAAGCCTCGTCACTGACAACAACTTATGTACCCTCGGGTGGAATAGCTCTGTCCCACATGGACACATTTGAAGGATTCTTTTAGTATATATAATTGAACGAGATGTTATTCTTCTATCTTTACAGTGGTGTATCAAAGGGCTGTGTGTTCATAGTCCGGATGCCCCGGCTGCTTACGGTAAGGGTATTACTTGGTTTAGGTATCACACCACTATTGTACACACACATAAAATGTCATAATAAAATGTAGAAACAGGATTCGTTCCTTAATCCTGAAAGAAAGACAGTGTGTTGCATGTAATATGATATATGCTACAGAGGTTTAGTGAGACTTGTCTTCCTTGTCGGACCCGTTGACATGTCATAATTGAGTGAAGAATGAATGAAAAAAGAGGTGAGAGGCAAGCGGCCCGTCGTCCACACAATATAACAACCCAAAACAGGGCGAGCACACAACAACAGTCACTATTACTCTACATTAATTTATTTCAATAATTAATTCTCTCTCCATTATTATTATTTATTAAATATTAATTATAAATTTATTTCTGTATATTTGCTTTAAATTTATGTTTTAAATTTTTATTTTTTAAATAAACGAGCCCAAATTAAAAAAATAAATAAAAAACCCCACAACAACAACAAACTTTATAGTTACACGATAGCTACCTACAGGTTGTCTATATCAATTTATTCTTTTTCCTTGATTTTTATTATTTTTATTTTTATTATTATTTATTATTTTTAGATTTTGTGTGAGAGTTTTATGGGTAGGGAGAGTGTTTTTGTATTTGTTTTATTTGGGGTGGGGGGTAGTTGGTTGTTTTGGTGGGAGGCTCCTGCCGATAGAGTTAGGAACCTAATAATAATAATAATAATAATAAATAATAATAATAATTTAATAATAATAATAATAATAATAATATAATAATAATAATAATAATAATAATTTAATAATAATAATAATAATAATAATCCTAGCAAAAACAATAGGTTCCCCGCCGATAGGCTTGGGAAGCTAATAATAATAAGAAAATAAGAAAGAAAAAAAGAAAGAAGGAAGGAAGGAATGAAAGAAAAAGTGTTCTTTATTTCAGACGACTGTGCTCAAGGTGACGAGGCAGGTTATGGGTGTACTCAGGCGATGTGCCAATCTATGACCGAACGTGATCGGATCGACCATTGCTGCGCTACATGTCACCGAAACCCTACACCTGCAACGCCTCCTACAACGTCACCTACAACATCGCCTACAACGTCACCTACAACGTCGCCTACTACGTCACCTACAACATCGGCTACAACGTCGCCTACAACGTCACCTACAACATCGCCTACTACGTCACCTACAACGTCGCCTACTACATCGCCTACCACAACTACGACGACAACAACTACTGCTCCATACTGTGGGAGGTGGTGCCAATGCCGAATATACAAACGTTACGGACTGTGTTCGCTATGCAGATACAGCAGGTGGTTACGACGTCTATGTCGATATTGCCGATGTTGGAGGAGGCACTACTGGTGGCGCGGTTGAGTTTGGGGGCGGGAACGCCTTGTGAAGAGTACCAGTCCCACAACACGCTGATGCCATCTTCTACTGGTGTCCAGTGAATTATGACCCATGGACTATCGTCCGCAAATCTATTATTCTTAACTGCTACTGGATCTCTTGATGTTTTTGTTTGTTTATTTTTTGTGGGTTTTTTTTGGGTTTTTTTTGGTGGGGGGGGGTTGTCAGTTTGTTTTCATGTTGTTTTGTTTTGGATTTGTTCTCCTTTTTTCTTGGTTTTTTATGTGGATTTGCTGTTGGTGGCTTTCTTCTTATCCTTCGTGCGGTTATTTCAAAGTTCGTGGGGGGGGGGGGGGGGGGGGTTTATTGCCTAGAGGGTTGTAATATAACAGGGCGCCATGTTCTATTTCATTTCCCGATAACATTTTGTTTTTATTATTGTTTTGTTTTTTGTTTGTTGTTTTCCGGGTGTGTTTTTTTTTTTTTGATGTCTTTATTTCAGACGTCGTGGGTTTTTTATATTTCCTAGGTGATCGTAAAATACTAAATAATTTATTTATAATTATAATATATCATGCGGGCGTCTTTCATACATTTATATGCAGTACCAACACACACACACACACACACACACACACACACACACAAATACACACACACACATACACACACACACACACACACACACACACAAATACACACACACACAAAGACTCGCACACACAAACACACACATGCATACACACACACACACACACCACATACACATAAACATAACACGCATACATACACACACAAAGAAACAAACACAAACACACGC
Organism: Gigantopelta aegis; assembly: GCF_016097555.1. Taxonomy (NCBI): domain Eukaryota; kingdom Metazoa; phylum Mollusca; class Gastropoda; order Neomphalida; family Peltospiridae; genus Gigantopelta; species Gigantopelta aegis. The sequence goes on from NC_054709.1 coordinate 24,405,847, forward strand.
ACACGCACACACGCACTTCTTTTTTCTAGTCTAATGTAGTGAAAAGTGCTTATTTCTTGCTACCTATCAATAAACAAAAATCGAAAATAATAGTGTTCTTGTTTCTGTTGATTTCAGTTATCTTTTCCGAGTCTTCTTCGTTTCTTTCACCAAAGACGTGCATTACCCCACCACCATTACTGAAGCGTCCCCCTCCCCCTCCACCTAACTTCGCATGGTAGTAGTGATGATGTTAGTTATGCCATGGCTACGTTATCAATCTGATTAAAATTAGTTCTACTGGTTTACCAGTAGATCTAACAGCATTACGTGGACTCCTATGTCCAGGTGACATTTCATCTATAAATAACAATTTAAATATCGACCAATTATATTCTAGAGCATACAAATTCCAAAAATATCGGGCGAGACTATTTATGCAATAGGCGAACTTGTTGGTCCATTTCAGCGGGAAAATTGCAGTAATAAACTCTGGATTGTATACTAGTATAAACAGATTTTATGGCTATATCATAACGGGGTTGTTTTGTTGTTGTTTTTCGTCTTGAAACGAAATTAATATAAAATTGTATATTGAAATTAGTTTCTGGCATATTTCGTAATTCACCCGAATCATTTCGTATACCCTCGACATAATCCCGAATGTTTTCAAATTCTTTTCAAATCACTGGCATGATTTTGCAAGCAAGGTTTCGATTGGTCGAATGAAAGGTCAACTGGACATGAGCTCCAACGGGCTGCTATTAGATCCACATGTAATAGTGGAGCTAATTTTAATTAGATTGCTACGTTATGTCATGACTTAGTTATGTCATGACTTAGTTATGTCAGTTTTGACATTAATGATGATTGATATTCAGTTGTTTATTTAAAATATTAGTGGCTGTATATTAAAGGTGTTTCTGGTCGTTCTAATATTTGTATTAGGTTAAATTTCATTTTATTTCCTAGAAATAATTTTTTCGTACGTACGAATTTATTTGAAGACAAAATCCAGAATATCAGTGTCTGTATATTCAATGTGTTTCTGGTCAGCTTAATATTTGTAAGAAGCCCAAACTGGATTTTGTCTTCAAATAATTACGTATGTACGAAAAAAACAATATTTTAGGAAATAAGATGAAATTTAACCTAGTACAAATACTGGAACGATCAGAAACACGTTTAATATTCAGCCACTAATATTTTATGCAGAATAATATATTTGATATGTAATTACGATCGTTAAAAAGTCTCTGTTAGTCGATAACATCTTAAAAATTGCAGCAAACTCAGGAATGTCCCTTTAAACAAAGCCGGTTCTCATATCACAGAGACCGTGATATTAAACGACATAATATTTCCTTACGTATTCTATGTGGTTTTGCAACCAGTTTGTCCCACAGATGCCATGTCACCTGTGTTTGTAGCCATTTTAAAAGTTTTTAGGGGAATACAATATTTGTTTACATTATTTCTTCCAACGGTCAAATTAAATAAGAATAATAATTCGGCCAAGGCACGATAGTGTTTAAAAAAAAGAAAGAAAAAAAAGAAGATAAAAGCAGGATGTGTGTTTATTTTGTTAAGGTAACGAACAGAAGTCTTTTATTAATAGGGCGAAAAACTCGGGATACTCCCTCTAACGACACCTCAGCACATTTTAAACTACGACTGTTTTGGTGTTAACGTTATTTTGACACTTGGTTTAGATAGTGAGAGAAAAGAAATGAAAGGAATGTTTGTTTAACGACACCTCAGCACATTTTAAACTCCGACTGTTTGGGTGTAACGTCTGGTTATTTCGAAACTTGGTTTAGACAGGAAGAGAAAAAAGAAAGGAAAGGAATGTTTGTTTAACGACACCTCAGCACATTTTAAACTACGACTGTTTTGGTAGGTAGGTAACTAGTTTAACGTGCTCATATACCACTAGGGTTTCAAACACCGACTGTTTTGGTGTTAACGTCTGGTTATTTCGACACTTGGTTTAGATAGTGAGAGGAAAAAGAAATGAAAGGAATGTGTGCTTAACGACAACTCAGCACATTTTAAACTGACTGTTTTGGTAGGTAGGTAACTAGTTTAACGTGCTCTTATACTACTAGGGTTTCGAACACCGACTGTTTTGGTCTTAACGTCTGGTTATTTCGACACTTGGTTTAGATAGCGAGAGAAAAGAAAGGAAAGGAATGTTTGTTTAACGACACCTCAGCACATTTTAAACTATGACTGTTTTGGTGTTTAAAGGCGCTCAATCACGGATTTAGTGGGCCTTATTTCTCTAAATATGGATTATAAATGGAAATTACATTCATTTGGAATACCAAACCTAGTTGGTGTATGATCCAAAACATTTTAGTTAAACTACGATCGAGGGAATTCCATGACACGCTTCATTTTTAAAATTTGGAACTCTTGTGAAAAGTCATAAAATATAGCCTACGGCAAAACAGACTCGTAGTGATGAAGCTGTATATACAAGACAAGACAAGACAAGACTTTATTTACTCTCTGGCCGTTGCAAAACGGCGTAGGAGGAATATATACATAATATTTCTGTAAGCACGTGACAAGATGAAAGAGAAATACAAAAGTTAAATTACAATGATTGTGAATTAATTCCTATGAACATTTGCATACAACATAAAGCTGTGAATATTCATAAAAATACAAATATATAAACTGTTTAGCCGGTAGAAATAGTTAAAATTGTTATTGGTAAATTAATGTTCAATATATATATATAAATGTGCTTCTGGGGGTTGGGGATGTGAAATATCAATGATGTTTAAATGCATTCATAATTACTTTTAAAAACTTTGCTAAATTCTTTAGTGTACTGATTCGTTTGTTTTGCATTAGTTCTTTGAATTTATAAGTACTTGGTCGAGTATAGTAATAGGGATGTAAAAATTGAGTCCTAGAATTACTAAAAAAGTGGCAAATGAAAAGATAGTGAAACTCATCACCAATTTCACTTTCATAGCACAGGGTACAAATTCTATCTTCGAATGAAATATTATTCCAGCGTCCTGTTTCTACCGGTAAATAATGGTTTGATGTTCTGAATTTTAAGAGTGGTTTCCACAGTTTTTCTGGAAGTATATTAATGTATTTTTCTAAAATTAGTTGTTCCTTATATAATTGGTAGGTTTTGCCTCTCGAAGATAATGATATGTTACTTCTCCATGTGTCTGAATTTTGATCAGTTTGTCTTTGTTTAATTTGTTGCGAGAGACAAGTAACTGATCTGAAAGTATGAGCTACCCAGACATTACCCATTCCCAAGTTTTCCTAAATGTTTTTAATAGTAATGGCCCATTTATATTCTGTTCCGTCAACAATATAGTCATTTAGCATTACTTTAGACAATAACGTCGAACATTTTGACTGCTTTTCTGATAAAAGCCTTGCCCAGTAACATACCATTCTTCTATAAATTATTAATTCAAAAGGAAGTCTCCCTAGCTCTCCAAAGAGCATACAAAATGGTGTTGCTTTCTTAATAGGTAAAATATGTCTTGCAAAATATATTTGTACGGAATTAAATATATAAATTTTCTCATGTTCCCAGACTTCACATCCGTATAACAAGATTGGAAGGACTATTGAATCAAACATTTTTAATTTACATTCGGTTGATAAATGATTATCTTTGGCTTTTGATAATACCAAATACATGGCCTTAGTAGCCTGTTGGCTGAGCTTAGTTTTAGTAATACGGAAGTTGTTTAATTTAGTAAAGATAATTCCAAGATATTTATATTCTTTTACATTCTCTAGAACAGTGTTTCCGATCTTGAAAGTATGTATATAATCTCTAGTGGTTCCATTAAAAATTAATATTTTCGTTTTGCTACAGTTTATTTTAAATTTTCATTTTAAAGAATATTGATAAAATATATTTAAGGTGTGTTGTAAGTCGTTTGCGGAGGGTGATAAAAGTGCGGTATCGTCTGCATATAACAAACAAAACATATGTAGTACAATATCTAATGGTGAATTTTGATTATCGGACATAGGGGCAACTCCTAGACATCCATGGTTAGTTGAGTAATCTTCTATATCGTTTAAATACAGGGAAAATAAAATTGGGGATAAATTTTCACCTTGACGGGTGCCGATATTGCATGGGAATAAAGCCAATTGTTTATTATTTATAAGAATAAGTGATTTTAGGCCTTGGTACATTTCGTAGATAATTCGAAAGAATTTACCGTTGATATTATTTTGCAGAAGTTTATGCCAAAGTAGCGTTCTGGGTACCATATCAAATGCCTTCTCAAAATCAACAAAAGCGCAATATAGCTTTTTCTTTCGTTTTTTTTTAAGGATATCTATTAAGTGATGTAATGTAAAAAATATGATCCGTAGTTGAATAGCCTTTCCGAAATGCGGCTTGGGCCTCACTAATTATATTGTTTTCTTCGATAAGTTTATTTAAACGGTTATTTAGTAATGTTGTGAATAGTTTAGAGCAGCAGCAAAGTAATGTAATTGGTCGGTAATTTTCGGGATGTAGTCGACTTCCTTTATTTTTGAATATTGGTATAATAATACTAGTGTGCCATTCTTCAGGTAAAACTCCATTATCAAAGATTGTATTAATAAGCTTAACGTAAACTGGCAGGGGCAAGGAGGCTGTTGATTTGATGTATTCATTCATTATTTTGTCTACACCTGCCGCCTTGTTTAATTTTAATTGTGATCTAGCTTGCATTATTTCATTTTCAGTAATTTTTTCGTTTATAATATCATTGTTGGTTACTACGTTTAGTACCTCGTCCATATTAAAATCAAATACATCATAGTTATTGGGCTCTCCTTTATTTAAATGGCTGAAATAATTTAAAAATTCATCCGTCGAAGGAATGTTAGAATTAGGCAGTTCCTTATTCTTAAGTATTTTGTAAAAATCTTTAGGATTGTCTGATCTTAGCTGTCGCATTTCATTTTCTTTTTTAAATGTGTACTGAGAAAAGGCTTTAAAAATCCATTTCTTGTAAGACTTACTGGCATTAATTAATTGCATTTTATTATCTATACTTTAATTTTTTGCATATAATGTTTTAGCTTCATGATACTTACGTCGTAATTTTTTACACGATGTCCCAAACCAAGGTTGCCTGTTGCGCGCTGACCTTTTATTTCTGTTATTGTGTGCACGCACGTGACCGAATGTCGAGCCCGCAGTGTCTAAAAATAGATTTTTTAACATGTCGACTGCGTTAGTATATTAACTAAATCATTTTTTACACTAATAACAATACCACCAGAGGGTCTAAAAGCTTTTCTATTATTAAAATAACTGGTATATCCTGGTATAAGATCAGGCTTGTTGTCAGTTTCATCAGTTTTGCTTTCCACAAAACACAGAATGTCATATTTTGATATAAATAATGAGAAATCAGGTACAATTAGTGCACTGCTCAAACCACAGACATTCAAACTAAGTATGTTCAGCTTGGTATGGTCACTGTTTATATCGCTGTATACTATTTCATCTTTAGTTAATGTGTTAACTTCCATCATGGTATTATGATTGTTAATTGTAGCATAGGCCTGGGGATGTAGTGATCTCATTTGGATTTCAGGGGATGGGTTTGTTAAATTATTGTCCGAAAAGGTAATATTAATATTATTTATTAGGGGCTGTTCAATTAAGTTGTTTTCAAATATATACACATCATTATTGTAGATTTGAGGTGGCTTGTGATCCAGATGTTTAGATTTTTTTTGCGTACGACTAACGATAAATTTACCTATACTAAAGTTTGTTTTATTTAACGACGCCACTGGAGCACATTGATTTTTTATCTTATCATCGGCTATTGGACGTCAAACATATGGTCATTCTGATACTGTTTTTTAGAGGAAACCCACTGTCGCCACATAGGCTGCTCTTTTACGACAGACAGCAAGGGATCTTTTATTTGCACTTCCCACAGGCAGGATAGCACAAACCATGGCCTTGTTGAATCAGTTATGGATCACTGGTCGGTGCAAGTGGTTTACACCTACCCATTGAGCCTTGCGGAGCACTCACTCAGGGTTTGGAGTCGGTATCTGGATTAAAAATCCCATGCCTCGACTGGGATCCGAACCCAGTACCTACCAGCCTGTAGACCGATGGCCTAACCACGACGCCACCGAGGCTGGTAATTTACCTATAGATGCAAAGGCCTAACTAGTTGAGATTGTCGACGTTTAACATGCTTCTGTTTCTAAAATAAATTAATGTATAAGCTTATTATCATTCAGTACATGTTTTTATTAATTTTTAATAACTTATTTTCATTGTTTTGTTTTTTTCTATTTACCCTACGTCGCAGAGGACGGTCAAGCGTTCTCGTTATACGAGCTTGGTAAATCGTTTTGAGACTGCGGTTATTCGGGGGATGCCCGTCACGTGACTCAAAATAATACGTCACACCTCTGCTCTCCAAACAGCTGTTATTTTTCTCTGAATTATGGACCCTGGACATAATTCAATTATTTTTATAAAATATCAATATGTGGAATATGCTGGTTATGTAGATGGTTCAATAAAGTACTTTTAGGTACAAATCAAATTTATATACTGTCATATAATACTTTGTTGGGTCAATAATTAGGTCAACCATCCGAGATTGAGCGCCTTTAACGTCTAGTTATTTCCAAACTTGGTTTAGATAGTGAGAGAAAAAAAGAAAAAAAATGTTTTATTTAACGACGCACTCAACACATTTTACTTACGGTTATATGGCGTCAGACATATGGTTAAGGACCACACAGATATTGAGAGAGGAAACCCGCTGTCGCCACTTCATGGGCTACTCTTTCCGATTAGCAGCAAGGGATCTTTTATATGCACCATCATACAGACATGGTAGTACATACCACAGCCTTTGATATACCAGTCGTGGTGCACTGGCTGGAACGAGCAATAGCCCAATGGGCCCACCGACGGGGATCGATCCCACACCGACCGCGCATCGAACGAGCGCTGTACCACTGGGCTACATCCCGCCCCATTGATACAGTGAGAGAAAAGAATAAATAATAAAAAATAGACCGAACCCGGAAATAGTACATAGCCGATTGTTTTCACGATAGTTGCTAAACGTCATTAGGATCAACATATTAAGAGATCCCCGAGTTCCCTGGTGTGCTTTTCTCACAACAGAGGTAAATGAATAACAACTGTTTGGCATTTTCTAATGAATGTTTTTTTTAAAAGAGAACATTTCCCTTAAAGGGACATACCCTAGTGTTTAAACACTAAAGCATATTTCTGACTATTATAACCGTTTTTGATAACTTAAATCATACTTTACTTAGATTTTATTGTTTAGATTATCAATTTCCGTACTTTCGAAGTGTTTTTGGTCATCCTGGTGTTTTTAATATAAAAAAAGCATTTCTCATAGTTTTAAAAACGCACGTGCGTCTGAGAAGTAACAGTTATGGAGTCGAGTTTTAGTCTATTTTTAGAGGGTATTTCGCCATTTCAAAATCACAGACTCATGTTGCACTCAGTTGTAACTTTATCCAAATGTGTTACAGGTTCGTAGATTAAATAAACTTAGTGTTAATTTTCACGGGTTGAAACTAGGGTATGTCCCTTTAAAATAAAAACTATTGCCTCTATTAACTTAAAACCTCACAAAGCCTAGCTATTTATTATCAATATGTTTTCTCCAAATCGTAGACAATCTGACTTTTTAGAAAATATTTTTGTTATTATAAAAGGAAGAGAACAACATTCATGCATTGGCATAATTAAAACATAATTACATCAAATTCTGTCAACAGGGTTATATGAAAATATCGAAAAGGTATATTTTTAATGACAACATACAACATAATTAGAATCACCTTTGAGGTAGGTTTTAAATATGTTTAAATAAATAAACTCTGGTCTCTATTCACAGAATAAATTTGCATACATTGTCATAATTTACAATGAGCTGAGGTGTTCAGCTCATTCCTTTCGGTTTTTTTCTCTCACTATCTAAACCAAGTTTGGAAATAACCAGACGTTAACACCAAAACGGTCGTAGTTTAAAATGTGCTGAGGTGTCGTTAATGGGAGTGTCCGGAGTTTTTCGCCCTATTAATAATAGACTTCCGTTTGTTACCGTAACAAAATAAACACACATCCTGCTATTACCTTTTTTTTTTTCTTTTTTTTTTAAACACTATCGTACCTTGGCCGAATTATTATTCTTATTTAATTTGGCCGTTGGAAGAAATAATGTAAAAAAATATTGTATTCCCCAAACAACTTTTAAAATGGCTACAAACACAGGCGACAGGACGTAGCCCAGTTGTAAAGCGCTCGCTTGGTGCGCGGTCAGTCTGAGATCGATCCCCGTCGGTGGGCCCATTGGGCCATTTCTCGTTCCAGCCAGTGCACCACGACTGGTATATCAAAGACTAGTCTATGTGCTATCCTGTCTGTGGGGTGGTACTTGTAAAATATCCCTTGCTACTAATGGAGAATGTAGCGGGTTTCCTCTCTAAGACTGTAAGTCTATATTACCAAATGTTTGACATCCAATAGCCGATGATTAATAAATCAATGTGCTCTAGTGGTGTCGTTAAACAAAACAAACTTTAAGTTACCAACGGCGTCCTCCTGAGAACATTTGTGGGACAAACTGGTTGAAAACCACATGGAATACGTAAGGAAATATTATGTCGTTTAATGTGACGGTCTCTGTGATATGAGAACCAGCTTTGTTTAAATGAACAATTGCATGTTAATCATCATTGACATCAGTCATTAATCTCAAACCTGGCCAATCTGATTAAAATTAGCTCTACTGGTAGATCTAACAGCATTGCATGGACTCCCATGTCCAGGTCACATTTCATCTATAAATAACAGTTTAAATATCGACCAATTACACTTCGCCTTTTATAACATTATTCGGGAGTATACAAATTCTAAAACTATCGGTCGAGATTATTTATGCAATAGGCGAACTTGTTGGTCTAATTCAACATTGAAAAAACATGGGGGGAAATGCAGTAATAAACTCTGGATTGTATACTAGTATAAACTGATTTTATGGCTATACCATCACGGGTTTTTTGTTTTGTCTTGAAACGAATTTTATATAAAAATTTATATTGAAATTAGTTTCCGGCATACTTCGTAATTCACAAATATTCCTTTCCTTTCGTTTCTCTCTCTATCTAAACCAAAGAAAGAAAGAAATGCTTTATTTAACGACGCACTCAACACATTTTATTTACGATTATATGGCGTCAGACATATGGTTAAGGACCACACGGACTTTGAGAGGAAACCCGCTGTCGCCACTTTATGGGCTACTCTTTACGATTAACAACAAGGGATCTTTTATTTGCGCTTCCCACAGGCAGGATAGCACAAACCATGACCTTTGTTGAACCAGTTATGGATCACTGGTCGGTGTAAGTGGTTTACACCTACCCATTGAGCCTTGCGGAGCACTCACTCAGGGTTTGGAGTCGGTGTCTGAATTAAAAATCCCATGCCTCGACTGGGATCCGAACCCAGTACCTACCAGCCTGTAGACCGATGGCCTAACCACGACGCCACCGAGGCCGGTCTATCTAAACCAAGTGTCGAAATAACCAGACGTTAAAGATTAAAACAGTCATAGTTCAAAATGTGCTGAGGTGTCGTTAAACAAGCATTCCTTTCCTTTCTTTTCAGGTGTCGTTAGAGGGAGTATCCTAAGTTTTTCTCCCTATTAATAAAAGACTTCCGTTCGTTACCGTAACAAAATAAACACACATCCTGTTTTTACCTTCTTTTTTTTCTTCTTTTTTTAAACACTATCGTACCTTAGGGTGTTTTAAATATAACGTATTATGCGGATAAATACATTTAGATTGAACACTGGCCGAATTATTATTCTTATTTAATTTGGCCGTTGGAAGAAATAATGTAAATTTTTTTTACTGTATTCTCCCCCCCCCCCCCCCCTCCCAAAACAAAAAACACAACAAAAACAAAAACACTATCGTACCTTGGCCGAATTATTATTTTTATTTAAGTTGACCGTTGGAAGAAATAATGTAAAAAAAATATTGTATTTCCCAAAAAACGTTTTAAAATGGCTACAAACACAGGTGACAGGACGTAGTCCAGTTGTAAAGCGCTCGCTTGATGCGCGGTCAGTCTGAGATCGATCCCCGTCGGTGGGCCCATTGGGCTATTTCTAATTCCAGCCAGTGCACCACGACTGGTATATCAAAGGTTGTTGTATGTGCTGTCCTGTCTTTTGGGTGGTGCATGTAAAAGATCCCTTGCTACTAATGGAAAATGTAGCGGGTTTCCTCTCTAAGACTATATGTCTAAATTACCAAATGTTCGACATTCTGTAGCCGATTATTAATAAATCAATGTGCTCTATTGGTGTTGTTAAACAAAACAAACTTTAACTAAGTCATTAATGTCAAACCTGGCATAATTAAGTCATGACATAACTAAGACCTGGCATAACTAAGTCATGACATAACTAATTCATGACATAACTAAGTCAGGAATGTCACAGAACAGAACAGAACAGAACTTTATTACACCCAGGAGGTAAGGCAACGGCATATGGGGAAACATGAATAATTACATAATATAATATGTGACAAGACAGGACAGGGTTTACAGGAGAACATTAAATAGTAAATAATATAGTATATGAATAGTTAAATTATATAAATACATGTATACAGAAATACGAGTGGACATAACAAAAATACATATAGGGCAACGGCCCCAGTATTCGACCACTTAAGAAAGAAAGGATTATAACATGTTCGTTTTATTGCCATTTGCTAATATTTGTTTTTCTCCTATATACTTATTGACAATGCTATTCATGAAATAGACCCAAGTTTTGTTCATGCAGTATACACCGACTAGAGTAGGTTTGAGTGCCGCAATGAACAGTATGCAGTATTCGACCAGATGACCCAGTATTCGACCAAATTGGGTACAATGCCTGGCCTAAGTCGGACATTGTGTCCACAACAAGCGTGCTTGAACATTCATTTGATATAAGCACGTTAATTTCCGACATTTGACTTGACAGTTCTTTGTGGGCATACATACATACACACAATGTACAGTATGCAGTATTCGACCAGATGACCCAGTATTCGACCACTTTCTATTTAACTAATAAAACTAAACTTTGAAGTTTATTTTATAGTAAATGCAACATATATCAAACAACTAAATCCCAAAACGGTTGATTTTAACAACTGTAACACATATTCATGCATTGCGCACGCACGCACATGCTTGTATACACACATTCAAACACGCACACATACTTTCTGATAAACAGTCTCTTTGGTCCTATCACAATTTACAAATAATGATATTAGACTGAAATTAAAAGAAAATATAATTGTGCGAGTCCTGACAGACAGCACCAACATACATAAAAGTAGTACATGTGTGGTTCTTGGGAGTTTATTTTGGGAATGTATCCTCAAGTTTTTTATTGGTCGAATACTGGGCGACCCTCTCTATCATATGTCCTGATTTGATCAAACCTGAACCATGCATCTTCATCATCATCATCATCATTAACATCGTAGTCGTCGTTACCAACATCATCACTACTACCATGCGAAGTTAGGGGAGGGGAGGGGAGGGGGATGGGGAGGCTTCAGTAATGGTGGTGGGGTAATGCACGTCTTTGGTGAAAGAAATAAAGAAGACTCGGAAAAGATAAAAGAAAACAACAGAAACAACACTATTATTTTCAATCTTTGTTTATTGACAGGCAGCGAGGAATAAGCACTTTTCACTACATTAGACTAGAAAAAAGAAGTGTGTGTGTGTGTGTGTGTTTGTGTTCGTTTTGTGTGTCTTTGTTTTTTCGTGTGTGCATGTATGTTGTGTTTGTGTGTGTTGTGTGTGCGCGCGCGTTTGTGTGTGTGTGTGTGTGTGTGTGTGTGTGTTTGTATGTAAGTGTGGGTGTGTGTTTGTGTCTACGTGTATCTGTGTGTTTTGTGTGTGTCTTTGTGTGTGTGTGTGTGTGTGTGTGTGTGTGTGTGTGTTGGTATCGAATATAAATGTATGAAAGACGCCCGCATGATATATTATAATTATCAATAAATTATTTAGTATTTTACGATCACCTAGGAAACATCAAAAACCCACGACGTCTGAAACAGACATGGAAAAAAAAACACACCTAAAAACCCCGAAAAACAACAAACAAAAACAAAAACAAAAAGCGAAACAATAATAAAAACAATATATTATATTACAACCGTCTAGGCAATAAAAACCCCCACAAACTCTGAAATAACCGCACGAAGGATAAGAAGAAGAAGAAAAGTCAAAAACAGCAAATCCACATAAAAAGCCAAGAAAAAAGGAGAACAAATCCAAAACAAAACAACAACATGAAAACAAACTGACAAAAAAACCCTCACAAAAACAAACAAACAAACAAACAAACACACGTCGAGAGACCCAGTAGCAGTTAAGAATAATAGATAGTCCATGGATTATAATTAACTGGAAACCAATAGAAGATGGCACCAGCGTGTTGTTGGACTGGGACTCTTCACAAGGCGTTCGTGACCCCAAACTCAACGGCGCCCCCAGTAACGTCTCCCCCAGTAACGTCTCCCCCAGTAGTGCCTCCTCCAACATCGGCAATATCGGCACAGACGTCGTAACCACCTGCTGTATCTGCATAGCGAACACAGTCCGTAACGTTTGTATTTTCGGCATTGGCACCACCTCCCACAGTATGGAGCAGTAGTTGTTGTCGTCGTTGTTGTCGTCGTAGTTGTGGTAGGCGATGTAGTAGGCGACGTGGTAGGCGATGTTGTAGGCGATGTGGTAGGCGATGTGGTAGGCGATGTTGTAGGTGACGTTGTGGGCGACGTTGTAGGTGACGTTGTAGGCGACGTAGTAGGCGACGTTGTAGGTGACGTGGTAGGTGACGTTGTAGGCGATGTTGTAGAGTTTTGGTGACATGTAGCGCAGCAATGGGCGATCTGATTAATTTCGTCCATCCATCGGCACCTATCCAGAGTACACCCATAACCTGTCTCGTCACCTTGTGCACAGTCGTCTGAAATAAAAAAACACTTTTTCTTTCCTTTCTTTCTTTCTTTCTTTCTTTCTTATTATTATTAGCTTCCCAAGCCTATCGGCGGGGAACCCATTGTTTTTCCTAGGATTATTATTATCATTATTATTAAATTATTATTATTATTATTATTATTATTATTATTATTATTAGGTTCCTAACTCTATCGGCAGGAGCCTCCCACCAAAACAACCAACTACCCCCCCCCCCCCCCACCACAAATAAAACAAATACAAAAACACTCTCCCCACCCATAAAAACCCCACACAAAACTAAAAACAATAAATAATAATTAAAATAAAAATAATAATTTAATCAAGGGAAAAAAATACATTGATATAGACAACCTGTAGGTAGCTGTCGTGTAACTATAAATTATTATTTTTTTAATTTGGGCTCGTTTATTTAAAAAAACATACAGGGAAAATAAAAATGTAAAACATAAATTTAAAGCAAATATATAGAAATAAATTTATAATTAATATTTAATAAATAATAATAGTGGAGAGGGAATTAATTATTTAAATAAATTAATAGTAATAGTGACTGTTGTTGTGTGCTCGCCCTGTTCTGGGTTGGTATATTATGTGGACGACGGGCCGCTTGCCTCTCACCTCTTTTTTCATTCATTCTTCACTCAATTATGACATGTCAACGGGTCCGACAAGGGAGACAAGTCTCACTAAACCTCTGAAGCATATACCATATTGCATGCAACACATTGTCTTTCTTTCAGGATTAAGGAATGAATCCTGTTTCTACATTTTATTATGACATTTTATGTGTGTGTGCAATAGTGGTGTGATACCTAAACCAAGTAATACCCTTACCGTAAGCAGCCGGGGCATCCGGACTATGAACACACAGCCCTTTGATACACCACTGTAACGATAGAAGAATAACATCTCGTTCAATTTTATATACAAACATATATAGAGTAAAACCCCTCTAAACCATAGGATCGGACATTTTGCCCGGTATTTGAGGTGTCCAGTTTTCAGGGTTTGCATTAATAAGAAGCTGTTGTTGTACTCTGCCGTTTGTTTCCGCTGGTGTCCTATTCATATTCAGTCTTATACATGCATTGGAGATGTATCCAACATATAATGTTCCAGTAAAGAAAGCTTGACATCTTTTCTACACTGCAAACCCAACATTACTTTAGCCCACTCTTTACTTTGATAAATAGACGGTTTTAAAACAAATTCATTTCAAATAATAGGAAGGCAGTAGGTTGGTTTGTCGATCCTTGAATGAATATATATAAATGTGTGTGTGTGTGTGTGTGTGTGTGTGTGTGTGTGTGTGTATGTATGTATGTATATATATATATATGTGTGTGTGTGTGTGTGTGTGTATATATGTGTGTGTGTGTGTTTGTATATATATATATATATATATATATATAGAGAGAGAGAGAGAGAGAGAGAGAGAGAGAGAGAGAGAGAGAGAGAGAGAGAGAGAGAGAGGCTATTTCATGGGTTTTTTCGAATACGACTTTTATGTCAACGAGTGATGTGTGAAAACCAGATTTTTATATATGGTTTTCACACATAAAAATCGTATTCGGAAAAACACCATGAAATGGTCTATTTATTATACACATATTTCCTAATTTTTGACAATATCTTTCGCTCTTTGGTTATATCTTTCACTTATCCTATCGAAAACACGTAACGTCATGATATATTTCTTCCTATGGAACTTTGCCAGAAAATTTACTTTACCATAGACTTTTAAAAAGAAATTTGATTAAAATTTATCTTTATTAACATTTATTTAACAATACTGCGGAGTCGAACGCCGTTAAATTCTTACACTTAAACTCGATGACACTACATTGTGTCATCATTATTTAGCTTCGTATTCAATTTGTTTTATATATATTATCGTAATTGCACTTCGTATCCCGTTTTTATAGGTACAGATGTTTATATTACATAATAAATAATAATAGTGTATGTCAAGGTCACAATGACACGAGAAAATAAACCTTTTATGGTAGTGTCTTAAAAAATGTTTATTAGTCCAGGCTTTTGGAATGGTATGCATATTCAACGATGTATAAGGCAATATTAACAAGTATATTTGGATATTTAAGTAACAAAAACGATACAAATGTGACGGTTACTATATACAACGGGCGCAACCATTTTGCTCCATCCCAGTGAATTCTCCCTTCTGGGCCAGCGGGTACGTTGCATCACATTAGGTCTTAGTAAAGCTATATCCTAACCGGCCGCGAGCGACGCGTGCGATGCGAGCGATTATTTTAGAAATCATTGACTTCAATTGCCGCATCCTAACCGCACACGTGCGACGGGACAGATTTATATGTCGCGCTGTATGCGTGCGGTTAGGATACGCTGACTGAAACCAATGATTCCTAAAATAATCGCTCGCATCGCTCGCATCGCTCATGTCGCACGCATCGCTCGCATCGCTCGTGTCGGGTTAGGATACAGCTTTAGGCTTACAATTGCGGAGGGGCGGGACGTAGCCTAGTGGTAAAGCGCTCGCTTGATGCGCGGTCAGTGGTCTATTTCTCGCTCCAGCCAGTGCACCACGACTGATACATCAAAGGCCGTAGTATGTGCTATTCTGTCTATGGGATGATGCATATAAAAGATCCCTTGCTGCCAATCGAAAAGAGTAGCCCATGAAGTGGCGACAGCGGGTTTCCTCCCTCAATATCTGTGTGGTCCTTAACCATATGTCCGACGCCATATAACCGTAAATAAAATGTGTTGAGTGCGTCGTTAAATAAACCATTTCTTTCTTTCTTTTACAACTGAGGAAACAAACCTGCCGATGTTTGTGGAATGGTGAAACAGGCATGTGCCAGTCAATCTGATGCGTCATGACATGTCCTAATGTTAGTCTGTATTATATGGTATGGAGAAAACGTAAGCACTTATATTATTACATTGATTAAATTAATCATCGGCTATTGGTAATTCTGACACGTAGTCATCAGAGGAAACCCGCTACATTTTTCCTAATGTAGCAAGGGATATTTTATATGCACTTTCCCACAAAGAGGACAGCACATACCACGGCCTTTAATGAAGCAGTCGTGGTTCATTGGCTGGAAAGAGAAATAACCCAATGGGTCCACCGACGGGGATCGATCCCTATTTTTGGATAAAGGTACGTAAAAATAGTTCCCATTCTCATTATGTTATTAGCTAGTTGTAGATCAGGACCCATGTCACCATACTGCTGCAGAAAATTAAAACGTTCTCTAACCTGTCACCCCTAAAATGGTAAATATAGAATACCAGGTTACTGCGTGGCTATATGGCGAGGTTCAGATAACGGTGTAAGAAGAAGAAGCACGTGCGTTCTTAGAATTATGATCCCCTGAAATAACAAACACTAGAATAACCATGAACACTTCGGATATACGGATATGGAAATTCTAAATAATAACATATAAGCAATGCCTGTTTCAATTATTAGACAACACCGGCTTTAATACTGACAAATACAGCATAATTTTTAAAAATTAGGATTAATCACATTAAAACTCGCGAAACCCGATACCTACCAGCATTAACTCCGAATGGTTAACCACAAAATGGCACAAGTAAACCTACCTTTTGGTTTCCACACGTCGTATATTCATGGGCTATTATTTTGGCACCACAGCTGCCTTTTACATTGGGATGGTAGCACCTCGTGTAGTAACATAGTTTGTCGTAACCTGGCGTATCAGATTGAGGATCCCCGTACACCCACTGCAGCCAGCCATCACGAACATTGGCAGAGATAAAGAAATAAAAAATAAAAGATAAAATTAACAAGCATTCTGAGAGTATAGCTAAAACAATACATGTCTACTACCGAGCTCCATATATGTATAATACACACACACGCACACACACACACGCACACACACACACATACACACACGCGAACACGCATATACACACACATATATATACACACACACACACATACACACAATATATATGAGCCAGTGTTTTTCGGTATCGTCAATATCATATATTAGGAATAAAAATTGTCTTATGCTAAACACATGAGGGTAATAATCTCTTTATCATATAATCTCAAGCTTAATACAACGTGTTTTTGTAAACTGCACACACAAGTTTAATTCCAGTCAGCTATTAACAGATATTCAAATGGCGTAAGAATATATAACACGGTGTCTTTTTGAATGGAAATGATGTCATTCGAATGACGTCATTTTGGATATCCTTACATAAAAATAAATGTAATGGGTTTTTTTGTTTTCTGAACGCTGGACAGCTTTAATGTAAAGTTACTATTGAAATGCTTTTGTTTGATGACTATCAATGCATACGTCAATTATGGAGTGTCACCCTAGTACGTTTGCTTAAATGTCAATAAACCTAGTGCCGTGACCTCGATTAATTATGTCTAATTTGCAAAGTTACCAAATATCTTAAAGTATGTGATATGAAAAATATCACATACTTTGATTCCACTGAAACTGTTTGACTGAAGTTGACATGGGAGAGCATGTAGTTTGTAAACATGTGTAACTTGTTGACATTGAAGACCTGTTTGTGGTAATTCCGGCCCATGCACAAGTAGTGCTTTTTGTGCAAAATGGGTATACTCTGGCCAGGTTTAGAGGGTGTGTTTGTTTAAACCAATTTCGTGGGAGAAAGAGCTGGACAACAGGGGTTGTCCTTTTCAGGGTATGTGTCCCCCAGGCAGGCAAAGGTACATACAAAAATCCACGGGCCTGCTGATATTAATAAAAATGTTATAGCCACTAAGGCTATATAGAAACATATAGCGAAATTTATTGTGGTCTGTGACCATGTGAATACCACCCACGTTACAGCGTAGTTCGCACGACTTGTCCAGTGGTTCTGACTAAAGACAGAACCAAATTGTTAACAACTACGATAAATTACTCTCCTACCTTTAATTACCGATACATTTCCCCCAAATTTTGTCCAGACACAAGTTGTGAAAAACCATTACAGTGACACCGATTCCACATATGATACTGTAACAATGTGACAAATATCGACTTCGCTGATATTGCACTGGGCAAAATACATGAGGTGTTCTGCTGTCTGCCATTTTACTTTTTTATGGAATACTCTTCAAGAGGGGTGAAAACCTCCGAAGTCTGTGATGTAATTAATATGAAATCAATGTGCTCTAGTGGCGTCTTAAAAAAAAAAAAAATCTAAAATAAATCAATAAGATGTCATCACGTTTGCTTTTATATCATAACACGTTATGACATTGCTAGATTAAGTCATATCCTATCAACCCTCTTAGAGGGTATTCCATAAAAAGGCAAAATGGCAGCTGGCACAAAATTACATGCTTTTTGCCCTATGCGATCTCAGTGAAGTCGATATAGGTGACATAGTTATCATATAGTATGTGGAATCTGTGTCATTGTAATGGTTGTTCTTAGATTTCTGTCTGGACAAAACGTGGGTAAAATGTGACGAAAACTAAAGGTAGAAGAGCAATTTATAGTAGTTGTTAACAATTTGGTTCGGACTTTAAACCACGAGAAACTCCAACCAGGAACCGAACGTGCGTGCTTTAGAATATAGGCGTACGGCCTTCCAGTTTCGTCGGGAAGCAGGCTGCTTTTTGCCCGAATTAAATGAAATTACCCGAATCTGGATACCAACACGTTTTTTTAAATATTAGCATTACTGCCAAATATCTATGTTGTGTTGCAAACGAATCACTAAGCATTTTTAAACGTATTACAACTAATTTTGCAGGTAGAATGACAGAAATGCACGATAAAAACGCCTCAAGTTTGCACACTTTGCCCGAAAATCTCCATCGACTTGCTCCCCCATTACCCACACAAAAACAGAGAGAGAGAGAGAGAGAGAGAGAGAGAGAGAGAGAGAGAGAGAGAGAGAGAGAGAGAGAGAGAGAGAGAGAGAGACGCACAGACACACGCGCCTGCGCATAGACACACATATAGGCAGACAGACAGACACGGACACAGACGCGCACGCACGCACACACACACAAACACACACACCTCTGCTATCTGGTATGTCTGTCCAGGACAGTGCATCAATGATTTCTTGTTAGTGGTTACGGAAAGACAACTCCGTGTGTCTGTTTCCGAGTTACACCTCCACGGTAAGCCGATAAAGCTATAATTGTTTGGAAGACTGTACCGGGATGCGAACCCACTACCTACCAGCCTTAAGTCATATGGCTTCACTACTACACCGTATCGAGGGATGGAAGAAAGTACTCACTCTACAGAGGTTGGTTCCAAAGGCAAGCTGACACTGTTGATCTGCGTTGTACACCTGACCAAGTCGGGCTGAGGCTGGAGGAGAGGGGTGGTGATTGTGTGTGCAGCTCACCCTGTCCAAGATAACCTGATTTTGTAACTTAGAAATGGTCAAGAGTGAGAGAGAGAGAGAGAGAGAGAGAGAGAGAGAGAGAGAGAGGGGGGGGGGGAAGAAGCATACAGGTGATGAGAGTCTTTTACATGATTTAGATTTGGTATAGATACGGTTTTTCTAATTTTAGAAAGACAGCTGGGTATTGTAAGGTCAAGCAGTATGCACTCCACGAGACGTGGGGGGACGAGGGGGGGGGGGCAATTCAGTGAGGGTCAACCCCAGACTGCTAGAGCATTTTATTGTTACCGAATTCTTCTTACAGTCTTATGTTGAGCTGAAATGCTTACTGTCTTAACTTGAGTAAAAACGCTTACTGTCATACATTTGTCTGAAATGCTTACTGTCTTAACTTGAGCTGAAATGCTTGCTGTCCTAACTTGAGCTGAAACGCTTACTGTCATACATTGGTCTGAAACGCTTACTGTCTTAACTTGAGCTGAAAGGCTCTGGCTGAACAGATGGAGAAAGTCCATGGGTTCTGTCTTGTGCTCTCAGACAAAGGGAACATTGAATACCTCGACATCACTTTAGCATAATTCAGTTTAGGCGTACAGGACGATGATGACCCATAACCATCGTGTGAGCTGCCTAAGCTGCAAAAGATGTTTTGTTTTGTTTAACGATATGACTAGAGTACATTGATTTATTAATCATCAGTTATTAGGTTTCAAACATTTGGTAATTTTGACATAGTCTTAGAGACATGACAGACTTCCACTCGTTTTAACATGTTTCCATTAGCAGCCAAAATTATTTTATAGGAACTTTTCCACAGACAGAACCCCCCCCCCCCCACACACACACACACACACACATACATATCATGGTCTTTGATACACCAATTGTGGGCGACTTGGCTTGGACGATCCAAGCACCTCGGATCACAACCACCAACACCACTATCATCATCACCACCACCATAATCATCATCATCATCACCACCACCAACACCACCATCACCAACACTACCATCATCATCATCACCACCACCATAATCATCATCATCATCACCACCACCATCACCATCACCACCACCAACACCACCATCATCATCACCACCACCATAATCATCATCACCACCACCATCATAATCATCATCACCACCACCATAATCATCATCACCACCACCATCACCATCATCACCACCACCATAATCATCATCACCACCACCACCATCATAATCATCATCACCACCACCACCATCATAATCATCATCACCACCACCATAATCATCATCACCATCACCACCACCATAATCATCATCACCACCACCACCATCATAATCATCATCACCACCACCATAATCATCATCACCACCACCATCACCATCATCACCACCACCATAATCATCATCACCACCACCATCACCATCACCACCACCAACACCACCATCATCATCACCACCACCATAATCATCATCATCATCACCACCACCATAATCATCATCACCACCACCATAATCATCATCACCACCACCATCATCATCATCACCACCACCATCACCATCACCACCACCAACACCACCATCATCATCACCACCACCATAATCATCATCATCATCACCACCACCATAATCATCATCACCACCACCATAATCATCATCACCACCACCATCATCATCATCACCACCACCATAATCATCATCACCACCACCATCATCATCATCACCACCACCATAATCATCATCATCATCACCACCACCATCACCATCACCACCACCAACACCACCATCATCATCACCACCACTATAATCATCATCATCATCATCACCACCACCATAATCAACATCATCATCATCATCATCATCACGAACATAATCACCATGAACAGGATCATCAACTTCATCATGATTATCATCAAAACCAGCGGCAGTATTAGCATCACCATACCTATCATCATCATCATCATCATCATCATCATCCATTGTTATTGACTTACCTATGCCCCAGTTCATGAGCTGCTACCGTGGCGACCACGGAATTACGACTATCTTCCACAACGGACACGGTGATCGAACCACAGATAGAACCGGTGGCGGCGATACCAATCACTGATGGGGTAGTCGACTCAAGATTCTTTCTGTAAAACAATTAGTAACAATAAACAGAGGATAATAAACGAGTTACCAGTTACTATCCCATTTATGTCCAGAATGAAATCATTTTCACTTGTGACGAGCTTTAGCTAGTGAAAAATTATAATTATTTCACAAGGGACATTAATTTGACAATGACTGGTACCGAATTTGTTATTCTATTTATTACCCAGCTTTTTTCCCCTCTAAAAACCTTCTCTTGTTTTTGCTATATACGTAAATGTACATGCAGTCTATATAGAAACACTGTTCTGAGTGTTGCTTTAACTTTGTATTGTAATCACGTTTTTAAATAATTGTGAAAAACTAATAATTAAATTGTCTTTGAGTCTATACACTTTACGGCAATCTGATTGGTCCAGAGGTACTTACATTTTTGCGTTGCATATATGGATGAACCGAAAACATTAATGTCACGCCTTTAATATAAGCTAAACACAAATTGGACCATTGCTTCCAATATAAAAATGGGGGGGGGGGGGGTCATTCAGATATTACGTAACGCTCGAGGGGGTGGGCGGGTGTAGCTCTAAACGTTGGGTGGCGTTACAGGGGGTGAGTGGGTGTATTTAACAGCATTATGTAACGCACATTAAAAAAAAAAACGTTTATTACAAAATTAAAAAAACAGGTTTCATAAACGCAGGGTTCGAACTTAACGGTCGCCCGATCGCCCCTGGCGACTGAAAACGACGACGGGCGACTGAAAACCGATAGTAAGGTTGCCCGCCTGGCGACCGATTTAAAAAAAAAAAAAATTAAATCGTGTTTTCTCTTATAATCTGTTACAATGTTGTTGGGTTTTTTTAGAAAATATTATTCGGGCAAGTGAAAATAGACACGAATGTATTATTCTATTTCTTACATATCCTGAAAAAACCCAGGTTTTAAGCAAATTTTAACATCTTTTTCGACTAAAAGTTATTTACATCCGTTGCGCTTGCAGCTAACTTACGCGTCACAAACGCATGATTGTCAGGTTAACTATACGTCACAGTGTAATATATTTCCACCGTGTTGTTTTTCATTGGATGCTTGGCACTGGTGACCTGGTCATCACCAACGGATGTGTAAGAAAAGATAATATATGGAATAGCTTAGAAATAAAGCAAAACACTATCATAGTATTGGAAACTAAACATAGAATGTTTATCATTTGATAAACAAGTGCTCAACAGTGCACGTTCGACCCATATATAACAAACAGGATGGCTCAGGGACAACTTCACACGTAACACCCCATCCATATAATATTATATATATAGTGCACAGTGTAAAATCAAGCTACCCACATTTTTAAAACTAAAAATAGAATGTTTATCATATGATAAACAAGTGTTCGGTAGTGCACACCCAACCCATAAATAGCAAACACATAACATATGGTACACAGTATAACTGCACCACACTCGTTTACAGCCAAACAATTTTGGAGATAAAAATAGAAAGTTTATGAATTCTACAGATCTAGTGCATGTCCTATGAAAATGTGAAAAACCTAGGGTGGCTAAAGACTGCTAACGTGACGCCCTGTTAAAGGTTGAAATTCTGAGTTCAGCTCGATATTCAGAATGGACCCACAAAACAGAATGTCTATCATATGTTAGTGATGTATTCAACAGTGTACATTCAAACACGGGGTGGCTCAGGGGCACCTTCCCACGCCTCATCCATATACGTGTATAAGATACACAGTGTAAAATCAATATACCCACAATTCTCAAACTAAACTCAACTACATTCTATTTTTAGAAGCCCTAATATGTCTTCAACTTGAACTAACTAGTCACAGAGAAAAAATTAGGATCCACTAGTCATTTGAGGGACACTATCCTAAAACTACAATTTATTTCGTTGACGTTAGGCCACAATCGACATGTCATGTCATGTCATAGGGTTTTACGTGCACATTCAGAACAAGCTGTTGTAGCGCACGCCTGTCGTGGGCACAAGACGGCTCCTCCGTCCATGACAGGAAAGGTGGGGGGAGGGGAGAGGAGGGATCGCCTGCACTGGCAGGTGCAAGGGAGCACCAGCAGCCTGATCAAATCGGTAGCAGGCGGGTGCCACAATCGACACCCTCTCAACATTTTTATAGTCCATCCCACAGGGAACGCCGTTTTTATAACATGGAATTTACTACAAGTTATTTATGGCTGAGGCGATTGATTTGTGCATTGCACACAAACATAGTATATATTTGTTATTTTCAAAACCCTATTGCTTTTTTTATTTTGTCAAATCAAACTGAAATGATTTACAAAAAACATGTTTATAGAACGTTGGGACGGACTATAAACACATCTAGGACGAGTTGGGTGCTCAATCACAGATTTAGCGGGCCTTATTTCTCTAAATATGGATTATAAATGACAATTACATTAATTTGGAATACCGCACCTTGCTATTGTATCACCCAAAACATTTTAATTGAACCATGATTGAGGGAATCCCATGACAACGTGTGAGCGGCTTCATTTTTAAAAATTGGAACTCTTTTATTAGGAGTGAAACGTATGACAAAACCGAGTATTGATGAGGCTATATATATACGACAGCCGTGTAAAGTATATACAGAATTGTATATACAGTGCACGGCCGCAGTAGACTCTTCAAAATAATTTAAAATATATTATTTCTTGACACCTCCCCCCCCCCCCCCACACACACACACACATCAAAAAAAAAAAAAAAAAAAACCCACCCAGAAAACCCCCACAAAACCCCCCACAAAACCCCAACAACAACAACAAAAACCCAACAAAAACGGCGAATACGCTGAAATAAAATAATAAATAGTTGGAACATAAACTCATGATTTTTGTTTATTATTATTATTTGTTTTATTTATTTGGTTTAACTAGCCTCGGTGGCGTCTTGGTTAG
>NC_054709.1:24435130-24452186 GCF_016097555.1 Gigantopelta aegis
CCGGGTTAATGCAGGTTGCCAAACACCATTAAAAAAGGCTCTTGTTTGAGTTGAACCCTACCTTTTAAAGTTAAGACACCAGTAGAGCAATTGATTTATTAATGATTCAGCTATTGGATTCAGAATTATTTGTACTTCTGATGTAATCTTGGAGGAAAAAAAAAACCCGCAACATGATGTCCAGGCATAATCACCATGGTCATTAATCAACAACCACCACCCACCATCCTCCTCATCATCACCATAGTCATCACCAAGATCATCATCACCATAGTACATTCATCACCATAGTCATCACCACCACACAACCATCCTCCTCATCATCACCATGAGTCATCACCCACCATTTCCATCTTCATCATCATCAACCATGGTCATCACCACCATCATCATTCATCATCATCACCAATGGTCATCACCAACATCCATCATCTTATTGCATCATCAGCACCAGGGTCATAATAACCACCACCACCACCCATCATATCATATTCATCACCCCATCACCACCCACCATTCACATCAGTATCATGTATCATCACATTGTTAGTGGACTACCTATGCCATGTGATTGCGCCGCAGTTCTCCACAAGGGACACGCTAACGTAGAACAGATAGAGACCCATGGAGGGGCGTACGGAAGGGGTGCTCATTGTGGCTCCGCTATAAAGCTTCTTCTGTAAAACAGTTAGTGCAATAAATAGCGGATATACACGTAACGAGTTACCAGTTATTATCAATTTATGTCCCCAATGAAATCATTTTCACTTGTGATGAGCTTTTAGCTAGTGAAAAATTATAATTATTTCACAAGGGACATTAATTTGGATAATAACTGGTACCCTGAATATGTTATTCTAATTAACCAGGTTTATATAATATTAATATGATATATA
Source organism: Gigantopelta aegis (assembly GCF_016097555.1). NCBI lineage: Eukaryota > Metazoa > Mollusca > Gastropoda > Neomphalida > Peltospiridae > Gigantopelta > Gigantopelta aegis. Next base: position 24,436,027 of record NC_054709.1, read on the forward strand.
TATATATATAGGTACATACCACGGCAACCTATAAAGAACGATTCGTAAAACACTGTCTCTGAGTTTGCCTTTATTTACTATTTTTCTGAAATATGCAGTAACACTCTTTATAATCTACAAATCAAATAAAGTGTAATAGTTCATGAAAATTTAGAGTGGTTAGTTAGAATAAAAAGAAGAATAATACATGGAGATGGCCGTTTGTGGATACGTTATTAACGAGTGGTAAAGCGCTCGCTTGATGCGTGGGGTCGGTTTAGGGTCGTATCCTCGTGCGGTTGTCCCATTAGGCTATTATCTCTTTTCCAGCCAGTGCTCCACAACTGGTGCAAGACAAATGCCGTGGTATGTACTATCCTGTCCTGGCGACAGCGGGTTGTCCCCCCCCTCTCTCTCTCTTCTCTCTCTCTCTCTCCGGCTCTCTCTCTCTCTCGCGCTCTCTCTCTCTCTCTCTGGTGTGTGCGTGTGTCCTCCTTACCGCGAACCGCAAATCGGTTACGTCGTGACCTTTAGACGTTCAGAAATTAAAACTTGCAGACTTCATGATTACAGGAAGTTTATTCATGCAGACATACTACTAGTATTCCGGCAAATGTTTTAGACTGATTTTTAGATACTTGATGCGCGGCAAACCAGTAGACAACGGTATATTGCAAGGGTTGTGACTTGCGACCAAAGGCTCAGTATAGAGTGGAGCCAAAAGTTTTTAAGAAATGTGCACGGACCGCTAAGGCGCTTAAATTATCTGCTGCTATTCTATTGCGTTTGGTGGCACTGATACGCTTCCGTACTAAAGGAATATATGTAGACATACTATTGGATTGCCTATAATTTTACAAAGGTTGAAAATAGTTTTAACGTAAACAAAAATGCAAAAATGTCACAAAAGCTGAAAAATACTAACATCGCATAATGAACTTTAAATAACAAACATTTGGAACGTCACTGTAGTATAGAAGTAATTTCGATAAAGTGAAAGTTGCATCGCCACTGCGAAATATCGGTGTCAAATTGTGGTCTTTTTCATGTTATTATAAGATTTATTTTTATTAATCTAATCATGCACCAATGAGTAGCCTGTTTTATAGTTCAGAGGAACTGGACATTTGTTGTTTGGGTTTTTGGTGGGCTTTTTTTTAATCTGCTGTATACTCAATTTTACATATCAGTGACAAATGGTGGCCTTTATTTGTTATTTATAAAAGAAAATTATTAGTCTAATCATGCACCAGGGAATGGGCATTTTAACTCCAAATGTATCTGTTTTGTTTCAGTACTGGGCTGATATTTAGTCCTTTTACAATAGTGTTAACTTCCGCAAGCTGCACAGAGGTTCTAGAATACGGTGGCCCGATGCCCGAGGACAGTGGTTTTTAGATTCGGGCAACTATAAATTACTTTTTGCGATCCCGATGGCAAGTGGTGAATAATAATAATAATAATAATAATAATAATAAAATCTACAACGCTACGATCGTACGAAAACAAAAGAAACGTCTACAAGTCACTTCTTTCGATTTGCAAGCATTAAAGAAACTGTTTTATAAAACGTTTTCTTTTGTATTTTGTTTTTACTTTGTTTGAGCCAAAAAATTATGTATTTAAAATATAATTTCAACGTAACTTTGAAGTAACCTATCAGATAATCCACAGGTTACGCAAATATAATTCACGTAACCGAACAATTGTTTACCTTGGTAAAAACCACGTGAACCGACTTCCGGTTACCTCAGATTTCGAAATATTGTCCCCTGATTTTAAATGATATGAAGGGTAAAATTACGTACCCTAAAATCTTGGAAATTAATGGATACATTTATATAATGGTTTTAGAAAGGTAATAGTATGAGAAGGGCTCAAAATATTTGAAATGCAGTGTCCATTTTGAACAGATTTCAAACCCATAACCATCCAGTAATGGCACTTATGGTCTGTTTTGTTTTTATTACGTACTCTCATTTTATTTCCTGACAGAAAGGGTTTCTTACGCAGTGAATGTCATGTAGTGATCAGCCTGTGGGATGGTGAATGTAGTCTGCCTATTAATCCAGGAACTGAAGTCAGTCAGAGCTGCCGATGCGTCCAGTTTGCCCTTACGCTCACTATACCGACTATTTGAGGACCACGGCGCATTAGCCGCGGTCTGCAAATAAAGAAATAGAAATTAACTAGTGAGAGAGAGAGAGAGAGAGAGAGAGAGAGAGAGAGAGAGAGAGAGAGAGAGAGAGAGAGAGAGAGAGAGAGAGAGAGAGAGAGACAGACAGACAGACAGACAGACAGACAGAGAGAGAGAGGGATAGAGAGAGTATGAATATCTATATATTGTGTATTGTATGTCTGGCTTGAATATTACATGTATAGATATTAACGAACTGGCGCAAGGGATAATTGAATCATTTCTGGCCTCACAATTTGTCCCATGCTGTTGCTAAGAATCGAGCCTGCGGCACCGAGTCGGCCACATCGTGAAGACTTGCCACGATACGCTCTCGGCTATCAAGTCATTCTTCGGAAAGAATGTTATTTAACTCATCCATATGCATGGGGCCTAAATGCTACGCGATCGACACAGTGGACAAACCTGACACTGGCTAGTATGTATTGATGTATGAGTATCTATATAGTATATGTATATCGGGTTTGACTATTACATGCATAGATATTAACGAACTGACGCAGGGGATAATTAAATCCTTTCTGGCCTCACAAATTGGCTAATGCCGAATCGTGTGTGTGTGTGTGTGTGTGTGTTGGCTATATGTTTTATATTTAGTTTAGTTACCTCTACAATAAGCAGCCCCAGTAGGTAAATATTTATTTCCAGTCTCGGTGTCAGTGGTATATCAGCAACAGACTCGAAACGAAAGTTTATCTGAAAGTAAATAAATAAAGTTAAAGTTTGTTTTGTTTAACGACACCACTGGAGCACGTTCATTAATAAATCATCGGCTACTGGAAGTCAAACCTTTGGTAATTTTAACATAGTCTTAGAGAGGAAACCCATTACATTTTTCCATTAGTAGCAAGGGGCATTTTATATGCACCACCCCAAAGCACAAATCACGGCCTTTGATATACCAGTCGTGGTGCACTGGCTGGAACGTGAAATAGCCCAATGGGTCCACCGACGGGGATCGATCCTAGACCGACCGCGCATCAGGCGGACGCTATACCACTGCGTTACATCCCGCACCCGTAAAAATAAATAAATAGATAGGTAGATAAATAGGTAAATAAATAAATAAATAAATAAAGTCTCAATTTTAAAAACGTGATTACTATTGATGTGAAGATTACTGATTCAGTTAAAGTTTTTTTAATTCGACCTACAATGGAATATGCTTCTACAACTTGGATAACAGCTTCCAAAACACAAAAGAACAAGTTAAATAAAATACAACACTTGGGCCTCAGAATTATCCTTGGGGCCATGAAAAGCACTCCAATCCGTGAAATGGAAAAAAAACCCAGATCTCGAACCTCTGGAATCCAGGCAACAATGCAAGGTCCTTATCCAGGGAGAAAAGATGAAACGACTGCATTCACATCCACTGCATCAAAGACTCCAGGAAACAAATCAAGAACAGACTAAAACGACAAAGTCTCAACCACCTGACATATAATTTGCAAAAGTAAAATTATGATTGCATCAGCCAAAATGCCTTGCAGTGTGAGAAACTCTCCCCAAATGTCTGAGTGCAAACACACCTCCATGAAATTAGGCTGGATGTTCCAGAACTTGCCAAAAAGGTGGAGCAGCCACCACCTCTACAGCTAGCCCTCACCGTGGAAATGATTCATGAGCGTTATCCGAAGTCAACATGGATCCATGCCTTCACAGATGGTTCAGCAGAGAATGCTATACGAAATGGTGGAAGTGGAGCATATATCAGTTATCCAGATGGATCCTCTGTCTCCCTTTCCACCCCTGTTGGAGAGCTAAGCTCAAACTACAGAGCAGAAGTGCAAGCTCTCATCGTCGCAACAGAACATCTGGCCGAGGAAGAAGGACAACATAACATAGTGCTTCTCGCTGACTCCCTGTCTGCACTCCAGTCACTTTCATCAGGTTATACAGACCATATCACCAAACTGCTGTAAACTAAGCTAAACATCCTTGCCCAAAGCCGAAAAGTGACCCTCCAGTGGATCCCAGCACACATAGGAGTTGCAGGCAATGAAAAAGATGACCAAAGCAGGTAGCTGCCTTCCACAAAGCCAATCCTCCATCTCCATCTTCTAAAACGGAAGTTCAAATGTGATTGGAAGACAAACAATGGATACACCCCTGACAAAGACTGCATAAACCAGTTAGACAGGAAAACCATAATTTTCCGTCTGCGAACTGGACATTGCCAGCTGAAAAAAATACCTGAAAAAGATGGGTCTCGCGGATACTGCCCAATGTGAATGTGGTGCTGAAGAACAAACGCCAGAACACATCCTACAAAACTGCCAATCAGAAAGTTTGGACACAAGTCACACCCCTCAATATCAAACTCACATTTCGTCATCACATCCGGATTATTGATCTAATACAGCCAAATCTTGATTGAACGCAGAAGATGAAGTTAAAGTTTCTTTGTTGTCTTTAACGACATCACTAGAGCACATACCAGTTCAGCTATCCCTGTGTATTTAATATGCTGTTTAATGACACCACTAGAGCACAATTATACCGATTCAGCTATCCCTGTGTAATATAGTCATCCGGTCCTTAACCTACTGTCTAACGAAACCACTAGAGCACATACTGAATCAGCTATCCCTGTGTAATATAGTGCCATCCGGTCGTTAGTCTCATGTTTAACGACACCACTTGAGCAAACTTATACCGATGCAGCTATCCCTGTGTAATAAGAGTCATCAGGTCTTTAACCTACTGTTTAACGACACCACTAGAGCACATACCGATTCATCCATCCCTGTGTAATATAGTGCCATCCGATCGTTAATCTGATGTTTAACGACACCACTAGAGCACATACCGATTCAGCTATGCTTCTGTAATATAGTCATCCGGTCTATAACCTGATGTTTAATGACAACACTAGATCACATACCGATTCAGCTATCCCTGTGTAATATAGTCATCCTCTATTTAACCTGCTGTTTAACGACAACACTAGAGCACATACCGATTCAGCTATGCTTGTGTAATATAGAGTCATCCGGTCTTTAAAATTTCTGTTTAATGACAACACTAGATTACATACCGATTCAGCTATCCCTGTGTAATATAGTCATCCTGTCTTTAACCTGCTGTTTAACGACACCACTAGAGCACATACCGATTCAGCTGACCATGTGTAATATAGTGCCATCCGGTCTTTAACCTGCTGTTTAACGACACAACTAGAGCACATACCGATTCAGCTATCCCTGTGTGATATAGTCATCCGGTCTTTAACCTACTGTTTAAAGACACCACTAGAGCACATACCGAATCAGATATCCTTGTGTAATATAGTGCCATCCGGTCGTTAATCTGATGTTTAACGACACCACTAGAGCACATCCCGATTCAGCTAACCCTGTATTTTATATTGCCATCCGGTCTTTAATATTTTAGTGCCATCCGGTCTTTAACCTGCTGTTTAACGATACCACTAGAGCACATGCCGATTCAGCTATCTTTGTGTAATATAGTGCCTTCCGGTCTTTAACTTGCTGTTTAAGAACACCACTAGAGCACATGCAGATTCAGCTATCCTTGTGTAATATAGTGCCATCTGGTCTTTAACCTGTTGTTTAACGACACAACTAGGGCACATACCGATTCCGCTATCCTTATGTAATATAAAGCTATCCGGTTTTTAACCTGCTGTTTAACGACACCACTAGAGCACATACGGATTCAGTTATCCTTATGTAATATAAAGCTATCCGGTCTTTAACCTGCTGTTTAACGACACCACTAGAGCACATACCGATTCAGCTATCCTTATGTAATATACAGCTATCCGGTCTTTAACCTGCTGTTTAACGACACCACTAGAGCACATACCGATTCAGCTATCCTTATGTAATATACAGCTATCCGGTCGTTAACCTGCTGTTTAACGACACCACTAGAGCACATACCGATTCAGCCATCGCTGTGTAATATAGAGCCATCCGGTCTTTAACCTTCTGTTTGCTTTCTCTTGGGAATTTCTCTCTCCAAATGTAAATGAAATCAAACACGCAATAACAAACATCGCAAGTTCTGCTAAAGCAACAGACGAACCCTACCGGGACCCTATGTTCAACGGTTCAAAATTCCATTGCTTGACAGAGTTGTGGCCCTTCAATAAACTCGCGTAACTGGGAAACAGCATCTGGCCATAACAATACATGATAAACAAATATACAAAATATCAGCTCAGTATCTCGAGGCATTGCTATATATATATATATATATATATATATATATATATATATATATATATATATATATATATATATATATATATATATATATATATCAAAAAAAAAAAAAAAAAAAACCCCGAAAAAACCCGAAAAAAAACCCCACACCGTAACCCCCCCAAACCCCCCCCCCCCAAAAAAAAAAAAACCCACACACTCAAAAAAACCAAACAACAAACAACAACCACGAACAAAACAAAACAAAACGAAAACAAAACAAAACAAAACAAACAAACAAAAGAAACAACAAAAACAAAAGAGGCCGGACGACTATGTGGGACAGATAGACAGACGGACAGACGGAAGGTTAAAGTTTAACGACACCACTTGAGTGGACGTACAAAGACGAAATAAAGTCCACCCCCGTTGGACCAGTAAGGGACTGGTAAAGAATGGTAAGGAATAATTAAAGAAATTTGTTTAATGTTGATTTATTAATCATCAGCTATTGGATGTCAAACATTTGGTATTTTTTTCCATTAGTAGCAAGGGACTTTTATATGCACCATCCAATAGACAGTGTATCACATAGCACAGTCTTTGATATACCAATCGTGGTGCTCTGGCTGGAAAAAAATAGCCTAATGGGCCCATCGACGGGGTTTGATCCCAGACCGACCATGCAACAAGAGAGTGCTTTACCACTGGGCTACATCCCGGTCAGAATAATTAATTACGCACCGATATTTGACAGTAGTAGTCTAGTAGTAGTAGTAGTAGTAGTAGTAGTAGTAGTAGTAGTAGTAGTAGTAGTAGTAGTAGTAGTAGTAGTAGTAGTAGTAGTAGTAGTAGTAGTAGTAGTAGTAGTAGTAGTAGTAGTAGTAGTAGTAGTAGTAGTAGTAGTAGTAGTAGTAGTAGTAGTAGTAGTAGTAGTAGTAGTAGTAGTAGTAGTCTAGTAGTAGTAGTAGTAGCAGTAGTAGTAGTAGTAGTAGTAGTAGTAGTAGTAGTAGTAGTAGTAGTAGTAGTAGTAGTAGTAGTAGTAGTAGTAGTAGTAGTAGTAGTAGTAGTAGTAGTAGTAGTAGTAGTAGTAGTAGTAGTAGTAGTAGTAGTAGTAGTAGTATACATAGTATTAGTATTAGTATTAGTAGTAGTAGTAGTAGTAATAGTAGTAGTCTAGTAGTAGTAGTAGTAGTAGTATTGGTGGTGGTAGTAGGAGTAGAAATAGTAGTAGTAGTAGTAGTAGTAGTAGAAATAGTAGTAGTCTAGTAGTAGTAGTAGTAGTAGTAGTAGTAGTAGTAGTAGTATTGGTGGTAGTAGTAGTAGCAGTAGTAGTAGTAGTAGTAGTAGTAGTAGTCTAGTAGTAGTAGTAGTAGTAGTAGTAGTAGTAGTAGTAGTAGTAGTAGTAGTAGTAGTAGTAGTAGTAGTAGTAGTAGTAGTAGTATTGGTAGTGGTAGTAGTAGTAGTAGTAGTAGTAGTAGTAGAAATAGTAGTAGTAGTAGTAGAAATAGTAGTAGTAGTAGTATTAGTAGTAGAAATAGTAATAGTAGAAATAGTAGTAGTAGAAATAGTAGTAGTAGTAAAGAAAAACCTAAAATAACACTCGTGTCTATGTGTCATGACACCCACACCTGTGCTCGAGATATTGATGCAATTGTTGCCTTACCCTTTTAACTCGGTATGGTCTGTGACAAAATACACTTCCACCGTATGTTTCTCTGTGCTATCCCGTTTTGTGTCTTTCATGTTGGCAGTGGCACTCGAAGTCTTATCTAAAATAAAACAAGGGACTAGGCCAGTCTACGCGATAATCTTTTCTTTATTATCTTTAATAAAACAAGGGTCTACGCCAGTCTACGTGATACTCTTTTTATCTTTAATAAAACAAGGGACTAGGCCAGTCTACATGATACTCTTTTTATCTTTAATAAAACAAGGGACTAGGCCAGTCTACGTGATACTCTTTTCTTTATTATCTTTAATAAAACAAGGGACTAGGCCAGTCTACGTGATACTCTTTTCTTTATTATCTTTATTAAAACAAGGACTAGGCCAGTCTACGTGATACTCTTTTCTTTATTATCTTTAATAAAACAAGGACTAGGCCAGTCTACGTGATACTCTTTTCTTTATTATCTTTAATAAAACAAGGGACTAGGCCAGTCTACGTGATACTCTTTTCTTTATTATCTTTAATAAAACAAGGGACTAGGCCAGTCTACGTGATACTCTTTTCTTTATTATCTTTAATAAAACAAGGGACTAGGCAAGTCTACGTGATACTCTTTTCTTTATTATCTTTAATAAAACAAGGGGCTAGGCCAGTCTACGTGATACCCTTTTCTTTATTATCTTTAATAAAACAAGAGACTAGGCCAGTCTACGTGATACTCTTTTCTTTATTATCTTTAATAAAACAAGGGGCTAGGCCAGTCTACGTGATACTCTTTTATAAGTCTAGGCCAGTCTACGTGATACTAATCTTTAATAAAACAAGGGACTAGGCAAGTCTACGTGATACTCTTTTCTTTATTATCTTTAATAAAACAAGGGGCTACGCCAGTCTACGTGATACTCTTTTCTTTATTATCTTTAATAAAAGAAGCAGTGAACTCTCCCTGTCAATACAGTTAATGTTCGTTTTGTTTAACGACACCACTAGAGTACATTATTCATCGGCTGCTGCATGTCAAACATTTGGAAGTTCTGTCATAGTCTTAGAGAGGAAACCCGCTACATTTTTAAGTAGTAAGGGAATGTTGATGTGCACCATCGCAAAGACAGGATGGCACATGCCACAGCCTTTGAAGTTTGATATACCAGTCGTGATACACTGACCGGACCATGCCAATAGAGTGTATACCACCAAATTAAATCCCATAGAAGACAATAGTAGCACATGTGGCTAAAGCTCCTACATTTGTACATGCAGCGTATCAATCGAGAAACACACCGTGGATATAAATACTACCACCCCTCACTCTGAAAGTAAACAAGAAATAAAAGGGGGTTATGCTGTTTATTTCAGACATAACGGGTAGCGTCTATGACTATCCTAGTACCGCACACAAATGGTCATGCTATTTTTAGTACAATGGTAGTTGGTAAATAGTTCAACTTAAATCACAGGAATTTAGTGGCCACATGAACCAACATTTTATTACAACAAACACCGTCACATTTATCACCAATCACAGGACTTGTGGTATTAATTGCTCTATCAAACGTAGGTGCACCTCGAACTTTGACCTTACCGGATGTTATTTGGTTTAGTACTACCTCAGAGGTCCACGCACAAACTGCCACAGCTACTAGGGTATCCACGAGTATTCGGGCATGGGACGAGTCTAGCAAGACTCGAGTCCGTTCACTGGACTCGAGTACCCGTGCAAGGAAGAGCACTCTCATTTAATTACATTTCGTTTACGTCAGTTTGCCGTATGGTTGTCGCGGTTACATTGTAGGGCTATAAGACATGGGGAGGGAAAACAAAAGTCGAATAATTATATGGAATTCAATACAATGGCATGATTTGGCATCCATGTTCAGCGTCCATGTCCATTATCATCTAAGTGTCGGGTACTCGAGTCTCGGTCGAGTTTGACCCTCGAGTACTCGAGTCCCAATACCGACCATAATGCTAGTAGATACTAAATAGTTAAAGTTTGTTTTGTTTAACGACACCACTAGAGCACATTGATTTATTAATCATCGGCTACTGGATGTCAGGTACTAAATAGAGTATAACTGATTACTGCATTAATTCATTTTAACTTATTTAACTGCTTATATCCAATTAAGGTTCAAGCACGCTGTCCTGTGCCCCACACCTCAGCTATCTGGTCTGTCTGTCCTGGACAGTGGGTTAGTTGTTAGTGAAAGACAAGAGGGTGTAGTGGTCTTACACCTACCCACTGAGTCGTTAAAACTCGCTCTGGGTGGGATCGATACCGGGGTGCGAACCCAGTACCTTCCAGCCTTATGTCCGATGGCTTAACCACGACGCCACCGAAGCCGGTGTTTACTGCGGGTTTTAATTACACCGCGAACCTCAGTCGAGCGACGTCAGCCATTCGACCTGAACAGGAGGAAGCCGATTTCTTAAAACAGTAAATCATTTATTTGATTTATCCTGCATTCCAACGAGAATGGTCAGAAAATTACATTTATTAAAGTTTTTGTACACAAATTGAGAAATGGGAGTATGACGTGATACAAGATACATAGAGGTTATTACCAGAGTGTTTTTTGGTATCGTCAATATCATATATTAGGAATACAAATTGTATTATGCGAGCCTCTGGGGAGCATAATACATTATTTTTATTCCTAATATATGATATTGACGATACCGAAATACACGAGGGTAATAATCTCTTTATCATATAATCTCAAGCTTCATACAACATGGTTTTGTAAACTGTACACGCAACTTTAATTCCAGTCAGCCATTACTAGATATTCAAATGACGTAAGAATGTGTGGTGCGTTGTATTTTTGAATGGAAATGACGTCAAACTCGAATGACGTCATTTTGGATGTCCTTACATGAAAATAAATTAGGGCCTAACGTTCTTTGTTTTCTGAACGCTGGACAGCTTTCAGTGTCAAATTGCCAATGAAATATTTTTATTTAAGGAATATGAATGCATACGTCAATTATGGAGTGTCACCAAAGTACGTTTGCTTAAATGTCAATAAACCTAGTGCCGTAACCTCGATTAATTTACATCTAATTTGCAAAGTTATCAAATTCTTAAAGTATGTGATCTGAAAAATATCACATACTTTGATTGCACTGAAAATGTAAGATATTATATGATAAATGATGTTATTCTTTATAAGACTTCTAATTCATAAGTAAATATATTATTTATACCTTTATCGTGACACAAAATTGTGTTTGTATATACTGGATTGAAACGAATGATTTAAATAGTATATTATTGAAAATATAGTCTGCACATTTCCAGTCCAGTCAGGCATATGTCACGTAACCTATAGTTTTGGTCAGTTAACGAAAATATAGAAATGTATCTATAAATATGTTTGGTTTTTTTTTTTTTTTTTTTTAAATAATTTCAGTTTGGTTTGACGTAAGAAGAAAAGTAAAAGTGTTTTGGAAATAACAAAACAATACTATTTTGTGTGCAATGTACAAATCAATCGGTTCAGAAAAAAAACAACTTATAGTAAATTCCATAGCATGAAAACAGGCGTTCCTTGTGAGACGGACTATAGTCACCATATTTGCCTAGTGTACATAGAGACTGCAGGAAAAACAAAAATGTATAATAACTGTGTCATATCAAATTTGTTGTGTTGATAAGAAATTATTATAATGGACATATACTTATTCGAGTACTTCTATACATAATAATATTCGGAACAAAAGAAATACAGATATTAGTTCACTGTTTGAAATGTTTATTCACTTACTTTTTGGAATCACAATGTAATCGTCTCCATAATCGATACTGGGCTCAACCGGAGTGACGTCATGGGTGTTAGCATCATTTTCGGAATCACGTTTTTCTTGACTGGAAGGCTCCAGGAAGACTTCATTTCCTCCAAGGAGAAGACTCCCTTCCTAATATATGTATATTAAAAATTACAGAAAAACGAAAGAAAAAAACCCTTAAAAAATAGAACAAAACCTTATTCATATATAGCGATTAATAAATGAATGTCAATGACCGTTGACTGATCCCAAAACATTTGAACATTTTGATGGTAATAAAATTAAAGATGTAACACGTTACACGGAAAGCTATTTTTATTCTGATGTCTTTTTTCGGAATTTGTTAAAAGTTTTTTTGTTTTTGTTTTCTTTTCTGAAAACCGTAACTTTGGAGATAAACAGCAGCAGTCGAAATCTAACGGAAGGAAGGAAATGTTTTATTTAAAGACGCACTAAACACATTTTATTTACGGTTGTATGGCGTCGGACATATGGTTAAGGACCACACAGGTACTGAGAGAGGAAACCCGCTGTCGCCACTTCATGGGCTACTCTTTTCGATTAGCAGCAAGGGATCTTTTTTATATGCATTTTCCCACAGGCAGGAAAGAACATACCACGGCCTTTGACCAGTTGTGGTGCAGAGGTTGGAACGATAAAAAGCCAATCAATCGAATGGATCCACCGAGGTCGTTCGATCCGGCGCACCTCAGGAGAGCACTTAACCGACTTTGTGTAGATTTTGTGTTGATTAATTCACAACGTATTTGAATATATACGGTAATTAGCGATAACTTACTAAGTCGAAGTTATTGTGATCTGATTCTCGTTTTCTGACTACAACGGAAGCACCCAGACGTCTGTCAATATACACCGCCGCGTCCTGGTGAAACAAGATGTATTAACAGATCATTCACAGAGAATAGCAAATCAGCATCCTTCAAATAACATTTATCTGACGAGTTGCAGTCTAATGTTAAATGAACAAAAATATCAATAATGACCATCATCATCATCATCATCATCATTAATATCACCATCAAAGTAATGAATATAATAATAATAATAATAATAATAATAATAATAGCAACAGCAACAAAAACAAAAACAACAACACTAATTGTCACGGGGATTCTATAATACCCGTAACTGAATAAAACACGATTGTCCAACTATCTCTCCTAACTGTATATCTATTAGATCTCTCTGTAACAGGCAGTTAAACCCTAGTATGACTCGTCTAGGTATGATCAGAGATACGATCTTATATAAGTATCTATTATTATAGCACGTTTAGTTCACTTGAAAACACAACAAAAACACAATACACTTTGGAATCTGTATTAATCTACGCTGACAAATGTACAGCCGTAGTAGTTAATTAATAACAACAATAATAACAACCCAGAACTGATCACTTAATTAGTTAATCTCTAGGTGTCTAGTTACACAATATACCAATCACTTCACCGTGACACAACACCCACACGTGTGATAATTGAGAAACGCTTCCAGGAGAAGTTAATTAATAAAGGAATTACCACTCTATTCCTAACTGGTTAATTTTTAATTAACCCTTACTAATCGTTCAGTAACGTGTGATAATTGAGAAACACTTCTAGGGGAACTTAATTAATAAAGGAATTACAGCTCTATTCCTAACGGGTTAATTTTTAATTAACCCTAACTACTCCTTCAGTAACCTTGTAACACAGAATTAATACTGGTACCTATCACAATAAAGACAATAACCTACAGTTTACCTAGGTCTTCTAGGATGACTGGCTAAGCTTTATATTACCAAATACTCGTCTAATGTTAGAACAAAAAGTCTACGATTTACTTCGCCAGATGACCGAAGACACTGTCTAAAGAATATTGGTATAATACAGTATTAAAATATTTAAAGTCACATCAATCACATCAAGGTTATACAACAGAGCAGAAATAAAAATATTTACCAAAGTCCAACGGACTACGTTCCCTGGGAGCCGTCCTTTTTCGTTCTCCCCATAACTCTAAAATACTAGCTATTTATTATAAATCGAAATATCGCCTAGGGGTACATCGCGGCACCGAATCTTATCATCTGATATTTCCACCGCGACCAAGCGGTATTTTTTACCTCAGATTGTCCGACTTAATGTCGCCAGTTCGCTAGAGATTCCACGGTCGCGCGGAGGTATTACGTAACTACTGGCCACATGGCCTCCACACCTGCTCTGGGTGTGTATTAGACGACCGTCGCGCAGAAGTATTACGTAACAAGTTTCCCACCTGGGCTACGTGCAATGAAACTGCACACGGCCCTCTAACACAATTAATATCGCCACAGGCGAAAACAAAATTAAGAGCATGTTCCGTCACACCCCCCCACCTCAAAAGGGATATTTCCTCTACTCTAGGAATAGGGAAATATACTACATTAAAACAAAAAGGTGCGTTAACCGACGCATTCGGGCATTTATAACACATGTAATAATAAGGTGACTACCAGTAATCACACTGAGTCTCTGAGTCCCTGGCATACAAATAAAATATATATAAACAAAACAGAAATCAAGAATGTCAACACATTATCATAACGTTCAACTTCGGGACAGGGCATCAGCGATTACATTAGAAGTGCCCTTGATATGTTCAATGGTAATGGGGAATTCCTGCAGAAGAAGACTCCATCTCAAAACTCTCTGGTTGGTGGCTTTCATTAGGATGGTCCAGTCCGTCTTCGTCTTCTGGGAACAGCACAGCTCCAGCACACACGTCATTGGCACCCACAGCTAGCTTGAAAAGCCTTCGGTAGTCTGGTGCTGCCATCACGGGAGACGAGTAGCGCCTCTGCTTGAGACGGTTGAATGACTTCTCGCATTCACCTGACCAATGGAACTTCGTTTCCTTCTTTTTCAGCGTCGCACGTTTTCCAGGTTTTCTCCGGTAGTGCTGTCGAATCAGTGTAGCGTTGGGTTCCAAGCGCACATCTTGGCTTAAGGTGTTGGTAATCGTTGGAAGGTTCTCACCAATGGAAACATTGTCTTGTTTCAACGTAGTCAACTTTGCTCGCTGGGGGTTCAAATCTGCTATACTCTGGCTGTTGGCCAACTTGACCTCTGCAGTTTTGACGTCATCACAGGAAATTGAGTGTCTCTCAATTTGGACCGGTCTCTCTGGAACTATCGGCAGTCTGTCAAAATAACCTTTTAGCAAATTGATGTGACAATACCTACTTTTCCTAACCCTATCAGGAGTGTTTATCACATACCCTGTCTCATTAACCCGTTTGCGCACAACATAGGGACCGAAATACCTGTTCTGTAATGAACCCCGTTTAATGGGATGGTACAGCAGCACTTTATCCCCTGGTTTAAATTCCCGACTCTTAGCCTTCCTATCAACCACTGATTTTATTTTGCTCTGAGCTTGGCTCAGTTGCTTCCTATCCTTTCTATCTCTAACTCTCTTATTCATTAATACTCCCTTGTCCACAGTTAACAAGGTAGTGCGAGCTGCCAACAAATTTGGATCAGCCCCCTGCTCTAGAACTAACTCTTGTCTATTACAAGGTAAGTCCCCTCTATCAAACACAACTGGTTCATTTACCCTCTGCGGGAGATCAACAGGTTCCACCACATTTAATTCCTCAGTTGACTTGTCTACAATTTTACTGATAACCTCATCCACTCCAATTTCCTGGCTCACACACGTATCAGACAAATCACAAATATCCTCTGGGTCTCGTGCTAACCTACTGGCCATAGCCCTAGTCTTTACACACGCAGGATATTTAATCTCATCAACCTCACACTCTTCTATTGGTAAAGTGCTGTCTTTAATTAACAGTTGGTCACATTTCGGCTGACAACACTGACTAGTCAAATCATTACCCAACAAAACTCCTATGTTTTCCACAGGCAAGTCCTTCACAACACCCATAATGACTGGTCCCGTCACAAACTTCGAACACAAGAAAACCTTATGTAACCTGACAACCATGTTTTCTCCAGTAACCGAGGTTAAAGCCAAACTACGTCCTATGTCTGAATTATCAATACCAGCTAAACACTCTTGCGTAATCAAACTCTGACTACACCCGGTATCTCTATAGATTGATATAGCCTTAGGACTCAATTCTTGTTTCACATCACAAACCATACCAGTGGACACATACGGGTTTACTTTCTCTGCCATGGGACTAACCATTAACTCTCTCGCTAACGGAGCTGACCTCACTAAACCGACCACTTGCGCATTATCGCGTTTCCTTTTAAAACAATCCACGATAAGATGGTTATCCTTTTTACAGTAACTGCAATGTGGACGAAAAGTTCGTGCATTGGCTGATAATGCAGGTCTA
>NC_054709.1:24452386-24457386 GCF_016097555.1 Gigantopelta aegis
CTGTAAATGTTCTACTATGACATAAGTAACAAGAAATAATAATGGTCCGATTAATCTTATAATAATAATTAAATCAGTAATATTTAAAATACATTTTTAGTCATATGTACCAAGTTTAGGATGCAATCAAACACATACTTGTTTACACATGTACATGTGTTAACAATTTCAAGACATACATGTACGACTGGCTGCTCCTAAGTGATGACCAGGGCCCCGTTTCACGACGCGATCTTAGCCCTACGATCAACTTAATTGCATAAGGTAGCTATGCACCTAAGGTAATCTTAGGGCTAAGATCGCTTCGTGGAACGGGGCCCAGGTCACCAATGCCATACAATAAAAAACCCACACGGTAGAAATGTATTAATCTGTGACGTATAGTTAACCTGACAATCATGTGTCTGTGATGCGTAAGTTAGCTACAAGTGCAAGGGCTGTAAATAACTTTTAGTCGAAAAAGATGTTAAAATTTGCTTAAAACCTGGTTTTTGAGGATATGTAAGAAATAGAACAATACATTTGTGTCCGTTAGATACCATTTATCTCACAACTTATTGCTTAAAAACGTATCAAACTCGCTGTCGCTCGTTAGATACATTTTAAAATAACCCGTTGTAAGGTAAATGGCATATAACGGCCACTCATGTACTATTATCTATGTATTGCCTATATCAAATGTTATTGTGATAAAAAAAAAAAAAAGTTGGTGAGTTTGTCATGGCTTATTTAGAACATAACTAACGTACAGTATAGTGTTAATGCTATAATGCTATGTCTACTTAGTACCTATAGAAAATGATCTAATGCGAATCAGTATTGTTTTGTTGTCATAAATTGTTGTAAAAACAAAAATGTATGCTCCATCCCACAGGCAGGATAGCACACGCCATGGCCTTTGATATACCAGTTGTGGTGCACAGGCTGGATCGAGAAATAACCCAATGGGTCCACTGACGGTTATCGATAGGTTGTAAACAAAACGTTTAAAGTTTGTTTTGTTTAACGTCACCACTAGAGAACATTGATTTATTATTTATCGGTTATTGGATTTCAAACATTTCGTAATTGCGACATATAGTCTTAAAGAGGAAACCCGCTACATTGTTCCATTAGTAGCAAGGAATCTTTTGTATGCACCATCCCACAGATAGGATAGCACGTACCACGGACTTTGACATACCAGTTGTGGTGCAATGGATAGATCGAGAAATAGCCCAGTGGGCGCACCGACTTGTTTCGATAGATAGTAAATAAAGGCTGGGGTTTCCATGTATGTAAAAATATATTATTATGATAGTAGATGGGTTCGCCTCCCTGTACCGGCTCACACGCAGATAACGTTTTAAGGCCACATTCCTGTGTAAAATTACTACACCGACTTCTATCTCACTAACTACTGATCATTAACCCACTGTCCTGAAAAGACAGCCCAGATAGTTGAAGAATGTCCCCAGAACAGCGTGCTTAAATCTTAATTTAATCTTAGGTTAGCAATTTTTATACCAATATCTCACCAATACGCTTTTTGCGTACATAATTCTTATTTGCAATATGAAGTCATGCAGTTATATTTATCGTATGGTAATTATGTTTTGGAGAACTATTTTGCTAAAACAAAAAGTTTGTTTGGTTTAACAACACCACTAGAGCGCATTGATTAATTAATAACCGGCTATTGGCATTTAGTAATTTTGCTAGAACAAAGGTCGCAGTATAGTTAGCTCCCTTGTGTACCCAAAAATAGTTGTTGGTTTTGCTCAGACCCATTTTTGAAGGCTAATTATTTCAAATAGGAAGTTAATTCTTAAGCTCAGTGATAACCAAGAGGTTATTTTTTAAAATGACATTTTTTTTTCACCAGCAGTGCAAACGGTTTAGCTGTAATGAGGCTTGGAATCCATGTACCGGTGTAGCATTTAATTTGCACTCTCCAAGAATTTGCACTCACCCAGTTACTATTATACGTATAATACGCACTCACATTGAATTATTTGCACTTCCATAGTTATAATTATACATATAATATGTACTCTTCACTACTATGTTTGAATACTGAATACATTAATTGTCTCTTACAAAAAAACCGGCCTCGGTGGCGTCGTGGTAGGTCATCGGTCTACAGGCTGGTAGGTACTGGTTCGGATCCCAGTCGAGGCATGGGATTTTTAATTCAGATACCGACTCCAAACCCTGAGTGAGTGCTCCGCAAGGCTCAATGGGTAGGTGTAAACCACTTGCACCGATCAGTGATCCATAATTGGTTCAGCAAAGGCCATGGTTTGTGCTATCCTGCCTGTGGGAAGCGCAAATAAAAGATCCCTTGCTGCCTGTCGTAAAAGAGTAGCCTATGTGGCGACAGCGGGTTTCCTCTAAAAAACAGTGTCAGAATGACCATATGTTTGACGTCCAATAGCCGATGATAAGATAAAAAATCAATGTGCTCTAGTGGCGTCGTTAAATAAAACAAACTTTACAATCCTCATTCATTATTAGTCCCATATCGGTTGAACCGGAGTGGACTATAGGTTTCATCTCCGTCCATCTGTCTGTTCGTCTATCCCACATATAGTTTTCCAGATGTTTTTTGAGATATTGAGCTGAAATTTTGTATATAACTTTATCATATACCATGACAGATCAAGTTTGACTTTCATGACAATATACCATTTTGACGGAATTATGGCCCCTGAACTTAGGAAATACGGAAATTTGTTTTCCCCCAATGCCTCAAGATATTGAAACGAAATTTTGTGTATAGTTTATAGTGTACCATTACAGACCAAGTTTGATTTTTATGACAATTTACCTATTTTTGACAGATATATGACCCTTGAATTTAGAAATTTAGGAGATACGAAAATTCTTTTTCCGGACTTTGGTTTTGCAAGGCCTCAAGATATTGAGGTAAAATTTTGTATAGAACTTTATCATATACCATTACAGATCAAGTTTGACTTTCATGACGATTTGGGGAGGAAAGTTGCCAAGTGGTAAAGCACTTGCTTGATGCGCGGTCGTTTTGGGATCGAACCCTGTCGGTGGGCCCATTGGGCTATTTCTTGTTCCAGTCAGTGCACCACGACTGGTATATCAATGTCAATGGAATGGTGAATATAAACTATCCCTTACTACTCCACATTCATTACTATTCGTTATTATAATATGCACATTCATTACTATTCGTTATTATAATATGCACATTCATTAGTACATAATTATAATGTACACACCATATTCATACACGCCACATTCATAACAATACATATAATATACACTCCACATGATTTACACACCTTTCTTTATTATACATGTGCATATAATCTACACTCTGCATTCATTGATATAAATGTATTGTGCAGTCCACAATTATGATTATATGATCTACACTGCACATTCATTACTATACATATAAAACGGAATGTGTTGTCTAAATTATATAAATAATAATGAACTGGGAGTGCAGATTATGTGTATAGCAATGAATGTGGGGTGTTGATTATAAGTATAATAATGAATGATGAATGCAGATTATATGTATGGTAACGAATGATGATTATAGATTATAGGTATAGTAATGAATGGGGAGTGTACGGTACATGTTTAGGTTTAATAATGAACGGAGAGTGCAGAATATATGTATAATAATGAACGGGAAGCGCATATTATGTGTATAATAATGAATGTTGAGGGTAGGTTATATGTATAATAATGAACGGGAAGCGCA
Source organism: Gigantopelta aegis (assembly GCF_016097555.1). Classification (NCBI taxonomy): domain Eukaryota; kingdom Metazoa; phylum Mollusca; class Gastropoda; order Neomphalida; family Peltospiridae; genus Gigantopelta; species Gigantopelta aegis. The sequence continues at coordinate 24,456,114 of NC_054709.1, forward strand.
TATTATGTGTATAATAAAGAATGTTGAGGGTTGGGTATATGTATAATAATGAACGGGAAGCGCATATTATGTGTATAATAATGAATGTTGAGGGTAGGGTCTATGTATAATAATGAACGGGAAGCGCATATTATGTGTATAATAAAGAATGTTGAGGGTAGGGTATGTGTATAATAATGAACGGGAAGCGCATATTATGTGTATGATAAAGAATGTTGAGGGTAGGATATGTGTATAATAATGAACGGGAAGCGCATATTATGTGTATGATAATGAATGTTGAGGGTAGGGTATATGTATAACAATGAACGGGAAGCGCATATTATGTTTATGATAAAGAATGTTGAGGGTAGGGTATATGTATAACAATGAACGGGAAGCGCATATTATGTGTATAATAAAGAATGTTGAGGGTAGGTTATATGTATAACAATGAACGGGAAGCGCATATTATGTGTATAATAAAGAATGTTGAGGGTAGGTTATATGTATAACAATGAACGGGAAGCGCATATTATGTGTATAATAAAGAATGTTGAGGGTAGGTTATATGTATAACAATGAACGGGAATCGCATATTATGTGTATAATAAAGAATGTTGAGGGTAGGTTATATGTATAACAATGAACGGGAAGCGCATATTATGTGTATAATAATGAATGTTGAGGGTAGGGTATATGTATAACAATGAACGGGAAGCGCATATTATGTGTATAATAAAGAATGTTGAGGGTAGGGTATATGTATAATAATGAACGGGAAGCGCATATTGTGTGTATAATAAAGAATATTGAGGGTAAGGTATATGTATAATAATCCTCGACCGACCGCGCATCAAGCGAGCGCTTTACCACTGGGCTATGTTACGCCGCTTGTGCTTCGAGATAACCATGAAGGTATACGTTTTAACTGTAACTTGTATACATGTACATTATTAGTATCGTGGTATTTGTATAGTATTGTTCTATACGCTGATATACATATGTGTTAATAACATGCACCAAAATTAATTGATCATCATTCTTCTGTTCTGTTAGGTATAATAATTTTCCATTTTTAACCACACATGATGAGTTATTATTTTTATTCTTCAAATTTGCAAGGGCGGATACAGGAACGTTTTGACCTCTTTGGGTCCGCCCCTGATTCATATACCCAACACCCTCGTTTAGATTCGCCACTGAGATTTATACCAACTTTTACAAAGTGCACTGGCCATACAAACATCAAAAACAGTTTAAAAATATAATTATGTCAGTGCTTAAACATTAT
>NC_054709.1:24462386-24467546 GCF_016097555.1 Gigantopelta aegis
GGGGGGGGTAAAGTCACGTGATGAAAGCACAATGGATCCTCAGAATCACGTTGGTCGTTAAAGTGTCGATTACTCTACTCACTTACTTGCTAATATAAGTAGTTGACGTGCCCATATCCAATAAAGGTTCAAGCACTACTCTACTCCGATGTCATTGTACAAGATATATAAACGTCGCTATTATCCGTAACGGTGTAGACACACTGTATGTTGAAAGGAGAAACTCGTAATAGAATGTGTCGTGTTTATATTATCTGACTGGATCATTTCGGCTTGGCGCGGCTTCAATGCGTAAACTGAATAACACAAAATTCATGCATTTTGGATTCATTTTCAAAACAACGTTTCTAATAAAACGATGGAAGAATGGCGAATGTAAAGCATACTGTTGTTAAACCAATCAACTAGCCTTGTTAAGGCTAGGAATTATTTATTTATTTATTTATTTATTTTATTTATTTGTTTATTTATTTATTACGATCTGTGTGCTCTAGTGGTGTCGTTAAACAAAACAAACTTTAAAACAAACGTTTTATCTATCACCGGCCTCAGTGGTGTAGTGGCTAAATCATCGGGCATAAGACTGGTAGGTACTGGGTTCGCAGCCCATTACCGGATCCCACCCAGAGCGAGTTTTAACGACTCAGTGGGTAATAATCAGACCACTACACCCTCTTCTCTCTCACTTACCATTAACAACTAACCCTCAGTCATCGGACATAAGGCTGGTAGGTACAGGGTTCGCAGCCCGGTACCGGTTCCCACCCAGAGTGAGTTTTAACGACTCAGTGGGTAGGTATAAGACCACTACACCCTCTTCTCTCTGACTAACCACTAACCACTAACAACTAACCCTCAGTCATCGGACATAAGGCTGGTAGGTACATGGTTCGCAGCCCGGTACCGGATCCCACCCAAAGCGAGTTTTAACGACTCAGTGGGTAGGTATAAGACCACTACACCCTCTTCTCTCTGACTAACCACTAACAACTAACCCTCAGTCATCGGACATATGGCTGGTAGGTACAGGGTTCGCAGCCCAGTATCGGCTCCCACCTAGAGTGAGTTTTAACGACACAGTGGGTAGGTGTAAGAGCACTACACCCTCTTCTCTCTGACTAACCACTAACCACTAACAACTAACAACTATCCCGCAGTCCTGGACAGGCAGCCCAGATAGTTGAGGTGTGTACCAAGGACAGCGAGACTGAACCTTAATTGGATAGAAAAAATAAGTTTAAATGAATGAATGAATTTATTTCATATTTATGTATTCATCCATTCATTCATTCATTTATTGATTCCTTTATTTCATACTAGTATTGTTTTATTATTTTTTTAATATATATTTGTTTATTTTTTCTTCAATTTTTTTCTCCTTTCCTTTTTCTGGTCACGTTATTATTACTGTTCTGATATACCACACGTATCCATAGTATTCTTGACCAATGTTTATCCTCTAGGCTAACATGTGTGTAAGGCAGTCATACCTGGTACTACCGTGGGTTAATATATTTTTAACAAAATAAAAAATGATGGACGATAATAATATAAAGTGAATCTAACGACACGTCAGTATGTTGTTTGACCTGCAGCTGTTGTGTGTCTAAATTTAGTAACTGTGACACCCGTTTCCCTCATACACTAGTCACGGGAGTAGGGAGGTGCCAAAAGGTATGTGTGTGTGAGAGAGGGGAGGGTACCATCAGTAGTTTCAAATAGACTCAGCGGGCCCTGTACATAATAAAAAGTGTGTTGTTTCTAAAAAAAAAAAAATCATTTTAGTTTCATGAAATTATTTATTTAAAAAGAAGAAAGCAAACAAACATAGCCAATGCGGGCTAGGATGTGATACTTGCGAACCCACCAACATACCCCCCCCCCCCCCCCCCCCCCCCCGTCACTCCGCATTCTTCCCCGACAACAAGCGCTGAACAAAACACATAAATAAATAAATGTCCATATAACATACACAAAAACCCCCAGAAGAAAACATAATATTTATAATACATTTTGTTCAAATAAAATAAAAATAGTAGAAGGGAAAAAATACACACACCGAGAAAGAATCGGTGTTACATAATAAATGACATACAAATGTCTAGTTCTCCGCCGATTCTCGTTTGTTTTTGTAGGGGTTTTTTTCACAGAATAAATCAGTTATGCCCGGCGCAGACGAGCGTTTTTTAACGCATGCGTCTGCGTTAAAAAAAACGCAGACTTAACGCAGACGGATGCGTTTCGTGTGCGCCTACCTGCGATGCGTTCCTACGATCCACTGACGATTTCTTTACTCTAGGAAAAATAACAAAGATTAAATATAATGTATTAATACATTTTAAAACATAATAAACTTTATTTAAAACATTATGTACAATATACTATTACGATATAAATCGAAAGATCATTTCACAATTGTTTGTTTTAATTATTATTATTAGGCATAGTACAATGAATGCAATAATTTATATTTTTAAGTTCATCTATTTAGAAATGTCATCAATTACACATGCCTAGTCTTTGTTTCAAAGATGAGCAGTTGGAAATTATTTCTGTTGAAACATTTACATGTTAGTCATTTTTAATGGTCGGGTCTGTTTTCACAGTTCTATTCATCACTGAAACCAATAATTGTTAATTTCGTTATATTTTGATATATAGACAGATGATTGGTCAATATAAAAATGTGAACGCAACGCAGACGCAAGTAGGTGCACACGTGCGTTTTTAGACGGAAAAAAAGAAATGTTTTTATTTAACGACGCACTCAACACATTTTATTTACGGTTATATGGCGTCAGACATATGGTTAAGGACCACACAAATTCTAAGAGGAAACCCGCTGTCGCCACTACATGGGCTACTCTTCCGATTAGCAGCAAGGGATCTTTTATTTGCGCTTCCCACAGGCAGGATAGCACAAACCATGGCCTTTGTTGAACCAGTTATGGATCACTGGTCTGTTCAAGTGGTTTATGCCTACCCATTGAGCCTTGCGGAGCACTCACTCGACTGGGATCCGATGCCTCGACTGGGATCCGAAACCAGTACCTACCAGCCTGTAGACCGATGGCCTGCCACGGCGCCACCGAGGCCGGTGTTTTTAGACGGATGCGGCAGGAGATGGATGCGTTTGTGCGTCTAAAATCAAACATGTTTGATATTTGAAAAATCGACGCAGCGCTAAAACATCGCAACGCAGAGGGGGTCGCACACGATGTGTTTTTACTGCGTTCGTAGGGATGCGTTTTTTAACGCAAGACGCATGCGTTAAAAAACGCTCGTCTGCGCCGGGCATTATGAAGTCTACAACAATTTTTTTGTGCAATGCCCCATCTTCTGAAAAAAATATGACCACCTTTCTTGTTCGTACAGTGGCAGAGAATGTAACATGCGAATAGTCGCTTCAAAACACACTACTGAACAGTTATTTCGACAAACTCAAACTGTTTTAATTTTGTGACCTCTCCCCTTTACAAAATCCTGGATCCGCCCCTGTTATATATACACAACTAACAGGTCATCATTTTTAACACTAACAGCTAAACGCAATTGCACTATTTATAACTGCTATAAACATCATATTATATCAATAACCAAGAGACAATAATATATTTTAAGTTACAATTTAAATAATAATTTAAAACAGAAATAAAAGGCCCCACACATTTCACCATCCAAGGATGTCAGTAGTTTGAAATGCACCCTGTGGTTGTATTGTTAGCGAATTACAGCTCAGCTGCAGTACAAATAACTCGTTATCTCCGGGTATCTTCAAAAATAGGTCTGTCTTACTTCCTGGTCGAGTTGACTGGGTGTCATGGCGGACGTAAGGCGTACATGTCGTCTGCTCATTGCAGTTCTTAGCGGGATTTTATTTCTGATGTCGGCTGAAACATTTGCATTACTCTTGTTGTACAATACAGTACAATGCAGTGCAGTGCTGTACAGTGCAGTACAGTACAATGCAGTACAGTACAGTGCAGGGCAGTGCAGTACAATGCAGTACAGTACAGTGCAGGGCAGTGCAGTGTTGTGCAGTACACTACAATGCAGTACAGTACAGTACAGCACAGTACCGTACAGTGCAGTGCAGTGCAGTGCACTGCTGTGCAGTACAGTACAATGCAGTACAGTACAATGCAGTACAGTACAGTGCAGGGCAGTGCAGTGTTGTGCAGTACACTACAATGCAGTACAGTACAGTACAGCACAGTACCGTACAGTGCAGTGCAGTGCTGTGCAGTGCAGTGCAGTGCAGTGCAGTGCAGTGCAGTGCAGTGCAGTGCAGTGCAGTGCAGTACAGTGCTGTACAGTACTGGGGAGTGGAGTGCAGTGCAGTGCAGTGCAGTGCAGTGCAGTGATGTGCAGTACAGTACAATGCAGTACAGTACAGAACAGAACAGTATAGTTATTTCTATCAGTGTATGTGTGTAAGTGTAAAACAAACAGGGATGGTTATTCAAACTTGAAACGACAACGTACTCTTCCTGTTTCTTGATATTGCTAGGAGGCTTCTCTTTGTCCTATACATGTTTAGATATATACAGGGATGGTTATTCAAACTTGAAACGACAACGTACTCTTCGTGTTTCTTGATATTGCTAGGAGACTTCTCTTTGTTCTATATATGTTTAGATATATACTGGGATGGTTATTCAAACTTGAAACGACAACGTACTCTTCGTGTTTCTTGATATTGCTAGGAGACTTCTCTTTGTTCTATATATGTTTAGATATATACTGGGATGGTTATTCAAACTTGAAACGACAACGTACTCTTCCTGTTTCTTGATATTGCTAGGAGACTTCTCTTTGTCCTATATATGTTTAGATATATACTGGGGGTTTTCACGATTCGTGGGATATCTATGTTGCTTCTGTTAATTCAGTTTAATTCAGTTTAAGCGTTTACAGCTTATGCGTTGATATTAATAACAGTTTACTGACAGTGGGAGGAGTTGGTATAAAACGCATTACATAAGGAGAATATAAAGACAATGTCTACAAAAGTTACTTTGTATAGAATGTAAAAACTGTATAACTGTAGATTCTCGTCTGTTAAACATATATAAATATTGTCCCAAATTACATAATTTGTTTACATTATTAATAGATAATATAACTACTAATAATTGTGCCATTATATAATTAGTGGAG
>NC_054709.1:24467746-24472746 GCF_016097555.1 Gigantopelta aegis
GGTAAGTAATACAATTTGACTCGAACGAATGAGAGAACAACCGTTGACGTCCATTGACGTCAGCATTTTATACTTTTTCTTAAGTACCACGTGACGTCATAACAGCCAATCAGAAATTACGTCACGCTAGGAAGAGATCTACCTTTACAAAATAAATATCATTTCATTTAATAATTACGTTATGCACACAATTGCTCAATACACAAAGTAATTGCTTTTTGGTCCAGCTTCTCTTTGCATTTTACAGTTTGTAAATGCACACTCTAAATCCTAAGAAATTTCAACTTTGTAAATACGTCAGTTTAACCCATAGCAAAAGCATTACCAACTTGAAATAATTAATTCTGCGAATTTCTAAAGTGCATAAAGATAAAACTAACATTTCTTAATTGCTTTTTTAGTCTAAAATTTGCGTAAAACAATTTTACAGAAAAAGCCTTTAGAATATTTATAAAAACGACATTATTAACCAGGCACAAAACACGCTCATTTTGCATAGCAAATACATTGGGAATTCAAGCTAATAATACAAACAAATTCTAATGTGCATAAATATGAGACTATTATTACACAATTGCTTTTTTGGTCTAATTTCAATATAAAATAGTTTTAATGAAAAAGCCTTTGGGATTATTGTGAAAACGACATTATTCACTAGGCACAAAGACACGCTAAAGTGCATTGCAAATACATTGGGAATTCGGGTTAATAATACAAACAAATTCTAATGTGCATAAATACGTCACTATCACTACACAATTGCTTTTTTTGGTCTAATTTCAATATAAAATAGTTTTAATGAGAAAGCCTTTGGGAATATTATAAAAACAGCATGTTTATACTGTTGTTTACAAACATTGTGTACCGATATATCAGACCTTAGCAACCAGTATGTGTAAACAGGTTCTCAGCGTACAAGGATATAGTTCCTAAAAGCACTAATATTACAGTAATCAGTTTTACAGTTATTACCTCACTTAATTAATAAAATGATTTGCCATAATGTACAAACAATATTAGGATACGTTTAACTAAGAAAATAGCTAATCGATCGTACAAGTTTTGGAGGAAAATAAACTTTACTGAAGGGCAAGGTCAACCCCGGCAGCCATGTCAAAACAGTCGATCAAACGGAAATTTATCCCAGGTTTATTTATGAGCCCATGGGATGTTTTCAGTGTGTAAGCACACACACTTTGTAGTTATGGAAATATTTACATCAATAATATTAATGTCAACGTTGTGTCATAGTTTTTATATGCACAGGAATTTGGGAATTAAATAAAGTCGAAGACCGCAAGACCAAAACACGGACGTCAAACATTAAATTAACACATTTAGCGATCGTAATATACTAATATCCCATAAATAAATTACGGCAACTATTTACAAACATAATTTCATACACTATAAACAAATTATTATGAAATACAACTAAATGTAGCTCGCGTTGTGCATCCAAACGATCACTAATAACAATAGTTACGCAATTTCGTTTTTGCCTATAGTGCGCGACACGACAAACGGCACTACTAAAAATTTCATTAAACAATAACTATAATAAATGGCATAGTTCCAGACATTACAGAATACAAGCAAATATGCAAATAATTACTACTAAATGTAAAAATAAATATTGTGTTTTGTCCAATATTAAAATTACTTGAGAAAGGTCCACGCCACAGCAGTTACGAAAATTGTTGGGACAGCCATGACAATATATATATATATATACTCTTGAAAAAAAGAAACGCAAAAGGGTACAAATGGGTTATAACTCCGATTTTATGTTTCCTACCGGTTCATGCTTTGTGAATATAAGGTCATTGCATGTCCCAAACACATTCCCACGGTTACATTCGATAAAACGCAGCTACTGTACAATAAACTTCCAAAATGTGAATATTCGCAAAAACGCAGCCACGTGCAAACCATGTCACCACTGCACGTGCGTTGTCTGCACGTGCAACATGAACACCGACAGTATAAAAGTGCAGGGTGTTCGCTTGCCTGGCCTCTGTATCTGGCCGACAGTTGACAATCCAGGACATGCCACGTCTCAGTGAACCGCAGAGAAACAATGCCATCGGCCGACTAGACGCAGGCGAATCCAGAACGGCCGTTGCCAGGGCATTCCATGTGTCCCCAAGCACCATCTCCAGACTGTGGGACCGTTACCAGCAACATGGATCAACACGTGACCTCCCTAGATCCGGTCGACCACGGGTCACTACCCCCGGGCAGGACCGCTACATCCGGGTACGCCACCTTCGGGAACGATTGACTACTGCCACCTCCACAGCCGCAGCAATACCAGGTTTGCGCAGGATATCCGACCAGACCGTACGGAACCGCCTACGTGAGGTAGGAATTCGTGCCAGACGTCCAGTTCGAGGTGTCATCTTAACACCACAACACCGTCGACTCCGACTGCAGTGGGATTCATCGACAATGGCCTCAACTGCGATGGAGACAGGTGTGGTTCAGTGACGAGTCCCGATTTCTGCTCCGACGTCATGGTGGAAGATGTCGCGTGTATAGGCGTCGTGGTGAACGTTATGCGGCAAACTGCGTGCAGGAAGTGGACAGATTCGGCGGGGGTAGTGTCATGGTGTGGGCAGCCATCTCACACACTGGCAGAACTGACCTGGTCCACGTGCAGGGCAACCTGAATGCACAGGGCTACATTGACCAGATCCTCCGGCCACACATCGTTCCAGTTATGGCCAACGCCAACGCAGTGTTCCAACATGACAACGCCAGGCCTCACACAGCACGTCTCACAACGGCTTTCCTACAGCACAACAACATTAATGTCCTTCCTTGGCCATCGACATCACCGGATTTGAACCCAATTGAGCATCTATGGGACGAGTTGGACCGACGCCTCCGACAGCGACAACCACAGCCCCAGACCCTGCCCGAGCTGGCAGCAGCCTTGCAGGCCGAGTGGGCCACCATCCCCCGGGACGTCTTCCGTACTCCGGTTGCTTCAATGGGCAGGCGGTGCCAGGCAGTTGTCAACACACGCGGAGGCCACACCCGGTATTGACTCCAGATGACCTTGACCTTGGTGGTGTGTCCTATCACTTACCCACAATGGACTAGAGTGAATTGTGAACAATCCTGCAACATTTGGTAATTATCGGACTCACCATTCAATAATTAAATCAATTCTCCAAATGTTACGACAATGTGGTTTTGCGTTTCTTCTTTTGAAGAGCATATATACAGTAGAATCTCATTGGCTCGAACGCCCAAAGGGTCGAACCTACCGGTATTCTCGAACCAAGAACAAAGTCCCGATTTTTCTCTCTATTAAACCCCTTTATTTTGGTGCTGATTGGTCGAATACCCCTAGGGTCGAACAGAAGCTTTCTCTCGAACCAGTTTATTGGTCCGAACTGTAAAATTAAACATATTTAGCTCGAACGGCTACGTCTATCCGAAGAAAAAAAAAAATTACGTATAATTTTTTCGTCGACCCTTTCACGCTTATCGTGTTGTCTATTTAGCACCTGTCGATAATTATCTTTCAGGTACAGACAATAGTAATGCGGTAATCGTTAGATGAATAAACTTGCAAGTAAAATCCAATCAACTCATGAGTAAATCGGACCATCTCGCCCAGCCAGTTTTAGGGAAACATGCGAGGTTGTCCGATTGATTGTTGTGTTACAGAAGCACCCGACAACGGCCGAATGCATGGTTCAAACTACCCGATGGGTCGAACAGACTTTGATGCACCGACAGTGTTCGAGCCAATGAGATTCTACTGTATATATATATATATATATATATATATATATATATATATATATATATATATGATAAAAAGAAAACAAGTGTACAGTATATATGTATTTAAAAAACAATTTTAATAAATAATATATATATATATATAAATATATATATATATATATATATATATATATATATATATATATATATATATATATATAAAATAAGGGCCAGTAGATATATATTTTTTTTTTTATGTAATATGATAAAAACTTTATCTGTTTTTGTTGATATAAAAACATACAAAATTGGAGCTTTTATTCTCTGTTGAGACTGCTAGTCGTATGGCAAATTGACATTGAAAAAGTTAAAAAAAATAATGATTGACAATGATTTTAAACAAAATAACTCTTCAAACAATAACACTTTTCCGTTCAGGAAATTACTGACAATAGCGTGTGTGACTTCCACGTGCTTGCATTACTGCTCGGCATCGCCTTGGGAAGCTTTGCACCAAATTACGAAACTCGGCTTGAGGAATTTGGTGCCATTCTTCTTCCAAGGAGTCTGCAAGTTCTTGAAGTGTATTAGGAGCTTGTGGTCGCTTAGAAATTCTTTGCTGAAGACTGTCCCAAGCATGCACTATTGGCTTGAGGTCAGGGGAGTAAGCTGGCCAATCCATACGTTGAATTGTTTCCCTGTTGAGATAGTTATTCACCAATCTTGAACCAGCTTGCAATAAACCAACGGCTCTAGCACATCTCCGGTTTGTAAGGTGATGACGTTGTGGCATTCTTCCGATTTTAACGATTTAAACAGCAAAAAACAGCAAGCAAAAGGGCGTGGGACATACGGGATTACCATAAAATGAAATTGACGACAGCCGAATTTCCAACACGTGTTGGGATATTCACGAAATAACTGCCCCGTGCACGATTTTTGTGCGCACCATGAATTGCAATTTACTCACGCGCTGTTTAGAAATCATATCTGGTCAACACTTGTTGAAATAATATAATATGAACAAAACTCCGTCCAAAATATCTACTGGCCCTTAATTTATTTTGTTGAGTATATATAATACAATTCTAAAACTAAAACACTTCAAAGGTAATAGATATCAATTCTTCGACATATAAAACATAGGAATAATTATTAATATTATGAATCAATCCACCCCAGTTAGATGCCTAGATATTAAATTTCATGTTTTATACTATAGCGGCCGTCTTGGATTTTTAAGGATAAATAATGCAAAT
>NC_054709.1:24475246-24500246 GCF_016097555.1 Gigantopelta aegis
TATGGTAGAAGACCACAGTTTTCTTGTGAATTTCCAGCTGAGATTTATGCATGCCAGCCCCTGACATCCTAAATGCCCACCTTTAGTTTACAAATAAAGAAAGATACAGATATTTTTAGTCTCAATGAAATTACAAAAAGGGTCATAATTATAAAGAGAACTCATTTTAAATATTTTTAGTTAAAATTTAGTGTTACTTTCATCATAATGTGTCCAACCTGCATGATTTTGGGTACATTTTTGACAATGTTCACACCCATACAAATCACACCCAAACGGGTTTTAGCGGATATCACATATATATTTATTGAAACTTTGCTCACGAAACCTTACAAAAACCCTCATTTGAATAAAGGTTTAGCTATTCAATGTTTAACAAAATCAGCTTGTTTGAAAATTACCCAAAATTATCGCGCCTAACTTTTGTGACAAGGAAACCCCGGTGTATGAATATCAAGCCTCATTACAGCTAAACCGTTTGCACTGCTGGTAAACCAACTGTCATTTTTAAAAACAACTCCTTAGCTATCACTAAGCTTAAGCATTAACTTCCTAATCCAAATAATTAGCCTTCAAACATGGATATATGCAAAACCAACAAGAGAACTATTTGCGGGTGCACAAGGGAGTTAACTGTATACTGCTACCTATGTTTTATGTTTACCGTTCGTTTAATTTTATACAGTTTGTAACGTCATCTCATAAAGATATATTTATACAGGCCTCCCACCTTTTAGCCAATATACCAATTCATTTAGTGAATAAATATTGTTTTAAAAAATCATTATGCAAAGAAGATCGTATAGTGATCTTCCGGTTATGAGTTGTGGGATTCACTTATGCCGTCTCGGAGGTAAGTACTCGTAAATGATGCACACTTTAACGCAATGTATGTTATAAAGGTATGTTTACATTGATGTATATAATGGCTATTTAAACCTCGATATATTCAAAACACATTTGGCAATTTTGATGATATTTCTTTTACCTTGATTTCAAATTGGCGTGATCCAAGCCAGATTGCTTACTATATTATGTGTATATAAAGAAAATAACTGTTCAATCGGGTAGGATATAGGCTTTACGCTTATATGAATTGCCATTTTTCATCTATCTTGAAGCGAATAAATCTGATAACCTACGTCGTCAATATCGTCTTATTATTATAACGTTTTAATTCTGCAATCCAACAAGCAGAGTGGGAACATCATCTTTATTATTAACTTTACATACGATCAAACTAACCAGGCAAATTGATAGCAATATAGCATACTGACTTCATACTTGTACAGCGTGAAAAATAGTTATTAATCTCAATTAATTAATCAATTAATTACTACAAAATCTGCCACATTACCTACAAACGTTTTTCATCTTTGTTTGAAAAGACAGCCTAAAACACATTTTTGAAAATGTATTAGATAAGAACACAAAAATATCTGGAAAAATAAATAATTTAATAATATTTACAATGAATCCATTGTGCCACCTCCCCAAATCTAAATTAACCCCTGTCCAGACACATAGGAATAGATGAGAAGGCCCAGGCGAAAGTCCCCACTTGAGGACGAAAATGTACGTTTCTTTGTCCTGCTGTATTAGTGCAAGCTCCAAAACCAATTTTTGAGGTATACCTGACATGAAAAACTGCACAACGTTTCTATGCATTTTTTAATACAATGTCATCACCTGAAACTATTCAGGGTGGGGGTACTACATTTTGACCTCGGCATGTTGCTTTTTTTCACTATTATTGTTAAAGTATTGTGGGTAAATGTATAGCTATTTTAATCAAATTTAATGCATCAGAGTATTCTATCATCCACACTGATTAAACGTTTAACCAGAATTAATATAAATAATTAAATAATAAAATCAACCATGTAAGACAAATTCATAGCATAAACAACGTTAAAATTGCAACCCAGGAACCACATAAACCCAAACCATAATTACCCTCCCCCTCCATTTCTATTAATTTGAAAAATAAACTGACCTAAACACCTTCAGTAGCATCACTTCCTACAGAATAATGAGGGTATAATTGTAATCATTTCTATAAACAATATGGCCTTCAGTGGTAAATTATGTTTTATGTATCACGCTTAACACTGATAGGTACTGGGTTCGCGTCCTGGTACTAGCTCCCATTTTGTTTGAGTTTTACCGACTTAACATGGTGTAGGCCTACAACCATAACTACACTGACTTCTCTCTCACTAAACATAAATATAAAATAAACATAAATATAAAAAGTTAAATTCATATAAACATAAAAAGTTAAAACTATAAAAATCTGGCGTGTACGCCCCCACTAGAGATTGTGTCCCTTCCACTAGAGACTGTGTCCCCTCCACTAGAGATTGTGTCCCCTCCACTAGAGATTGTGTCCCTTCCACTAGAGATTGTGTCCCCTCCACTAGAGATTGTGTCCCCTCCACTAGAGATTGTGTCCCCTCCACTAGAGACTGTGTCCCTTCCACTAGAGATTGTGTCCCCTCCACTAGAGACTGTGTCCCCTTCACTAGCGATTGGGCTCTTACTTCCAATATCTTTGCTACGGGCCTGTTTTTATATTACCTGGGCGGTAGATGCTTATTGTACTGTCAGTTCCGCAGTATTCCATGAAGTTGCCCAAACAGCCACGATGTGTGCGATTGTCTGTAGTGATATTACCTGGGTTTGACCAGTCAAAACAGTAACACGTGCTATCCTGAAAAAATACACGTAGAACAATCAGTTATCTGACACTAGATTTGGAGGTACGTACCTTTTATGTTTAAGCAGAAACAGGTCAAAGACTTGTGATAAATGATAAGTTAAGCAGAATGATGTAAGCAATGTATAAATCAATGGCGAGAAAGCTGTAACCGTGGACAATGTTTTACACTAACGGCTTTAATAATACACCTGTGTTATCCTGTTGTGTAATATAGCAATGTAGCACACGTCTCTTCTTTGTCCATTGTCTGTGTGCATATGTTTATACAGGCTGTCCAGCGATACTACTTTTTGGTCTTTTTCCTATTTTTCATCCTTTTTCTTCAAAATACCTAGATTTTCCTAATTTTTTGTTTCAAAATGCCGCGAATTGTTGTTAAAGTGTACATGTTCCTTGTGTTTTATAAAAGTCAACAGTTATAGGAAGTGGTTTTATGGGGTTGATTTTTTTTTCAATTTGCAGCACCATATAATCTCAGCATATTAAACTGACACCCTCAAAGTCAATTTTTGTGTATCCTTCTAACTGTCCGCCTGTCCCACGTATAGTTTTCCGTATGTGTTTTTCTTAATGCCTTGAGATATTTCAAATAACTGTAACCTGACTGTTACATAAGATTCATGTTATTTTGTATATAATTGAAAATATAGGTACAAATTGAACACAACATAAAAAAAAATTATAAAGTGTTTTTTCAGTAATACCACTTTTTGGATTTAACACGTTCGTTTTCCCACTGCATGTATGAGCTTGATTAATGTCGCTATGTACTGTCGCAGTCCTACTTTTTCCTTTCATTTTCCTACTTTTTCATATAGGTGTGCTGGATAGCCTAGTTTATATGTCAGGTGTTGCTAAACATTCATGCATTCGTTCATGTCTCTCTGTCCGTTCATCTGTCTGTGTATGTTTTACATGTTTGTCATTTCAGCACTCATATATATATTTCAGATCTTTTAGTTTACAACGAAAAATTGTGTAACTTCTGGAAAGATTAAGACATTTTATTAATTTTATTAACTATATGAACTGTGACCTACGTGTAAATTAAAATAACGCTACCTGAGGCAGGAAATGATCTTTAAATATTAAAGTTATTTAGTGATGTCCCAATGATCGATTATAATCGAAAATTGATCGGTTTGGCTCTACCAATATAATCGATTATATAAAAAATCATAATCTATTGTGTGGGTAAATGATAACAGTAATTACCCCTTATAGTTTAAATGATGGAATTGATGTAAATATTTTGGGGTGGGCGTTTGTTTTGATGTGTACGTAAAACAATATAATAGTCATTAAAGGTAAATTAGCACGATGTAAAATCTATCGCGGTGAACCTGACAACAGGTGCATGGTGCTTATAATTGAAATCCTTCTGATGTATATAAATACAACTGACTCCTACACCATGTAGGAAGCGGTCAGACCCTTTTATGGGCAATATGGGGAACCTAGGGAGACACTACAGCATCATAGAGGTATAATTAACGAGCTACTCTCGATTCACTAATGTCAAAACCTAGGGAGACGCCCAATTTCCTTAACAACCTAAACCAAATTTGCGCACTTTTTCTCTTTGGCATAATACTTTGCGCCATTCAAAATTCCATAGCACCATCACCCCCACCCCCGCCTGCTACCGACCTTTATCAGGCTGCTGGTGCTCCCTTGCACCTGCCAGTGCAGGAGGTCCCTCCTCTCCCCCCCCCCCCCCCACCTTTCCTGTCCTGGACGGAGGAGCCGCCCGAGTTCGGCTCTTGCGCCCAGGACAGCCGTGCGCTACAACAGCTTGTTCTGAATGTGCCCGTAAAGCCCTATGACCTGACCTGACCACCATGTAGGGGTGGGACGTAGCCCAGTGGTAAAGCGCCCGCTCGAAGCGCGGTCGGTCTGGGATCTATGCCCATCCGTGGGCCCATTGGGCTATTTCTCACTCCAGCTAGTGCACCACGACTGGTATATCAAAGGCCGTGGTATGTGTTATCCAGTTTGTGGGATGGTGCATATAAAAGATCCCTTGCTGCTAATCGACAAAAAGTAGCCCATGAAGTAGCGACAGCGGGTTTCCTCTCTCAATATATGTGTGGTTCTTAACCATATGTCCGACGCCATATAACCGTAAATAAAATGTGTTGAGTGCGTCGTTAAATAAAACATTTCCTTCCTTCCTTCCTACCTCAAGTGGTCCATTCTGGAACATGCTTTAGTCTACAAAATGAACAGTTAGAATTTTTTTTTACTATGCTAGCCCATATAATAATATACATAATTACGTGTATAGTAAATATTACATACCTGTAATCCAACGTACATCGGTTTATAGTCATGTTGCTGACGTCGACATTCGTAGTAACAGCGGCTTGCTTGATTATCATAGATGATTGAATACACAGGATTAGAGGTCGCATACGACTCATTCATTTCTCCAGCATATTCAAATAAATGCTTTTTATCTTCTGTAAGACAATAGTTTATTATGCGAGCTATTATGTAAATTGAATGTAAAGACATTGTAGGTTGACTAAAGCACATAATATATAAAGTATTACCATTAGTTTTAGTTAGTGGTGAATCTGGTCTTACTGAAAGGTCCCAGTAGTTCTAACGAACTTCTCGCGAACTGTATCAAAATGTCCATTTGACTCTGCATTGTCTCTCAAACTTGAATGGTTTAAAAACTAAACTGCTTTGTCTAACACGATGTACTAGTTAAACGTTCAAAGCTGTTAATTGTGGATAAAAATATAAAACACTGGCGGTAGTTATGATTACAATATAACATAGCCGTCGTAACCTGGGCAGGAGGGGCATTGCCCCATAAGTCTGACGCTAGAAAGGCCAGTCCCCTCCTAATTAAAAGACGATATAAATTACAAGTATGTAGCTCCTAATTCTCCATGTTTGTAGAACCTGTTTTAATTTGACTAGAGTTGATTATAAAGATTCTAACTTGTTTTATAACAAGTACATACTGTGTGTGTGCGTGCGTGCGTGCGTGCGTGCGTGTGTGTGTGAGAGAGAGATCAAAACCTAACTAAATATAATTTTGTATCCTTACCTGTCCACATCCACGAACTATACTGAACTTTCCCTCCAATCCAGTATGACCCAGGCGTGACGTCACCTAGTGCAGACGTATTCGTAGTATTATACAGTTTCCCGCCACGTTCACGGCACGTGCTAATTGCTGAATCCCATGTCACATCAAATAGAACAGCAAGACCATCTGTAGGAAGATGGAAAGAAAAGGAATGTTAATTTAATAACACCTCACATTTTAAACTAGTCTGAAGGTTCATATAGACTGGACGCGGCGCGTGCGTGCGGTCCGGTTAAGAAAAAAATAAATCAAAATACAATACGAGCGTTTTGCCTGGATATATATATATATATATATATATATATATATATATATATATATATATATATATATATATGCTCAAAATGCAAGTAGCAGACGCAGCAGTGAGGCCACACGAACGCGCCGCATTTTTCAGTACATATTAGCCTTAACGTCCGATTATTACGTACGACACTTGGTCTAGAGCGAGTGAAGAATCCAGTTTCTGTCGTGTAGCCAAATCAAATGAAATCAGTGTCTGGTCTATTCAACTTTAATTACTACCCATATCTCTCTGTTTGTTTCCATCTCTCATTCTCTCTACCTATCTGTTCCTCTTCCTTCTCTCCCCCGCCTCTCTCTCTCTCTCTCTCTCTCTCTCTCTCTCTCTCTCTCTCTCTCTCTCTCTCTGTCTCTCTCTCTCTCTCTCTCTCTCTCTCTCTCTCTCTCTCTCTCTCTCTCTCTCTCTCTCTCTCTCTCTCTCTCTCCCTCTCTCTCTCTCTCTCTCTGTGTGTCTCTCTCTCTACACACACATACACAGACATATTCATACATCAGTACATACATACATCCATGAATGCGTGTGTGAATATGTACATGCACGTATATAATAAAAACAAAACGTATGTACTTCATCCCGTCCTTCGTATACTCCACTAATTATATAATAGGACAATTATTAGTAGTTATATTATCTATTAATAATGTAAACAAGTTATGTAATTTGGGGAAATATTTATACATGTTTAACAGACGAGAATCTACAGTTATATAGTTTTTACATTCTATACAAAGTAACTTTTGTACACATTTTCTTTATATTCTCCTTATGTAATGTGTTTTATACCAACTCCTCTCATTGTCAGTAAACTGTTATTAATATCAACTCATAAGCTGTAAACGGTCAACTTTAATAAAGAATTGAACTGAATTAACAAAAACAATATAGATATCCTATTAGTCGTGAAAACCTCCAGTATATATCTAAACATATATAGGACAAAGAGAAGCCTCCTAGCAATATCAAGAAACAGGAAGAGTACGTTGTCGTTTCAAGTTTGAATAACCATCCCTGTATATATCTAAACATATATAGAACAAAGAGAAGCCTCCTAGCGATATCAAGAAACACGAAGAGTACGTTGTCGTTTCAAGTTTGAATAACCATCCCTGTATATATCTAAACATATATAGAACAAAGAGAAGCCTCCTAGCGATATCAAGAAACACGAAGAGTACGTTGTCGTTTCAAGTTTGAATAACCATCCCTGTATATATCTAAACATATATAGGACAAAGAGAAGCCTCCTAGCAATATCAAGAAACAGGAAGAGTACGTTGTCGTTTCAAGTTTGAATCACCATCCCTGTATATATCTAAACATATATAGAACAAAGAGAAGCCTCCTAGCAATATCAAGAAACAAGAAGAGTACGTTGTCGTTTCAAGTTTGAATAACAATCCCTGTATATATCTAAACATATATAGAACAAAGAGAAGCCTCCTAGCAATATCAAGAAACAGGAAGAGTACGTTGTCGTTTCAAGTTTGAATAACCATCCCAGTATATATCTAGCAATATCAAGAAACAGGAAGAGTACGTTGTCGTTTCAAGTTTGAATAACCATCCCAGTATATATCTAAACATATATAGAACAAAGAGAAGCCTCCTAGCAATATCAAGAAACACGAAGAGTACGTTGTCGTTTCAAGTTTGAATAACCATCCCAGTATATATCTAAACATATATAGAACAAAGAGAAGCCTCCTAGCAATATCAAGAAACACGAAGAGTACGTTGTCGTTTCAAGTTTGAATAACCATCCCAGTATATATCTAAACATATATAGAACAAAGAGAAGCCTCCTAGCAATATCAAGAAACAGGAAGAGTACGTTGTCGTTTCAAGTTTGAATAACCATCCCTGTATATATCTAAACATATATAGAACAAAGAGAAGCCTCCTAGCAATATCAAGAAACAGGAAGAGTACGTTGTCGTTTCAAGTTTGAATAACCATCCCTGTATATATCTAAACATATATAGAACAAAGAGAAGCCTCCTAGCAATATCAAGAAACAGGAAGAGTACGTTGTCGTTTCAAGTTTGAATAACCATCCCTGTATATATCTAAACATATATAGAACAAAGAGAAGCCTCCTAGCGATATCAAGAAACACGAAGAGTACGTTGTCGTTTCAAGTTTGAATAACCATCCCTGTATATATCTAAACATATATAGAACAAAGAGAAGCCTCCTAGCAATATCAAGAAACACGAAGAGTACGTTGTCGTTTCAAGTTTGAATAACCATCCCTGTATATATCTAAACATATATAGAACAAAGAGAAGCCTCCTAGCAATATCAAGAAACACGAAGAGTACGTTGTCGTTTCAAGTTTGAATAACCATCCCTGTATATATCTAAACATATATAGAACAAAGAGAAGCCTCCTAGCAATATCAAGAAACACGAAGAGTACGTTGTCGTTTCAAGTTTGAATAACCATCCCAGTATATATCTAAACATATATAGGACAAAGAGAAGCCTCCTAGCAATATCAAGAAACAGGAAGAGTACGTTGTCGTTTCAAGTTTGAATAACCATCCCAGTATATATCTAAACATATATAGAACAAAGAGAAGCCTCCTAGCAATATCAAGAAACAGGAAGAGTACGTTGTCGTTTCAAGTTTGAATAACCATCCCAGTATATATCTAAACATATATAGAACAAAGAGAAGCCTCCTAGCAATATCAAGAAACACGAAGAGTACGTTGTCGTTTCAAGTTTGAATAACCATCCCTGTATATATCTAAACATATATAGAACAAAGAGAAGCCTCCTAGCAATATCAAGAAACACGAAGAGTACGTTGTCGTTTCAAGTTTGAATAACCATCCCAGTATATATCTAAACATATATAGAACAAAGAGAAGCCTCCTAGCAATATCAAGAAACAGGAAGAGTACGTTGTCGTTTCAAGTTTGAATAACCATCCCTGTATATATCTAAACATATATAGAACAAAGAGAAGCCTCCTAGCAATATCAAGAAACAGGAAGAGTACGTTGTCGTTTCAAGTTTGAATAACCATCCCTGTATATATCTAAACATATATAGAACAAAGAGAAGCCTCCTAGCAATATCAAGAAACAGGAAGAGTACGTTGTCGTTTCAAGTTTGAATAACCATCCCTGTATATATCTAAACATATATAGAACAAAGAGAAGCCTCCTAGCAATATCAAGAAACAGGAAGAGTACGTTGTCGTTTCAAGTTTGAATAACCATCCCTGTATATATCTAAACATATATAGAACAAAGAGAAGCCTCCTAGCAATATCAAGAAACAGGAAGAGTACGTTGTCGTTTCAAGTTTGAATAACCATCCCTGTATATATCTAAACATATATAGAACAAAGAGAAGCCTCCTAGCAATATCAAGAAACACGAAGAGTACGTTGTCGTTTCAAGTTTGAATAACCATCCCTGTATATATCTAAACATATATAGAACAAAGAGAAGCCTCCTAGCAATATCAAGAAACAGGAAGAGTACGTTGTCGTTTCAAGTTTGAATAACCATCCCTGTATATATCTAAACATATATAGAACAAAGAGAAGCCTCCTAGCAATATCAAGAAACAGGAAAGAGTACGTTGTCGTTTCAAGTTTGAATAACCATCCCTGTATATATCTAAACATATATAGAACAAAGAGAAGCCTCCTAGCAATATCAAGAAACACGAAGAGTACGTTGTCGTTTCAAGTTTGAATAACCATCCCTGTATATATCTAAACATATATAGAACAAAGAGAAGCCTCCTAGCAATATCAAGAAACAGGAAGAGTACGTTGTCGTTTCAAGTTTGAATAACCATCCCTGTATATATCTAAACATATATAGAACAAAGAGAAGCCTCCTAGCAATATCAAGAAACAGGAAGAGTACGTTGTCGTTTCAAGTTTGAATAACCATGATCCAGTATTTTGTAAAGGGGGAGAGGACACACAATTAAAACAGTTTGAGTTTGTCGAAATAACTGTTCAGTAGTGTGTTTTGAAGCGACTATTCGCATGTTACATTCTCTGCCACTGTACGAACAAGAAAGGTGGTCATATTTTTTTCAGAAGATGGGGCATTGCACAAAAAATTGTTGTAGTCTTCATAATGCCCGGCGCAGACGAGCGTTTTTTAACGTATGCGTCTTGCGTTAAAAAACGCATCCCTACGAATGCAGTAAAAACGCATCGTGTGCGACCCCCTCTGCGTTGCGATTTTTTTTTAGCGCTGCGTCGATTTTTCAAATATCAAACATGTTTGATTTTAGACGCACAAACGCATCCGTCTCCTGCCGCATCCGTCTAAAAACGCACGTGTGCGCCTACTTGCTTCTGTGTTGCGTTCACATTTTAATATTGACCAATCATCTGTCTATATATCTGTATATAACGAAATTAACAATTATTGGTTTCAGTGATGAATAGAACTGTGAAAACAGACCCGACCATTAAAAATTACTAGCATGTAAATGTTTCAACAGAAATAATTTCCAACTGCTCATCTTTGAAACAAAGACTAGGCATGTGTAATTAATGACATTGCTAAATAGATGAAATTAAAAAATATAAATTATTGCATTCATTGTACTATGCCTAATAATAATAATTAAAACAAACAATTGTGAAATAATCTTTCGATTTATATCGTAATAGTATATTGTACATACGGTTTTAAATAAAGTTTATTATGTTTTAAAATGTATTAATAAATTATATTTAATGTTTGTTATTTTTCCTAGAGTAAAGAAATCATCAGTGGATCGCAGGAACGCATCGCAGGTAGGCGCACACGAGACGCATCCGTCTGCGTTGAGTCTGCGTTTTTTTTAACGCAGACGCATGCGTTAAAAAACGCTCGTCTGCGCCGGGTATAACTGATTTATTCTGTGAAAAAAAACCTACAAAAACAAACGAGAATCGGTGGAGAACTAGACATTTGTATGTCATTTATTATGTAACACTGATTCTTTCTCTGTGTGTGTATTTTTTCCCTTCTACTATTTTTATTTTATTTGAACAAAATTTATTATAAATATTATGTTTTCTTATGGGGGGTTTTGTGTATGTTATATGGACATTTATTTATTTATGTGTTTTGTTCAGCGCTTGTTGTTGGTGAAGAATGCAGAGTGACAGGGGGGGGGGGGGGGGAGGGGGATGGGGGGGCTATGTTGGTGGGTTCGCAAGTATCACATCCTAGCGGGCATTGGCTATGTTTGTTTGCTTTCTTCTTTTTAAATAAATAATTTCATGAAACTAAAAGGAAAATGTTTTTTTTTAGAAACAACAAACTTTTTATTATGTACAGGGCTCGCTGAGTGTATTTGAAACTACGGATGGTGCCCTCCCCTCTCTCACACACATACTTTTTGGCACCTCCCTACGCCCGTGACTAGTGCATGAGGGAAACGGGTGTCACAGTTACTAAATTTAGACACACAACAGCTGCAGGTCAAACAATATACTGACGTGTCGTTAGATTCACTTTATATTATTATCGTCCATCATTTTTTATTTCGTTAAAGATATATTAACCTACGGTAGTACCAGGTATGACTGCCTTACACACATGTTAGCCTAGAGGATAAATATTGGTCAAGAATACTATGGATATGTGAGGTATATCAGAACAGTAATAATAACGTGACCAGAAAAAGGAAAGAAGAAACAAATTGAAGAAAAAATAAACAAATATATATAAAAATAAAAATAAAACAATACTAGTATGAAATAAAGGAATGAATGAATGAATGAATGAATGAATGGATGAATACATAAATATGAAATAAATTCATTCATTCATTTCAACTTATTTTTTTTATCCAATTAAGGTTCAATCTCACTGTCCTTGGTACACACCTCAGCTATCTGGGCTGTTTGTCCAGGACAGTGGGATAGTGGTTAGTTGTTAGTTGTTAGTGGTTAGTGAGAGAGAAGAGGGTGTAGTGGTCTTACACCTACCCATTGAGTCGTTAAAACTCGCTCTAGGTGGGAACCGGTACTGGGCTGCGAACCCTGTACCTACCAGCCTTATGTCTGATGATAGAGGGTTTCTTCTTAGTGGTTAGTGAGAGAGAAGAGGGTGTAGTGGTCTTACACCTTACCCACTGAGTCGTTAAAACTCGCTCTGGGTGGGATCCGGTAACGGGCTGCGAACACAATCTTATGTCTGATGACTTAACCACTGCACCACTGAGGCCGGTGATAAATAAAATGTTTGTTTTACAGTACTTTGTTTAACGACACCACTAGAGCACATAGATCGTAATAAATAAATAAACAAATAAATAAATAAATAAATACTTCCTAGCCTTAACTATCCGTTGATGGGTTTATCAACTTGTAAGTATGCTTTAAATTACCATTCGTTTAACGACATCGTTTTACCTATAGAAACACCAAGTTCGTAAATAAATACGTTTTTGAAAATGACATCCAAATCGCCATTTCTTCTTTCATCGTTGTATTTAGAAACGTTTTTTACCCGAAAATGAATCCAAAATGCATGAATTTTTTGTTATTCAGTTTACACATTGAAGCCGCACGAAGTCGAAATGATCCAGTCAGATAATATAAACACGACACATTCTATTACGAGTTTCTCCTTTCAACATACAGTGTGTCTACACCCTTACGGATAATAGCGATAATAGCGACGTTTATATATCTTTTACAATAACAGTAGTGTAGTGCTTGAACATTAATTGGATATGGGCACGTCAAATACTTATATCAGCAAGTAAGTGAGTAGAGTTGTGCTCTTAAATTTGTTTTCGCCTGTGGCGATATTAATTATTTTAGAGGGCCGTGTGCAGTTCCAATATGCACTTAAAACCTGGTGGGCACTTTGTTACGTAATACCTCCGCGCGACGGTGGTCGTGCTGTTTTCAATACACACCCATACCAGTTGCGAAGGCCATGTGGCCAGTAGTTACGTAATACCTCCGCGAGTTCTGTTTTACAACCAGGGGATTGTCAGCGAACTGGCGACAGTAAGTCTGACCTTCTAAGGAAAAATGTCGTCTTGGTCGCTGTGGAAAATTCACATGATAAGGGGGAGTGCCGCCTTGTACCCCCAGGCGATATTCGGTTTTATAATAAATAGCCAGGGTTTTAGAGATATCAGGGAGAAACATAGGAAGGCTGCAGGGGAAACGGACGTCGTCCACTGAACGAAATATATAAGTTCAGTCCGGACGTGGTAATTATATATTATTTCTGCTCTGTGTATAACCTTGATGTGATTGATGTGACTTTAAATATTTTAATACTGTATTATACCAATATTATTTAGACGGTGCTGCCGGTCATCTGACGCAGTAAACTGTAGGCTCACTGTCTAAATAATTATTAAAGCTTAGCCAGTCATCCTAGATGACCTGGGTACACTGTAGGTTATTGTCTTTATTGTGATAGGTACCAGTATTAATTCTGTGTTACAAAGTTACTGAATGAGTAGTTAAGGGTTAATTAAAAATTAACCAGTTAGGAATAGAGTTGTAATTCCTTTATTAATTAAGTTCCCCTGGCAGCGTTTCTCATTTATCACACGTTACTGAATGAGTAGTTAAGGGTTAATTAAAAATTAACCAGTTAGGAATAGAGTTGTAATTCCTTTATTAATTAAGTTCCCCTGGAAGTGTTTCTCAATTATCACACGTGTGGGTGTTGTGTCACGGTGAAGTGATTAGCATATTGTGTAAACTAGACACCTAGAGATTAACTCATTAAGTGATCAGTTCTTGGTTGTTATTATTTGTTGTTGTTAATTAACTAATGCGGCAGTACATTTGTCAGCGTAGTATTAATACAGATTCCAAAGTGTATTGTGTTTTGTTGTGTTTTCTAGTGAACTAAACGTGCTATATTATATATACTTTATATAAGATCTTATCTCTGATCATACCTAGAGACGAGCCACTCAGTTAAATACTGCCCGATACAGAGAGATCTAATAGATTTACAGTGGACATTTTTCGGCTCGGCCTGGCTGAACTCAGCCCAGCCCTAAGTTCAGCCAACGTAGCCGGCCCCAGACCACAATTAACTTCGCTATATGTTTCTATATAGCCTTAGTGGCTATAACATTTTTATTAATATCAGCAGGCCCGTGGATTTTTGTATGTACCTTTGCCTGCCTGGGGGAAACATACCCTGAAAAGGACAACCCCTGTTGTCCAGCTCTTTCTCCCAGCATATTGGTTTAAACAAACACACCCTCTAAACCAGGCCGGAGTACACCCATTTTACACAAAAGGCATCACTTTTCCGTGGGCCGGAATTACCACAAACAAGTCTTCAGTGTGAACAAGTTACACATATTTACAAACTACATGCTCTCCCCTGTCACTTCAGTCAAATAGTTGCCACTGCATAGCTGTCTGCCATGAAATAATCACTGTCAAACAGCAGACTACTTGCGCGGACAAATTGGGAAGATAACTGTAATCTGAGGCCTATTAATTTGGTTTACCTGGAAGCGCATATACCAGTCTAGCGGACTTTGTTTTGTTGCTCGATCTGGCTGAACTCAACCCAGGTTTTTCAGGGCGAAGAGGTGATACAAATTCAAACTACGTCACGAGTTAACCTATAGGTCACCGGGTATGCATTTACCACTAACACATTCTTTTCTTCACCAGTAAAAGCTATTATTACCATTTACTACGGGCAATCAATTCAGATATTTTGTTTTATATTTGCTTAATAATAGTGTAAAAGTGTGTAAATATGAAAGTGTGCCGCTCCCCCCCCCCCCCCCCCCCCCCCCCCCCCCCCACACGCACTTTTTGGCACCGTCCTACGCCACTGAAAAGTTAATATATCCTTTTGGCCATTATGTAATGTTGGTGATACTATCATGTTAATATTTCTGATGTAGCCATACCAGGAAGTTGGATACGAAAGTCTGTTAACTAAGGTATTTCATGTCACATTTAGATATTAAGGACATCTCCTTGTGCCACGGTCAACAATTAGTTACTAGGCACATGTTATATTTTAAAGTATACTCGTTAGAAGTTGCATTAGTGAAGTAAACAGGTGAAACTAGAGGAGGGAAGCAGAGGAACACTCTTCCTCACTTAAAAAAACAACAACATACACAACAGAGAGAGAGAGAGAGAGAGAGAGAGAGAGAGAGAGAGAGAGAGAGAGAGAGAGAGAGAGAGAGGAGAGAGAGAGAGAGAGAGAGAGAGAGAGAGAGACACACACACACACACACATGTATAATTGAACAGTCAATAGAAAACGCAAATACAATAAATGTATTTATGGTTTATGGCGTCGGACATATGGTTAAGGACCACACAGAGTGGAAAACCGTTGTCGCCACTTCATGGGCTACACTTTTCTATTAGCAGCAAGGGATCTTTTATATTTCCCCATCCCATAGACAGGATAGCACATATCACGGCCTTTGGTTTACCAGTCGTGGTGCACTGGCTGGAACGAGAAATAGCCCAATTGAGCCACCGAAGGGGATCGATCCTATACCGACCGCGCATCAAGCGAGCGCTTTATCGCTGGGCTACGTCTCGCCCCCCTCCCCCAGGGGACTGCAAGCTACCAATTCATTCTTTAAAACGAAAAACAGAACAAATGACTTTTTAAATCAGCAATAGAGGGGGCGGGACGTAGGCCAGTGGTAAAGCGCTCGCTTGATGCGCGGTCGGTTTGGGATCGATCCCTGTCGGTGAGCCCATTGGGCTATTTCTCGTTCCAGCCAGTGCACCACGACTGGCATATCAAAGACTGCGGTATGTGCTATTCTGTGTGTGGGATGGTGTGTATAAAAGATACCGTGCTACTAATGGGAAAATGTAGCGGGTTTCCCCTCTAAGACTATATGTCAAACTTACCCAATGATTAATATATCAGTGTACTCTAGTGGTGTCGGTAAACAAAACAAACAAACAAACAGTCGTAGAGTTACTTAACTCAATGCTAATCTCACACTACCAACTTCAATACAAAGTTGGCCAACTGTCTGCTCTCACGACTTCTACGACTGTCCAGTTGCCAGTCTGAGCGCTCTTACAACTCGATTCTCGTCATATAACCCATTCGTTTTAAATCTGAGAGCACCAGTCGTATGTCGATGGTTGTGGAAAGCTGTCGAGAGTGCCAACTTTTCGCAACCATTGACAGTCTGACCCTAGCATAACTGTACTCGTTAGAACAGGAAATAACCCAAAGGGTCCAACGAGAGAGATCGATCTTACGTCTCATCGCTCCTCAAGCTAGCTGTTACAACTGACTGTTCATCACTCTTACTTCTAGAATATATACTTTTTAACATCAATAAAATGTTAGTTTGTTTTGTTTAACGACATCGGCTATTGGAAGGAAGGAAGGAAATGGTTTAACACATTTTAATTACGGTTATATGGCGTTGAACAGATGGTTAAGGACAACACAGATATTGCGAGATGAAACCCGCTGTCGGCACGTCATGGGCTAATCTTTTAGATTAGCAGCAAGGGGTCTTTAATATGTACCATCCCATCGACATGATAGTACATACCCACGGCCTTTGATGTACCAGTCGTGCACTGGGTGGAACGACAAAATATGGGCCCACCAACGGTGATCGATCCAACACCGACCGCGCATAAGGCGAGCGTTTAACCACTGGGCTACGTCCCGCCACACCAGTAAGAATAATGTAAATGTATTACCAGTTACTGCCGGCAGCAGAAGTAAAATCCCGCCAAAAACTAAGAGCAGCACACGACAAGTCGACCTGACGGCAGCCATGACACCCAGTGAATGTGACAAGGAAGTATCGTCGTGAAGATGCCCAGGTAATATGTAGCTGGATAACTACAGTAAACTCTACTCTGTGTACGCAGCTGCAGGTTGGATTTGTAAAGAAAGCTACGCTTGAGAAACGAAATATTGTATTGTGTCTTATTATTCAGTGGAGACCTTTTTATAATTGATGTACATGACTAAACATTAAACAGCACGCACACAAACACACAGACACCACACACACAAATACACACACACACACACACACACACACACACACACACACACACACATACACACGACGCACACACACACACACACACACACATATATACACACTAAATAAATAATGAGGCCCATAAGAACGATGTCAGGAGTGTGTATGTGGGCACACTATCTAATAAGGGGGCCACGGTATCAAGTAGGAGCGGGGGGCACAAGTCAAATTTTATTCTATATTTACACAGAGTAGGA
Source organism: Gigantopelta aegis (assembly GCF_016097555.1). Classification (NCBI taxonomy): domain Eukaryota; kingdom Metazoa; phylum Mollusca; class Gastropoda; order Neomphalida; family Peltospiridae; genus Gigantopelta; species Gigantopelta aegis. Next base: position 24,492,610 of record NC_054709.1, read on the forward strand.
TAAAACAATGACTTAGTTTTCTTCCGTAAGTGGAGGGAGCACTGGCCTACCGCTCCTTCGACCCCATAAGCGTACGAAACAGGTAGTGGACAGGAGTGTGTGTGTGGTGGGGGGGGGGGGGGGGGGGGGGACTGCTGGAGCAAAACATCAAAGTCGGACAAAAATTATACAGATATTCGGGCACGATGTGCTAACCTGATACCTATTTACTATGTGTTTTCATCATTTTACCCTCAGCATTAGTTGTAATCCATGTAAAAATGCGTAGTGATTCGTTTGCAAACCTATATAGCTGTTTGGTACTAATGCGAACATGAACATGAATAAATGTTGCTATCCAGATTCGGGCATTTTCTGTTAATTCGGGCAAAAGCCAGCCTGCCCCCCCCCCCCCCCCCCCCCATGGGAGCCCGTACGCCTATTGATAACGAACCTGCTGATAATAACAGTAATAAAAATGTCAAAGGTAACACACCATTAATCACTTTTGCAGGTCATGTCAATACATTTTCTATTTTTGAATAATTTCTGTAAAAAAAATATATCACAACTGGTCCAACGAGAGAGATCGATCCTACGTGTCATGGATCGTCAAGTGAGCTAGAATATATACTTTTTTTTAACATTATCAACAAAAAGATAAAGTTTGTTTTGTTTAACGACATCACTAGAGCACATTGGTTTAATAATCATCGGCTATTGGAAGGAAGGAAATGATTTATTTAACGATGCACTCAACACATTTTAATTCTTTTAAATTTAATATGGTTAAGGACCACACAGATATTGAGAGAGGAAACCCGCTGTCGCAACTTCATGGGCTACTCTTTTCGATTAGCAGCAAGGGGTATTTTAAAATGCACCATCCCAACGACATGATAGTATATATCACGGTATTTGGTATACCAGTCGTTATGCACTGGGTGGAACGACAAAATAGCCCAATGGGCCTACCGACGGTGATCGATCCAACACCGACCGCGCATCAGGTGATATATTACATTTAAAAAAATATCAATTTCTTCGATCCATAAAACATGATATTTCCCTCAATGACGGTCAATAATTAACCTAGTACAAATATTAAAAAGACCAGAAACACGTTCAATATACAGCCACTAATGTTTTATGCAGAAAAATATATTTGATACGTAATTACAATCTTTAAAATGTCTCTGTTAGTCGATAACATCTTTAAAAATGCAGCAAACTCAGGAATGTCCCTTTAACAATAATGTAAATGTCTTACCAGTTACAGCCGACAGCAGAAGTAAAATCCCGCCAAGCGGTATTAGCAGTAGACGACACAACCACCTGACGTCAGCCATGACACCCAGTGAATGCGACAAGTAAGTATCGTTGTGAAGATACCCGTGTAATATAAAAATTGATAACTACAGTAGAATCAACCTCGTGTGCGAAGCTGCAGGTTGGTTTTGTAAATAAAACTGCGCCTGAAAAAAAGGAAATATTTTATCGTATCTTTTTGTTCAGTCGAAACCTCTTTACAGCTGAAGTACATCAGTGAAGGGTGTATACTACCAAATCAAATCCCATAGACGACAATAATAACATGTATGTGGCTAAAACTCCTACCTGCAGCGTATCAATCGACATAAACATCACAGCTATAAGTACTACCACCCCTCACCCTTAAAGTGAATAAGAAAAAAATGGGGGTCAAGCTGCTCATTTCAGAGATATCGGGTAGCGTCTATGGCTACCCTAGTTCCGCATAAACTTTGAGTTATTTTTTACAGGTATCCCATACATGTTTCAAGCACAAGGCTACTTGACAAAGTGGTACTAGATAAAATAAAATTGCATACACTTTTTGCCCAGATGAAACTATCTTTTTTTACAGACCAACTCACATTTATCACCAATCATAGAACTTGTGGTGTTAACGGCTCTATCAAAAGTTAAGGTTGACCCAGCCGGAAGTTATTTGGTTTAGTACTACCTGAACACTGAACAGCACACAGAAAAAAAAGAGAAAAAAAAAAGTATAATGAGGCCCACAGGAACGATGTCTGGAGTGTGTATGTGGGTGGTGAGGGAGCACATTCCAATGAGGGGACCACAGTCTCATGTAGAGGGAGGGGAGGGTATTTTCGTCCTTAAGTGGAGGGGGCACTGGCCCACCGCTTCCCGGTTCCTACGGACCCATAAGTGTACGAGACGGAGAGGGCAGGGGGAGAGAACTGCCCCCCCCCCCCCAGTGCTTGAGCAAAGTATCAAATACGGGCAGAAATTATACAGATATTCGGGCAAAATGTGCTAACATGATCCCTTTCACCACTGATTTCCATCATTAGTTGTAATCCATGTAAAAATGTGTTGCGATTCGTTTGCATCCCTATGTAGCTGTTTTGTATTAATGCGAACATGAATAAATGTTGTTATCCAGAATCGGCTTGTTTCAAAATTACCAAAAATTAATAGCTCCCTACTTTTGTCACAAGGAAAACCCAGTGTATGAATAGCAAGCATCATTACAGCTAAACCGTTTGCACTGCTGGTGAAAAACCAATAGTCATTAAAAAAATTAACTCCTTGGCTATCATTAATCTTAAGAATGTACTTCCTATTCCAAATAATTAGCCTTCAAACATGGATCTGTGCAAAACCAACAAGTGAACTCTTTGCGCTGCTACCTTAGTTCTCCAAATCATAATTATCACAAATGTAAACTGCTTTACTTCATATTGCAAATAAGACTTATGTCCGTAAGAATATACACACTTACAGAGTACACCATTACATCCTTTCCTATTGCTCATTCTAATACAAGTAGCATTATCCATTGGTTTGTTTTTGTAATAAATCAGACGAGTTATATACGCTGTGTTTGGGCAACCAGGATTTAACAAGATTTCCAGCACCTGTGTGGTGTTTTCGGATCTTAATTCAGCGTCATCTATTATGTATAAATATTGGTATATATAATTGGCTTAAAAATTGCTAACCTGAGATGAAATTAAGATTTAAGCACTCTTTCCTGGGCACATTTATCAGCTATCTGAGCTATGTTTCCATGACAGTGAGTTAATGATCAGTGGTTAGTGAGATAGAAGACGTTGTAGTAGATTTTACACACGAATGTGTCCTTAAAACGTTCTCTACATGCGGGGGACAGGACGTAGAGAGTGAGTTAATGATCAGTGGTTAGTGAGACAGAAGACGTCGTAGTAGATTTACACACGAATGTTCCCTTAAAACGTTCCCTACATGCGGAGGGCAGGACGTAGCCCAGTGGTAAAATGCTCGTATGGAAATATTTTATTTAACGACGCACTCAACACATTTTATTTACGGTTATATGGCGTCGGAAATGCTCGTATGATGCGCGGTCAGTCTAGAATCGATCGCTGTCGGTCAGCCCATTGGTCTATTTCCGTTCTAGCCAGTGCATCACGACTGGTACATCAAAGGCCGTGATATAAGCTATCCTGTCTGTGGGATGGTGCATAAAAAAGATTCCATGCTACTAATGGAAAAATGTAGCTGGTTTCCTCTTTAAGACTACGTATTAAAATTGTCAAATGTTTGACATCCAACAGCTGATGATTAATAAATCAATGTGCTCTAGTGTTGTCGTTAAAAAAAAAAATCCCTTTAACTTTAACTTTACGTGGGAGCCGGTACCGGGAAGCGAACCCAATACCTACCAGCCTCACATCATATGGCTTAATCACTACACCACCGATGCCAGTATTTGAATATGGATCCAGTCTTAAACAAGATGGGCTAGTCACTGCACCATGTATTATCATAATATATTTTCATGAAAACACAGCCTTGGTATGCTACCTGAGCTAGTTCTCGTTCCAGCCAGTGCACCACGACTGATATATCAAAGGCCGTAGTGTGTACTATCGCGTCTGTGGGATGGAGCATATAACATACATGAACATACTTGTACATGTATATGCGTGTATAATATATTTTGTAATTTTACCATGTTTTGGTGCACAAGAACAAAACAATATAATTATAATTATAATAATAATAATATAATAATAGATTTTTATTTTAGATCAGTCATCCATATAATATATTTAAACATCACATACAAAACTAATTACATAGTATACAGCAGCTTGTGCCACGACTTTTTATAAACACACATTTTATTTTTGCCAAAAAATATACATTTTGTAGGCATACATACATATTTATATATATATAATAATATAATGGGCACATTGCGAGGAATGGTATGTAGCATCGGGTTACATTCTATAGTAAATGGGTAATACACGCATAGCAATAATATACAATATAATAACATATGTCATGTATCAATGTTGTCTGTTCTATGGGTGGTAGCAGTGTTCAAATACTTACACAATTTAATTAGCTGTTAAATATTGTCGCTTGACAGCAGTTGTGTTAATTTGAATGTTGATGGTTTATTATGATAGGCATACAGATTTGACGAACACGACAGCAGTAGGTCGTTTAAAGTTGTTTTAATTCTGCTCTTCAGCGAATATGCTGTTAAGCGAAGTAAAACACCAAAGTTTTTCACTCGATGTCTGACAAACATCTTGCTGGCACTGTGTGGTCGTCGTTGTCCGATCATCCATCGGTATGCATTATTATAACATATGTTAAGATCCTTCATGGTATCCTGTGTAAATTTCACCCATAATGCACCCGCGTACAAATTACTACAATAACTCACAAATAATTAATTCTGTTTTAACACATTCTGAACATTTTGCAAATCGCCGCAACAACATGTTTGCACGTACACAAAGGGTTCTATACTGTCGTTTAATGTCTTTATCGTCTTTCATGTTTTTGCATATAATTATAATATGACCTAAATATTTATAGTTGTCAACAAATTCCAGTACATCACCACACATATATATCGAACGTTCATTCGTATCATATCATTTTCTATAGGTACTAAGTAGATATGACATTAACACTATATTGTACGCAAGTTATGTTCTAAATAAGTAATGACAAAATTACCAATTTTAATTCTTTTTTTCACAATAAAATTTGGTATAGGCAATACTGTGGTATTCTCTCAAATGTCTTTGAATGCATTATAAACTGGGTACATATGACTAAAACTGTCTTTTAAATATTAGTGATTTAATTATTATTATAACATTAATCGGATAATTATTCCTTGTTATTACCTATTATAAAATAATATTTTCTTTTGTCATGTTAAATGTCAGATGTGTTTTCTTATTAATCCATTCTTGTCACGGGATCCAAAGGATACATCCCCCAAAATAAATGTCACAACATATCCCTTGCTGCTAAAGGAAAAAGGTTTTCTCTCTAAGACTATACTTTAAAATTACCAAATGTTTGACATCCAATAGCCGATTATTAATAGATCAGTGTGCTCTAGACTTTAAAACAAACCTTTAACAATTTAGTACCTAGCCTGTATTAGTAATTTCTGGCACAAGTCCTTTTGTAGATAGTTTTTCTCACAGAAGTCTCAAGAAAATCAATCCTTGGAGCAAGTGACAGAAAACGCCATCTACAAAACACGAGTACCAGAATTAAAGGGACTGTCCTGAGTTTGCAGCCATTGTAAGATATTTGCGATAACAGAGCCTTGTTGGCGACTAATATTTCATACTAAATATATTTTCTTGTTTAGAATGCCAGTGTCTGTATATCGAATGTGTTTGCGGTCGTATACTAATGTTTGTAGCAATCACGTTTTACTTTAATTTGTGATATATATGTTGTTCGTACGTACGAAATTATTGGGAGGTAAAATCCGGTTTGGGCTACAACAAGCATTAGGACAAACACCTTGTAAATACAAACACTGATATTCTAAATAAGACAAGGTATTTAATTTGTATGTTACGTCATCGAAAAGGCTCTATTGGTCGGAGACATTTTACAACAGTTGTGAAATTCAGAACTGTCCCTTTAAGGATCTACGTTATTTGTTGATTGTGTCACATTGTAGTATTCGGTGTGTAAACCAGAATAGACATGTTCTGGTTGTCTAGGTGTGTTCTCGTATGTGTTTTGTGAGGTATGGGTGATGTCATCAAGTTTCTCGTAAGTTCCTTCACCAGCAGGAGATGGGTTGGTGTCGGCGTGTTGAATAACTCCCTGGGGAGCTAGTTCATTTGGGTTGTCTCTGGGTGTAGATGTAGGTTTCTCTCCAAAACAATACAGTCTTCGTCTACAGAAAAAAAAAAAAAAAAATAATAATACTAATAAAAAAATACAAACCCAACCCTACATGGTGACACTAGATACAACCACTGGGTGTACTTTCTACTACAAAACTACTAGTTTCAGTCGTTAATCAGCGGTCTCTCCAGTATTCAGGAAAGAGATGGAGGAAGTCGGTAGAGCTAGTTCCACTTATAGGAAGGGATGGTATCTAAGATTTGCAGGGTACAAGTACTTCGAAAATGTCTTGTAAACGACGATGAACCTGATAACTCTGGTAGTTCAAGACGATGGCATGACTTGTGAGTTTTGATGGCGGCCTAAATAAACGGATGGCGGATATTACTATCGCTGCCAATGGATGGCGGGCGTATTGGAAATGAGTCTTAAGAAATGGCGGGCCCGCCTATTGCTTATGACATGTAGCGAGACCCCTCAGTTAATGACACAGTATATCATATTGAGACAATACTGATTCAATAATTTCGTAATTATTTACGAAAGCCACCAGTTTGCGCGAAAAATACTTCATAGACTTTCGATGTAAGGTAGTGGGACAGAAATACGCGGTGTCTGTAGGAGGACTACCACTCCCAGGAAGGTAGCACATACTTCTGTAGGACAAACCATCCTACTTCAGTCTGGAGAAAAAGCCCCACTACTTCTGTTTGTAGCGTAGGGCAGACCATTCTATTTTCATCTGTAGGAGTATTCATCAAACGTGTGTTTCCTGCTGGGATGTCGTTAAACATTAATTCATTCATTCATTCGTTCATTCATTCAAACTTCTGTCAGATAGACACCATTAATTTATTTTAAATAATAGTCTAAAAAAAAGAATTTAGTAAAACTCGTTGAAAAATACAGACCAGGGGCCCATTTCACTAAACATCATAAGTCTCCATCTGCTACTAGCAGTTATATCGGTTGTGCATTTGCACGTGTTTGGCATCAATTTCACGCAGAAAATTACATCATTATGGAAGGTGGAGTATTTTAAAGTCAAAAGAAAATGAAATATGTGTTCTTCTAACTATATTTGTTGAACTATCATAGTAATAAGAATTGTGGTTTAGTCGTATATTTACGTTTACCGTTTATGTGCAAAACTAGGCTTACGATGTTTTGTGAAATTCGGCCCTGGGAGATTGATACCACATATTTCTGTTGGACAGACCAACCTACGTTTGTCCGTATGACATCTGTAGGATTATCCATCAAACTTCTATTTCGTTCCGGGGTGCCATTAATTAATTCATTCATTCATTCATTCACTCATTCTTTCTTTCTTTCTTTGTTTCTTTCATTCATCCATTCATTCATCCATCCATCCATTCATCCATCCATCAATCCACTCATTGATTCATTGATTCATTGATTCATTCAAACTTCTGTGTGAAGGCCAGATAGGCACCACTTATTTATTTAAAATAAAATAGTCTAAAACGAAGAATTTAGTA
>NC_054709.1:24505246-24595645 GCF_016097555.1 Gigantopelta aegis
TGATTCCATCACAATTCTTCTACCAAATATATTTTTCCTAATTTCCAAAATGTGGTACACCGTCAGAGTACACTGATAGCTCTCACAGTGCTCACAGTGCTCACACTGGGGTGGAGGACCCTTCTGAAAGATAAATGAATTCAGTATGTGTGACCGACACAGCACAATATCATCCTTCCTACACCGCCTTTAGGAGGACTGCCACTTTCTTCATTCTCAACTTACCCTCGTAGCAGATTGCTCGCAGTTTCGTGTCGCAGTCTTTAGTGTCGCTATGCAGACCACGTCCTCTGTGCTGAACTGCCAGACACCCCGTGCCACGAAACGTGGTGCTGCTAAGGTTTAGGTCATGTAGGTCTTGTTTGCTTAGCAGACGACCTGTTGTAAGTTCAAAACGATCATATAACTAAACTAAAATAACGTCCGGCTGGGTCAAAAGTCGAGGTGCTGCTCAGGTCTAGGTCATCTATAGTCCGTCCCATCATTCTTTTAAAATGTTATTGTTGTTGTTGTGGTTTTTTGTTTGTGTTTTTGTTTTTGTTTGTGTTTGTGTGTTTTTTGGTTTTGTTTTTGTTTTTTGTTTTTTGTTGAGGTTTTTGGGTTGTTGTTGTTGGGGTGGGTGTTTTTTTTTTTTTTTTTTTTTTTTTTTGGGGGGGGGGGGGGAATAATGTCAGTTTAGTTTGACGTAAGAAGAAAAATAAAGGTGTTTTGGAAATAACAAAGAAATACAATTTGTGTGTGCAATTTACAAATCAATTGGCTCGGAAATAAATAACTGGAAAAAAATGCGATCCCTGTGGGCACGGACTATAGGTCTTGTTTGCTTAGCAGACGACCTGTTACAAGTTATAATTTCAAAACGATCATATAGGTAGTACTAAACCAAATAATATCCAGCTGGGTCAAAGGTCGAGGTACTGCTCAGGTCTAGTTCGTCCAGGTCTTGTTTGCTTAGCAGATGACCTGTTATAAGGTCAACAATTAAAATTTAGATAGTACAAAACCAAATAACATCCGGCTAGGTCAAAGTTCAAGGTTCAAGCAGACGACCTGTTATAAGGTCAACAATTAAAATTTAGATAGTACAAAACCAAATAACATCCGGCTAGGTCAAAGTTCAAGGTTCAAGCAGACGACCTGTTATAAGGTCAACAATTAAAATTTAGATAGTACAAAACCAAATAACATTCGGCTAGGTCAAAGTTCGAGGTGCAAGCAGACGACCTATTATAAGGTCAAAAATTTAAATTTAGATAGTACAAAACCAAATAACATCCGGCTGGGTCAAAGGTCGAGGTGCAAGCAGACGACCTGTTATAAGGTCAACAATTAAAATTTAGTTAGTACTAAACCAAATAACATCCAGCTGGGTCAAAGGTCGAGGCACACGGGTCTTGTTTGTTTAGACGACTTGTTAGTTTAAAAAGATTATTTAGTTAGTACTAAACCAAATAGCATCCGGCTGGGTCAAAGGTCGAGGAGCACCGGTCTTGTTTGTTTAGCAGACGATCTGTTATAAGTTCAGAAATATCATTTAGTTAGTACTAAACCAAAATAACATTCGGCTGGGTCAAAGCTCGAGGTGCATCAAACTTTTGATGGAGCAGTCAATATCACACGTCCTGTCACTGGTGCAGTCTATTGAAATCAGAACGAATGGTCTACATGTAATAGTCACTAACCAGTGGGGTCGATTTTAATCAGATTCCTCATTGGTGATAATTGTCAGAGTTTTTGTTGTCAAAAAATTTAGTTTCGATTGGGTAATAAATGTATGCAATTTTATTTTATCTAGTCAAACCACTGCGTCAAGCAGACTTGTGCTTGAAACATATATGGAGAACATGTAGCACCAAGTACTACAATTGTGTACGAACTAGAAGTGTTGTAAAAACATCTGGTTATACCGAACTATTTAATGAGCCATGGAAGGTTGCACTTTCTTCAGTTAATATTTCGAGGGAGGGACTATAGTACTGATATTTATGGGTCATAGTTTGGTATAATCACGAGGTTCCACTTTCTTCAGTTAATATATTGAGGGAGGGACTATAGTACTGATATTTATGGGTCATAGTTTGGTATAATCACGAGGTTCCACTTTCTTCAGTTAATATATTGAGGGAGGGACTATAGTACTGATATTTATGGGTCATAGTTTGGTATAATCACGAGGTCCCACTTTCTTTAGTTAATATATTGAGGGAGGGACTATAGTACTGATATTTATGGGTCATAGTTTGGTATAATCACGAGGTTCCACTTTCTTCAGTTAATATATTGAGGCAGGGACTATAGTACTGATATTTATGGGTCATAGTTTGGTATAATCACGAGGTTCCACTTTCTTCAGTTAATATATTGAGGGAGGGACTATAGTACTGATATTTATGGGTCATAGTTTGGTATAATCACGAGGTTCCACTTTCTTCAGTTAATATTTCGAGGGAGGGACTATAGTACTGATATTTTTGGGTCATAGTTTGGTATAATCACGAGGTTCCACTTTCTTCAGTTAATATATTGAGGGAGGGACTATAGTACTGATATTTATGGGTCATAGTTTGGTATAATCACGAGGTTCCACTTTCTTCAGTTAATATATTGAGGGAGGGACTATAGTACTGATATTTATGGGTCATAGTTTGGTATAATCACGAGGTTCCACTTTCTTCAGTTAATATTTTGAGGGAGGGACTATAGTACTGATATTTATGGGTCATTGTTTGGTTGATATACCACATACGTTAACATTTTCGGTACCGGGTATGGGACATATTTTTCATTAACACTAATAATTAACCCCACTGTCTTGACAGACAGCTCAGGAGTAATTGGATATAATCACGACATTAAACATAAACAACACACGGGTGTAGAGAGGTGCCAAAAGTGTGTGTGTGGGAGGGAGGGGGGGGGGGGGGGGGGGGGGGAGGCGCGCACACACACAAACACACATACACATATAAATACATGTATAAATATATAAAAAAAAACATCGCTGCTGCTACAAAGTGTGTGTGTGTGTGGGGGGGGGCACATGTCCCATCCCCCCCCCCCCCACTCCGCTTCATACGCCAGTGAAACAAGTGGAGTGTGTTGTGGTATCACCAATGAATGAATGAATGTTTAACGACACCCCAGCACAAAAAATACATCGGCTATTGGGTGTCAAACTGGTATCGTCAATACCATATTTGTAGGAATATAAATTATAGCTAGCGAGCCTCTAGCTTTTCCCTTAACAGGCTACATCACCAAATACAATGTACTGCAATTTCCAATATATATACATTGTACTACCTTTCCTTCTTTCATATCATAATTAGTATATTAAAAACTATTTTTCAGAAATAAAAATATTTTTAATTCTCCTTCTTCTCAATGTCCCAAGAATACATAAAAAGGTATAATGATGACTGGCTGTATTAAATAAATAACCACCTCAAACTTTGAGCCAGGACGTGACATTCAAGATGGCATGTTAAACTACAGATTAAAAATGTATTATATATCTCTTTATAGTAAAATTGGTAAAACTGACTAGATAATGCACATGTACCTTAAATAAATATATGTACACATATGTACACATATACATATATATATATATTAACTGCCCCCCCCCCCCCCCCCCCCCACCTGAAGAGTCCTATAATAAGGTGTAAGTACAATACCATTGGTCCATCGCCACCTCTGCAAACGGCTGAGCCCAATCCAGTATGTTATCTTTCTCCTACTTGCACGGTAGAGATGTACCGAGTTTTTGCGAGTCAATTTGAGGAGTTTGTATCTCGAGCTTGCAGTGTAGTAAGAGAGCGCCAGTTTCTCGGTACAAAAATATATTCTACAAATCTTGTTGTTCAAGGTCTTGTTGGATCGTTCTAACCCTGAATGAATGAATGAATGAACGAATGAATGAATGATTTAATTAATTAAAGAAACATTCTGAGAGTGTTGCTATAGCAATATAATATAATCTTAACCGGGCCCCACAAATTTTCATATCGCAATGTTCAAGGGCCATAACTCTGCCAAAATGTATAACTTCCATTCTTGACAGAATTATGGCCCTTGAATATTTTCCCATGAAAGTTGAACTTGATCTAGCCATAACTGTCAAAAATGGGTACATGGGGAAACTCAAAATTTGATTTGTAACTCTACATGATATATAGCTATGTACAAAATTTAAAATCCATATCTTGAGACATTAGGGGAAAACAGTCCTGAAATCTATGTGTGACAGACAGAAGATGGAGAAGAAACCTATAGTTGGACTGGTATGGGACTAATACAATAAACAAGTATTTACAACCTATGTGACATACACAACACACGCATACACATAGACACACACACACACACACATACACACACTCCACATACACACTCCACACACACACATACACAAAACACACACACACACACACACACACACACACACACACACACTCCACACACACACACACACACACACACACATACACAACACACGCATACACATAGACACACACAACACACATACATATACACACAACACACACACACACACACACATACACAACACACATACATATATACACAACACACGCATACACATAGACACACACACAAAACACATACATATACACACAACACACACGCATACACACAACACACACACACACATACACACACACATACACACAACACACACACACACACGCACACTCCACACACACACACACACACACACACACACTCCATACACGACACACACACACACACACACACACACTCCATACACGACATACACACACACACATACACACACACACTCAATATACGACACATCCACATACACTGACACACAACACACACAACACACACACACACACACATACACACAATACACGACACATACACACACACAACACACATAACACACATATACACACATCCACATATACACACACAACACAACACACACACACGCACAATCTATACACGACTTATACACAACACACACATATATACACACAATTCATACACGACACACACACGCACACAAACACTCACACACGCGCGTACACACAAAACATACACATAGACACACACAACACACATACATATACACACATATAACACACACACATATACACACAATACACACACATACACAAATACACTCCATACATTCCATACTCGACACACGCTCACACACACATACGCGCGCGTACACGTACATACATATAACACGCACATACACAACACACGCATACACATAGACACACACACAACACATGCATATACACACAACACACACGCATACACACAACACACACACACACAACACACACATATACACACACCACACACACACACACACACAATCAACTACTATTTGTCCAAATGCCCATGCGACTCTGCATTGTGCAGAAATACGACCCTGACCACATATTAGTGATGGGAATTGGTTAGGTTTCATCATCGATCATCAGTTATAATCGCTCGGCACCAACCGATCAACTTTCGGTTACACAATCGGTTAGAATTCCATGACCATAAGAAGGCTTTGGATTATAAGGACCATGTACCTATTGTCGTGTGCACCCTGCAAATGGCTAATTGTACCTTTATTAACTATTTAATAGTATTGCTCTTTATGTACACATGGAAACAAACCGAAACCACTGTATTTTTACATCAATTTTATCGTATATCCTGAAGGAACAGTTACAGTTAACATTTTCCCACACAATCGATTATTGATTTTTATACTCGATCATCACATCGTAAGAGCCAGTCCGATCACTTTTCGATTATAATCAATCATTGGAACACCACTACCACATATTACGGCTTTGTCGTCCAGATGACAGACTTATTAGGGTGGAGGTGTTTGCTTGGGTGCCCCACCCCCTCCCAATATAAATTCCTGGAAAGACCAGGGCTGTAGCTAGGAGTTTTTGTTGGGGGGGGGGGGGGGGGGGGGGGCAGGCAACTGTTAAGAAGAGAATTTTCTTTAAGTTCCTATAATTGTTTCGGGATTTTTTTTTGGGGGGGGGGGGCAACTGCCCACATTACCCCTCCCCGCTAGCTACAGGCCCTGTAGGCCACGGGTAGTGGGCGGGATTGGTGCCGTATGTACATTACGCCAATTTATTGTACACATATACTTACCGGAATATGCGACTCCTCTTGGTATACTGCAGTTAGAACCCGTCTTCACCTGTAGTTGTCGGTATTGTAGGAAAGACGTGTAAGCACATAGGCCTAAACTGTCAGCTTTCAAGGTCAATTTCAAAATTTCGGGTTTCGGAAATGCTAACAATGATAATAATACATATTTCAAAACAATAAATATTAGATATATAGAGGTTATTACCAGTGTTTTTCGGTATCGTCAACATCGTATATTAGGAAATTAGGAATAAAAATTGTATTTGGCAAGCATAATACATTAGTTTTATTCCTAATATATGTTATACCGACAATACCGATATCGAAACACACATACGTAGTACACAGAGAAGTTAAACATTCATTCATTCATTCATTCATTCATTCATTCATTCTAAACCGGATTCACTTGGGACCGATAAAATATGCATGTTTAGACAAAGTATATATATTCAATATACATACATGTATATTTATATTTATTGTACATTTGCATATATATATAAAAATGCATATACACATACTCACACACACACACACACGCACGCACGCACACACACGCACGCGCACACACACGTACGCACACATTAATATTTTGTTGTTGTTGAAATAACGATTCAAACTTTAGTCGTCTGAGGTGCTATGTGTGTACTTGCGCGCATATTGAGGTACAATTGTGATTTCTATGTGTATAATGCACATGGGTGCGTACGCTCATGCATAGGTATCATAGTGACCTCTCTATGTGTATAATGCGAATGTGTGTCCGTGTGCGGATGCAGAAGTATCATTATTACCTCTCTATGTGTATACTGTGCATGTTTGTGCGTGCGCGTATCTATGCAGAGGTATCGTGACCTCTCTATGTGTATAATGCGTATGTGTGCATGCGCGCATGCAGAAATACCAGTGTGACCTCTCTATGTGTATTATACGCATGTGTGTGCGTGCGCGCATGCAGATGTATCATTGTGGCCTCTCTATGTGTGTAATGCGCATTGGTGCGCGTGAGCGCAGGCAGAGGTATCATTGTAATGTCGCTCATGTCAAACTGGGCACATGTTCGACCTATCTATGTGTACAATGCGAATGTGTGCGTGCGCGCATGCAGAGATATCATTGTGACCACTCTATGTGTATAATGCGCATGTGTGCGTGCGCGCATGCAAATATATCATTGTGACCACTCTATGTGTATAATGCGCATGTGTGCGTGCGGGCATGCAGAGAGATCAGTGTGACCTCTACGTGTATAATGCGCATGTGTGCGCGTGAGCGCATGCACAGGTGTCATTGTAATGTCGGCTCTTGTTAAACAGGGCACATGTTCATATTTCTTCGACATTTACTCACTGAGCCTGTATATAGAAACCTTTCCACGTCCTCCGCAGATTTCCTCGAAGTTTCCACTGCATTTTGAGACATCCCTGTCTTGACGAATTTTACTCTCGTTTGTATTCTCTAGGCAATAGCATGTCCGTCCCTGTGCACAGCAAAAGGAAAACGAAAGCGATATTTGTTCAACGCCATCAAGCAACGTTTCAAGTGCACATAAAATGTCCCTTGCTTCCTTTTCAGTATTTACAACCTATATGACAGTAAGAGTTTCCGTCTCTGTCTGTCTGCCTGTCTGTCTCTATATATATCTCCCCCTATCTCCAACTGCCCCCCCCCCCTCTCTCTCCCTCCCCCCCCCCCCCCTCTCTCTCTCTCTCTCTGTCACGGGGATTCTATAATACCAGTAACTGAATAAAACACGATTGTCCAAATATCTCTCCTAACTGTATATCTATTAGATCTCTCTGTAACGGGCGGTATTTACCCGAGTATGGCTCGTCTAGGTATGATCAGAGATACGATCTTATATAAAGTATATGTAATATAGCACGTTTAGTTCAGTAGAAAACACAACACAAACACAATACACTTTGGAATCTGTATTAACCTACGCTGACAAATGTACAGCCTCAGTAGTTAATTAATAACAACAATAATAACAACCCAGAACTGATCACTTAATTAGTTAATCTCTAGGTGTCTAGTTTACACAATATGCTAATCACTTCACCGTGACACAACACCCACACGTGTGATAATTGAGAAACGCTTCCAGGGGAACTTAATTAATAAAGGAATTACAGCTCTATTCCTAACTGGTTAATTTTTAATTAACCCTAACTACTCATTCAGTAACCTTGTAACACAGAATTAATACTGGTACCTATCACAATAAAGACAATAACCTACAGTTTAGCTAGGTCCTCTAGGATGACTGGCTAAGCTTTATATTACCAAATACTCGTATAAATATAGAACAGTAAGACTACGATTTACTTCGTCAGATGACCGAAGACACTGTCTAAAGAATATTGGTATATATATATATATATATATATATATATATATATATATATATATATATATATATATAAATATTAAAGTCACATCAATCACATCAAGGTTATACAACAGAGCAGAAATAATATATTTACCAAAGTCCAAACGGACTAACGTTCCCTGGGAGCCGTCCTTTTTGCTTCTGCTGATAACTCTAAAACACTAGCTATTTATTGTAAATCGAATATCGACTGGTGGTACATCGCGGCACCGAATCTTATCATGTGAGTTTCCACCACGACCAGAGTCGGTATATTTTTCTCTGATCGTCAGACTGGCTGACGCCGATCGTCGCCAAATCATGGTTGTAAAAACCGCACTCGCGGAGGTATTACGTAACAAGTTGACCATCTGGGCTAAGTGCAATTTGGAACTGCACACGGCCTTCTAAAACAATTAATATCGCCACAGGCGAAAACAAAATTAAGAGCATGTTCCGTCACACACACCCACCTCAAAAAGGATATTTCCCCTACTCTAGGAATAGGGAAATATACTACATTAAAACAAAAGTGCGTTAACCGACGCATCCGGGCATTTATAACACATGTAATAAGATGACTACCAGTAATCACACTGAGTCTTTGAGTCCCTGGTATACAAATATAATATATATAAAAACAAAACAGAAATCAAGAATGTCAACAGATTATCATAACGTTCAACTTCGGGACAGGGCATCAGCGATTACATTAGAAGTGCCCTTGATATGTTCGATGGTAATTGGGTATTCCTGCAGAAGAAGACTCCATCTCAAAACTCTCTGGTTGGAGGCTTTTATTAGGATGGTCCAGTCCGTCTTCGTCTTCTTGGAACAGCACAGCTCCAGCACCCACGTCACTGGCATCCACAGCTAGCTTGAACGGCATTCGGTAGTCTGGTGCTGCCATCACGGGAGACGAGTAGCGCATCTGCTTGATACGGTTGAATGACTTCTCGCATTCATCTGACCACTGAAACTTCGTTTCCTTCTTTTTCAGTGGCGCACGTTTTCCAGGTTTTCTCCGACAGGCATGCTGTCGAATCGGTGTAGCGTTGGGTTCCAAGCGCACATCCTGGATTAAAGTATTGGTAACCGTTGGAAAGTCCTGACAAATGGAAACATTGTCTTGTATCAACGTAGTCAGCTTTGCTCGCTGGGGGCTGTCAAGGTGCTGTAGATAGGAAATCAAGTCTGCTAGAATCTGGCTGTTGGTTAATTTGATCTCTGCAGTCTTGACGTTATCACAGGAAATTGAGTGACTCTCAATTTGGACAGGCAACACTGGAACTATCGGCAGTCTGTCAAAATAACCTTTTAGCAAATTGATGTTCAAGGGGTCTAGACGGAAATTTGGACGGATAAGATCGCTATCTGCCGTCAGAGATAACTGTATAGCGAAAACACGGAATGGCTGCCTGGCAACGGTAAGCAAATATTTCCGCTCTAATACAACAAATAGCCTATGATTGACGCTGAATATATACCTTTACATTGATAATTTTCGAGTTCGCCGATAACAAATATTTCACATACTAACCACTAATACACACACTACAGGAAGAAACCCGACAGCACCTATTCAATAATGTTACGAGTTTCTTCTTTGTACGCAATATTTAGCACGATGTGTGTACAGTAGTCGACTGGAAATAAATGCAAAAGGTGGTCGGTAGTGCAGATCAACGAGAAGAAGCGGTCAGAACGATTGGAAACTGTTAAAAGGCTTCAATTGGTACGTTTTAGAATTCTCGCCCCTACCCCCTAAAAAAATAAAAAAGTATTTAAATCTAACCCGCCTTCAGAATAAGCATAAAGTGTATAAAGCAGTACTTTACATGAATATGAAAGCGGCTCACCTCTAACCCAATCAAATCTGTTGTATCGGGGCATTCCGTATAACACTTGTAAGCGTCATTTCCATTGACTGTGCGTTGAGACTGGACACTGACGTCACTAGTTGCCATGATTCCAATATATTCAAATAGTGGTGATTGGTCTTCTGTTGGAAGAAAGTTTAAAGTTTGTTTTGTTTAACGACACAACTAAAGCACTGTGATTTATTAATCATCGACTATTTGGTAATTCAGACATGTAGTCTTAGAGAGGAAACCAGCTACATTGTTCCACTAGCTGCAACGGATATTTTATATGCACCATTCAACATACGTGATGGCACGTACAACGGCCTTTGATATACCAGTCGTGGTGTACTGGCTAGATGGAGAAATTCAACACCCTGGTGTCATAGCAATAATTATCAATAAAGAAGTTCTCAAGCAAAACATTTTTACCATTACATGTATATTAAACAGTGTATTCCATTCGTTACGTGCATCTTTTCTTGTTTATTTGTGTGTGCGTGCGTGCGTGCGTGTGTGTGTTTATGTGTGTGTGTGTGTATGTGCGTGTGTGTGTGTGTGTGTGTGTTTGTGTCTGTGCATTTGCATATGTGTGCATAGGTATGTGTATTAATTTTGTGTGTGCAAATGTGTGCGTTTACAGGTACGCGTGTGTGTGTGTGAGTATGTGTGTGTGTTTGTGGTGTGTGTGTGAGTATGTGTGTGTGTTTGTGGTGTGTGTGTGTGTGTGTGTGTTATATAGAGAGAGAGAGAGAGCGAGAGAGAGAGAGAGAGAGAGAGAGAGAGAGAGAGAGAGAGAGAGAGAGAGAGAGAGAGAGAGAGAGAGAGAGAGAGAAGAGAGAGAGAGAGAGAGAGAGAGAGAGAGAGAGAGAGAGTGTGTGTGTGTGTATATATATTGGTATGTGTAATATTGTGTTTATATTTGTGAATGCATGCGTGTTTGGGTGTGTATGTCTGTGTATGTCTGTATGTCTGTCTGTCTGTATGTATGTATGTATGTATATATATATAATATATATATATATATATATATATATATATATATATATATATATATATATTATATATATATATATATATACATATACATATATATATATATATATATATATATATATATATATATATATATATATATATATATATATATATATGTGTGTGTGTGTGTGTGTGCGTGTTATTTATGTGTTTTATGTATGTGTTTGTTAGGTCGAGCGTTCGCGAACAATGTGACTGGTACCATCGTCTTCTATCACATGACATCATATCACATGCTATCACAAAAAAACAGTCTAGCGTGAGACTGCTACAGCTCGCCGTCCTGAACATGCCTCAGATTTACCTGTCCATATCCACGGTTCATAGGCCTGGACAGCTCCCAGCCAATAAAAGCGAGTCGAATTTAAACGTGGAAGCTCATTGGCCAAGGCTGATAAGTCATGTGGCACAAACATCGTCGACCCGTTTCCGTTGCAACCATAGTCACGTGCATCCCACCAAGATATTGGGGATATGGCTTCAAAGAAAGTAAAGCAAATGTCAGGGCCAAACCTATATATATGAAGGAAGGAAATGTTTTATTTAACGACGCACTCAACACATTTTATTTACGGTTATATGGCGTCAGACATATGGTGAAGGACCACAGAGATTTTGTGAGGAAACCCGTTGTCGCCACTTCATGGGCTACTCTTTCCGATTAACAGCAAGGGATCTTTTATTTGCGCTTCCCACAGGCAGGATAGCACAAACCATGGCCTTTGTTGAACCAGTTATGGATCACTGGTCGGTGCAAGTGGTTTACACCTACCCATTGAGCCTTGCGGAGCACTCACTCAGGGTTTGGAGTCGGTATCTGGATTAAAAATCCCATGCCTCGACTGGGATCCGAACCCAGTACCTACCAGCCTGTTGACCGATGGCCTAACCACGACGCCACCGAGGTCAGTCTCATTAAAATATAACGTCATCCCATTGGTCCAGACATAGCAACAGGAGTTTGTTCATTTAAGAATTGACCGCAATTATTTTTTAGTTCATGCAAGTATAAATCGAAAAAACGATGTGCACACTATATGACTCCGCGTAGATCTACATGTCTACTCTGTTATAGCATTTTCCATCAATATATCGTATACATTTTTTTTTATTATTATTGCTTTTGTAGCTTTCACGTGTATTTTCTTCAAAATATCTAAATATGGTTGCCTGACTAATCCGGCTTGTTGCACAAAAGTAGTACTAGTCGTGGGGGGGGGGGGGGTAGTAGGCGTGGCTTACATTTGTTCAGTTCATCGAGATATGAACGAAAAAAAGTAAGCACCTCTGGACCAATCAGATTGCCGTAAAGTTTATAGACGCAAAGAAAATGTAATTATTTCTCGATGAATGTAAAAATTTACATCGTCAGGGAACGTGATATCTGATGACGTTATTTTATATGGGCAACTTGTCTTATTGAGCGTTATTGTTTTAGTTTTAGTGTTAATATTAGCAAGTATGATTCAAATTTAATTCTAAGTATTGTCTGTTATATCTTTTACGTTCATCTGGGTATTAAAAAAAAATCATCCGCAAACTGTAAATCGGCGAAGCTATTCTCACATAAATTTGATGATTTCTGTTTGGTTCATACCACGATGAATGTAAAATAAATAACAGACACGCCTTAAATAGCTAAACGACTTCGGTATATGGTTTAATTGAACTGCTATATCTAAAACAATTTAAATATAAGTGTGAACGCAAACTGTTTTAGTTAAATTGATATAGGGCAGATTACAGGTACCCCCAAACAAAACCTGCCAATGCAAATACTATAGTTACATATGTAACGTTACTATATCATATTTGACGTTATTGTTTGGGGATACTTGTAGGGCAGAAGTGACAGTGATGTCAGTCAGAATAAGCAGTAAATGTGCTACCAACGGCCTAACAGTCTCCTTAAAGTTTGTTTTGTTTAACGACACCACTGGAGCACATTGATTAATTAATCATCGGGTATTGGATGTCAAACATTTGTTAGGCTAATTCTGACACGTAGTCATCAGAGGAAACCCGCTACATTTGTCCCAATGTAACAAGGGATATTTTATATGCACTTTCCCACAGACAGGGAAGCACATACCACGGCCTTTGACCAGTTGTGGTGCACTGGTTGGAATGAGAAAAAAACAACAATCAGTTGAATGAATCCACCGAGGTGGTTCGATTCTGCGACGCAAAGCACCTCGAGCGAGTTATTACATCTGTGAACGCTCGTCATTTCCAACCAACCCATTGGGCTATATATGACCAGTATATCAAAGGCCGTGGTATGTGCTATCCTGTCTGTGGGATGGTGCATATAAAAGATCCCTTGCTACTAATGGGAAAATGTAGCGGGTTTCCTTTCTTTAACTGTATCAAAAATTACTATATATTTGACATCCAATAGCCGATGATTACTAAATCAATGTGCTCTACTGGTGCCTTAAACAAACACACTTTAACTGTTTTAAGTGTGGACACAGCTTCCCTCCAGATCATGGCTGACCCAGGGCAAATCTAGGGGTGTGGGCGGAGCAGGCAGTGTCCATGTTCGAGGAAGAAATTGAACACATCGTATATTATACGTTATATCAGGTGTTCCTCCCCCCCCTCCCCCCTCCCCCCCCCATCAGCACAGAACATTTCCCCAAAACAAAACAACAAACAAACAAACAACTGCACCCATCTTTACAAATTAATAATTTTAAAAGTATTTACACCAGAAAAATATTTGACCTAATATCACATGTGCATCGCTCATTTTAGGTAAACATAAACAAATAATAACTATGTAGTTCTAATGGTTTTAAAGCCTGACAGAATCAAAATTATACATCTTTATTACACTCGCGTGTGAATCGTACTGATTTTACGAAACTCGTGTTAGGATTCATATATATATAATTATAATTGAAAATATTAGTACTCACTGTGAAAATGTCCTCTCGTAAGATGAAGGAAAACGACGGTATAGCTGAGAAGAAGAAAGTTCATAGCTTTTGATACAGCAGTTTAAACGCGGACAGACATTTTGCGAGTACAGTACTTGTAAAGTCAGATCATCACGATCCGTTTAGTCATGCATAACCTGCTGAGTTACGAGAGCGGAGGTGACTGGATATTGTGAAGTGGCCCGTCTCTGTCATAATATGTGGGCGGCAGAGGCGGACCTGGACTGAAAACTAACTGGAGAGAGAGAGAGAGAGAGTAGAGAGGAGAGGAAGAGAGATGAGAGAGAGAGAGAGAGAGAGAGAGAGAGAGAGAGAGGAGAGAGAGACAGAGAGAGAGAAATGTTATATTTAACGACGCACTCTGCACATTGCATTTACGGTTAAGGACCACACAGATATTAAGAGACGAGAGAGAGAGAGAGAGAGAGAGAGAGAGAGAGAGAGAGAGAGAGAGAGAGAGAGAGAGAGAGAGAGAGAGAGAGAGAGAGAGAGAGACAGAGACAGAGACAGAGAAGAGTAGAGAGAGTTGGTCTGCAAATGCAAGGCGAAGGAGAGAGAGGAGGAGAGAGAGAGAGAGAGAGAGAGAGAGAGAGAGAGAGAGAGAGAGAGAGAGTCGGTCTGCAAATGCAAGGCCTAAAGTGGGACTGATGGAAAAGTAAAATCAACAAGTTAAATTTACCATTACACACACACACACGCGCGCGCGCGCGCGCACGCGCGCACATTTACACACAACAAATTAAACATACATACGCACTCATGCAAATGCACAGAAACAACCACTCACACACATAAACAAGAAAAATGCTCTCACACACACACACACACACACACACACACACACACACGATACAAAGTAGTTTTGAACAATTAGTGTTAGGGGAGACAGGGGGGAGACAGACAGACAGACAGACAGACTGAAAGCGAGACAGAGACGTCTTCTACTACCACATAGATTTAGCCTACTCCTACCAAAATAGAAGTATGGTTCTGTTATATACACTTTTCCATAGGCAGGAGAATATGAACAAGTGGACCCTTTTTCTATTTTGTTTTGCACCACCGGGAACTCCATATGTATAAACCTGTATGTTTTAGTTCTGAATACGGACCAGCCTACGCCCCTGATACAATAACCTTAAATTTGTAACAGCCAAAATCTGTTTTTTATATTTTACAACGACGTAGATACTTTTTATATACATAATAGTGTTATTATTATAAGTTTAATTGTACATGCTGGTATTATTTATCTATACTGTCTCTTTTAATTCTATAAGGAATGGCTTATGCACTTTTATGTTTGTTTTATTTTGTAAATGTGTGATATAGCTAAGGTGAGACGTTAGATGGACATTCCTGAGTTTGCTGCAATTTTAAAGATGTTATCGACTAACAGAGACTTTTTAACGAGTGTAGATACATATCAAATATATTTTATTCTGCATCAAATATTAGTGGCTGTATATTAAACGTGTTTCTGATCGTCCTAATATTTGTACTAGGTTAAATTTCATTTTATATCCTAAAATATAATTTGTTCATATGTACGATATTATTTGAAGACAAAATCCAGTTTGGGCTTCTTACAAATATTAAGACGACCAGAAACATATTGAATATACAGACACTGATATTCTAAACAAGAACATATATTTAATATGTAAGTTTAATCGTAGAAATATTTTATTTGTCGGAAACATCTTACAATGCAGCAAAATCAGGATTGTCCCTTTAACGAACTGTCAGTATGTCTATAGGGGTTAGGGGACAAAAAAGACGTGTGAATGGGTGCAATTACCTGTACAAATTCTTTACAGATAAACTTTCTAAGACACATCATACCTGTTAAGAAAGCAACACATATATTTATGCTTTATGGAGAGTTAGGAAAAATGCAAAGACCAAGACCAAGACCAAAATGTTTAACGTGCACATTAAGAGCAAGCTGTTATAGCGCACGCCTGTCCTAGGCACAAGTGCTGGCCTCGACCGGCTCCTCCGTCCAGGACAGGAACGGGTGGGGGTGGGAGGATGAGGGACCGCCTGCACTGGTAGGTGCAAGGGAGCACCAGCAGTCCGACAGTAGCCGGTAACAGGCGAAGGGTGGTATGGTACTATGTAATTTGGAATGTCCCGTAGGATTAAGCTAAAAGGGAAATGGGTGCGCATTTTGAGGGAAATTCGGCGCAATTTTGAGGGAAAATGCCAATCGAGTTAACTATATATAGAAGAATGGTATGTTACTTGGCGCGACTGATATCAGAAAAACAATCAAAATTGTCTTTTCTTTTATACAAACGATATTTTGCTAATCGTTGAAAATAAAACGCCACTCACTACATCAACAGTGTTGAGTATTGTGAGCGAAATGCGGACGATTCGTCATTCTTTCCTGTTCGGTAGTGTTGCATTGCCACTGAACAATACTGCAGATGTCCCTAACTCCGCCTGTCAGATTATCCTATAGTACACGTCACGACAATCGGCACATCAAAAGACCATGGTTTTGAATTGAATAATTTGACACAAAATCAGATTAACTGACTTTTAGTCTTTATGCACAGTGTACATAATATACAAAGGTATTTAACTTCATAACTGTTCTTGTTATATGGTGTTGCTACGGTAACGGAATGGCAAATGAAAAGTAGCAAAAATGACGAAAAACACCGCTAAAATTTATTAATTAATATTTTTGCCCGAAAATTGGTATAAAAAAGTACTCTCCTATCTATTTCCAAAACCGTTTACGTTTTTATCCTGACTCTTTAGAAATAAAGTTATTGCTGAAAACGTAGGTGCCGATTGCCATGACACGTACTATAGTAAAACAAACAGACCTTGACCTTCAAGGCTTGATAACTAAGAAGCTGTACTTTCGGGAGTACTTTTCATACTGGAAACGGATGCAGATCAACCTTATTTGAATTGCTTAGGAAGACCACCGAGGTTTTTAGGTTTTTTAAAGTGTTTTTTTGTTTTTAGAAGAAATGAAAAGTTGCTTTAATAGTTATAAATTACTTAAATTTTATTACGAAACAATATTCGGAATTTTCCGGGAACCGCATAATAGCTACGAAATGTTTCCGTTTAATTTGATCCTACTTTTTACGTTATCGTGCGAGTCGACAGGCAGCCAATAAAATAAGTTGTTATTTCGGTCGATTTAAATGTACGTGGCTGCAGCGTGAAAATCAGACATGGAAATTCAAGGAAAGGAATAAATACAAAATTGAATCAGTGACTAAAAAGACTTTAAAAAAATTGTCATTTGCTGATAACTTCCGCTATGATATTAATGAAGAAGGTAGATTAGAACATTTGCAGTGTAAAACCTGTAGTTCCAAATTTGCTCACATCGTCGATGAGGCCAGAAAACGAAAATTAAAGGGTGCGATTGTAACTAGTATAAAACAGTATATTGATGGTGTAAATTACGTTCATTACTGCAATGTTCAAAGGCATTGTAGACACGGCTCTTTGCATGAATTTGCCGCAAATCTCATACGTACTGAAAAATAAATGTGACAGCTCTGACAATCCCAAACAAAACGAAGCTTCCGCTGCCGCTGGAGGTTCTACTTCAAAAACACACACAACAAACACCAATGCACAACCAGGAATAGACTTTATTTTCATTTCAGCTAGTACAGATGCATATTTAAAATTTGTGTTATACTGAAATGTCAACGAATGAAAGATTTTGGAGGAACTGATGCTAGTAGTGTAAAAAAAGCTTATCTTTCAGGCTTTGCAGAATATGACATTACCATCACAAATAAAGACTCCATTAAAATGATATCTGTTTGTGCAGATGGGGCATCTGTTAATATGGGTGTACTAAATGGTGCTAAGTCTACACTGAAACAGGATATCAAGCATTTACTTGTTATTCATGTTCACTGTTAGAACTGTCTGTTAAGGATGCATTCAGTAAATCACCAGAATTTGAAAACATTGATGAAATGATGAAATCCGTTCATTACTTGTTCAAAAACAGCCGGGAAAAAAGGAGATTGATGCAGCTTATTGCAGAAAAGCTACAAGTCAAAGACAGACAAAGAGAAACTCTTGAGAAGAAACTTGTTACCAAAATAACACATGATCAAGAATTTTTGTTAACTAGAGTAAGTCAGGGTGAAGAGAAAGTTAAACATGTTCAAACACAATTGGTAAGAGAAATTCAAGAAGCCATAAACAGAAGATTTGATAGCCTAAAGAAAAATGAAGTAATCAGATACATGACATTAGTGGATCATACTCGATGGGATCTCACTGATAAACAATATGGCATGAAATAAATTGAAACACTGGCAGATCACTTCAGTAATCCACTGAAGACACATTCCTTAAAGCTAGAAGCAGCCAAACAAGAATTTCTCAAACAATTTTCTTTTACTCCACACCCTAACGGCCTTAACGAGGCCACTCACGTGGACATATAGATCGGACTTTAAACATTTAGACCTTCGTTCAAAATTTTATGTCGAAATTATTATTTTTTTTTTAATATTATTAAATCGTCCGATCTTCTCTTCTTTCTCTTATTCATTTTTGGACTGTCCTTCTAAAATGCTCCAGATTATATAAATATTCGGCCGAGCAGTCAATTCTTTTTATTTTTGGCTTGTAATTTGTTTTGTTTTTTAATTATTCTATTAACCTTTTTACTAACTGTTATTTTCAAAATTCTGCCCATTTTCAACACTACCCCGTCCCCCCCCCCCCCCCCCCCCCCCCACACACACACACATCCCGAGTCAGGCCACCGATCTTATCGGAGGTCAGACTCGGGATGGGCGTGTTCGAAACCCTAGTGGGTTATGGGCACGTTAAACTAGTTATCATCATCAGCCAGTTTCGATTCCTTCTCTGAGCGAAACGGCAAAACTGCACGTACGCATCAAACCAACGAGCCGGCTGGCGTTGGCAGACGGACAGACCGGAAGCAACCTTCGGTAACTCCCGGTAGGACCTTGGAGGGTAGCACTTCGGGTGCTGCAGCTTCGGGAATTGTCGGGGGCGACCCACGTTAGACAACTATGTGGTATGCTTTTTGGGACGGCTGTCTAGCCGAGGTCCAAGCCCGGGACCCCCAAAATGGTGGGTCCACGGAGGTTACCTATAACAAGAGGAAACGCCGGTATGCTAACTCACCGGATTCAAATATCGCGGATTCCCCTACCGCTGGGGAATACTAAAAAAACAAACTGTGTCTCCCCCCCCCCCCCCCCGCGGTCAAACGAGTTAGAGCCAAAAGGAGGGTCGATCTAGCATCTACTAAGGCAAACACTAGTTTCCCCACTAAACTAAACTCTGATAAGATGGAGGTGGATCCTTCCCCCCCTCCCCCTTGGGTCGGGGGAGGTTTCCCAGTTATATAAAAGCATCAAGCCAACTAGAGATGGTTGGGGTGTGAGCCAAGTGCGCCCACCTTCCACACCTATTGAAAACAATGTCCCCTATCAAACTGTTAACAGAGGAGGGTTGACTCAACATGGTAGAGCCAACCCTCCCCCTCCCGCTCCCCCTCCCCCCTCTCCCCTCTTCTATGAGGAGAATTACAAAAACTGATTTGAGAGAAGTTCAGGGCAGTGCTCTACTCCATTCAATTAGAACAGCCAATCCCAACCTGTCCATCACCAATGTAACGGTATGGAACAATGGCTATCTGGATGTCCTCCTTGCCCGTCACCCGGGGGTTGCGGCCATCCGGGTAAAGGGGGCGGATCATACGCTTCACCCCTATCAAGCTAAACCGTAGGTCTACACGAGAGCACCCAATTTGCTTTAAGTGTGGGACCGCCCATCCTAGGAGGACCCCCGACAGTCCGTGCACCAGACCAGTCTCCTGTGCGAACTGTAGGGGGGACCACTGCACTCATTTTAATGAGTGCCCAGACTACAGGAGGTCGGTCCGCCTTATGGCGGGTGGGGGCCCTCCATCTAACAGACCTACGGGTAGTCAAACCGGTGTGCTCCTCCGTCCCGCCATGGCGACTGGCGCAATAAAGACTAGAAAGACTGAGTCGCTTAGTTTAAATACTGAAACTCAGTCTACAAAACCGAAAACGTATGCCGGCGCGACCTCAGAGGCAAACAATTTGATTTTGAACAACCGATTATGGCTCTCGATTTAGTTAGGATTATTTCTGCATATTTTTGACCCGAGAAATTCCAAAAGCCCCACTTAAAAAAATATTTTTAGATGACATTATAGAGCGTCCAGGGATGCGTGCAGGGTTCTAAATGATCATCTGGCTATTAAAATTAATTCTGCTGCCATTGAGACCCGTAGTGTCTCATGGTATAAAGCCAGGGATCTAGTCATTACGGAGACGCGAGCAAATGCTAGTGTGGACTAACTTTTAATAGTTCTTTCTAACTAGTACTGTTCCGTCCCCCATCATGTCTATACGTGGTAAAGATAATCTAGATAATACTAATTGTAATAATACTAATACAGATAATAATAGGAAAGTTAACTATCAGGGCCTAGTCATCTTACAGTGGAATGCCAAGGGCGTGCGCACAAAGGGACCGGGGCTTAAAACATTTTTTGGAATTAAATAACAATATAGATATTATTGCCATTCAAGAGTACTGGATTGCAAATGTTACAGATCAAACTAAACGTACTAAATTATTCACAGAATACAAAATTCCCGGTTACACTGGACTCTTTTATACGAATGACAGTACTATTAGGGGAGGTGTAGCTACCTTCGTCAAAGATAGTATTTCCCACTCTCAAATTAAGACCAGTAATGGTCATCCAAGTATCGAGGTAGTTGGTGTAACCATTCACGCTAAATCAGGAGATATTAATATATTTAATTATTATGTTCATCCAGCTACTTCCGGTATAAAATTAAATTTAAATACTTTTTTGGCACCGATTGGTAACTATAATAAAAAATTAATTATTTTAGTGGATTTTAATAGTAATCTTCAAGGCTGCACCATAGATACTTTTATTGAAACATTAGACTTGGCCTGTCTAAATGACGGAAGTAGTACTTTTCTTTTGGACTCCTATCATACCTGGTCTTGTCTTGACATTACATTGCTCTCCAGTAATATGGCGGCTGGCTGTGGGTGGGATGTCCTTGATGACTTGGGTAGCGATCACCTACCAGTTAAAATCACTTTTAATATTTCGGATCTTGGGATTAATAAAACTAAATATAAAACTAAATGGAATTCTAGTAGAGCTAATTGGTCCTGGTTTGGATACCTTTGTGCCAAATGAGATCATGGGCAGATACGAGATGTCAATATTGATACATTTAATACAAATTTAGTTTCGGCCATTATCAATATTGCTAATCAAACAGTACCGATATATTCCACTAAAAATAATTATAATCCAGTCCCTTGGTGGACTGAAGAACTTTCGAATCTTAAAAAACTTAGAAATAAATTTAGAAAAATTAAAAAAACACCCCGAATACTGAGGAAAATATTAAGAATTTTAAAGACAGTAAGTATAAGCTAAAACTCAGTATTAATAAAGCTAAACAGGCCTTATGGACTCAGTTTTGTGGTTCCCTGTACAGGAACTCAAAGGTTAGAGAGGTGTGGTCAAAGATCAAAAGGGTGAACGGGAAACCATTTACTATAAAAACAGTACATAACAATAATAACACTTGTAAAACTAATCAAGAAAAAGCAAATGTTTTAGGAGCTGCTTTTAGGAATAATTCTGCTACTAATAACTATAATAAAGAATTTCAAGGTAGAAAAATTCAAATTGAAAAGGATAGTCCGATCCCTCATGAACCCTGCTCTGTGAAGGATGACCTTTCCTATAATGCACCATTTACATTGCAGGAACTACTCAGTGCTTTTGGTGGCCGAAAGGCGACAGCTCCTGGCCCAGATAATTTTAGTTATATGTTTTTGAAAAATATGCCCACCAAAACAATTGAGCTGTTCCTGGAATTATTTAATTTGATATGGAGCGAGGGTTACCTTCCCTTAGAGTGGAAACACGCTGAGGTGTTTGCACTCCCAAAAATAGGTAAGGATCTCTCCCTCCCTACTAATTACAGACCCATTTCGTTAACATCAAGCGTGTGCAAGACCATGGAATGCATGGTTAACACTCGCCTTATCCACTTCTGGAGGTAAATAGTTTATTGTCTACCTTCCAAAGTGGTTTTAGAAAGCATCACTCCACTATTGACCACAGTGTACGTCTTCAAACCGAGGCTAAAGATGTCATGCGGAATGGACACAAGGTGGGTGGAGTGTTTGTAGATATAGAAAAGCCGTATGACATGATCTGGCGACGTGGTTTGTTGATGAAAGCTTAAAACATGGGGATTAAAGGCGCGATGTTCATTTTTATTTCTCAATTTTTGGCCCAGATAACATTCGCAGTTAATGTTAATGGCTTTTTCTTCCCCATTTTGACATTGGAAAATGGTATCCCACAAGACTCGATGATAGCGACCACTCGTTTTGCAATTTTTATTAATGATTTGGCTGAGGCGTTTATCACTACAAATAAAAGTACTAAGACTAAAGTAAGTATCGGTATCTTTGCAGACGATACAGCCTTCTGGAGAATTGCAAGTAATTATGAGGACCTTCAAAACGATCTCCAGGTGGATGTAAATAATTTGGCTCTTTGGTCCAGAGCTTGGGGTGTTACCATTTCCAAAGCTAAAACTAAAAGTATAATTTTCCATAAGAAAAGACAGTTTAAATCGATTTGTGATTTAAAATTAAAATTTAATGAGGTTATCATTAACCATGTGCAATCGGTCAAATTTCTCAGAGTAATCTTTGACCACAATTTTAGTTTTGGGGAGCACATAACTGAGGTGACTGGTAATTGTACCATTTATCTTAATTTATTGAAGGTACTATCAGGCACACCATGGGGCGCAGATCGTAAAACACTGCTCATGATCTTTGAGGCCTTTATAGTGTCCAGGCTGCAGTATGGTGCCCAGGCCTTTGGTTGTGCTAGCCAGACCCAGCTCAGAAAACTTTGACAGCGTATATGGTAGGGCACACAAAATAATTGTTGGGTAAACTATCTGTACGCCGTATGATAGTGTAATGGTTGAGCTGGGTGTTATGCCTTTGGCCCTTAGGAGGATCAGGCAAGGTTTGAAATATATTAATAAAATCCGTAGTCTGGTGCCTGATTCTCCAGTCAACCAACTTAAACCAATACAGATTAATAATATAAACAGAGATAGGGACATATCTGTTGTTTCTTATTTGAATAAATTTGCTAGTGACTTTGGGATAGTTGGTCTTCCCCTGAGTAGAATAGGGATTAATCCTGATCTCCCATGGCAAACCAGCATCCCACAAGTTCATTACCACGTCAGGGAAGAGATTAGTAAAACGGATAATATTAATTTTAAGAAAATAATTTTTCAGGCAGTGGTTGGGGACTTCTACCCGGATGTAATTCAGGGTTATACAGACGAATCGAAGGACCCAATCACTGAGAAAACAGGCATGGCCTTCATAATTAAAAATGTAAATCTTTCTAAACACCCTATAGCTATTAGGGTTAGGCTATCGGATAATATTTCGGTTTATACTTCTGAACTTATGGCCATACTGTATTCCCTGAAGTGGATCGAAAGATATCATAAAAATAACGGCCCAAACAGATATGTCCTCTTCTCTTACAGTCTTAGTGCCCTGCAGGCAATTCATGGAGCCCATAGTGTCAGACCGGAAATTATACAAAACATTTATAAAATTTATAAGAATGTTATAGGTAAAGGAATTGAACTCATCATGGAATGGGTTCCGGCGCATATTGGGATAGCCGGCAATGAATTGGCTGATGCGAATGCTAAAAGGAGCTTGCAGGATCTCGTGGTCGGTGTTCCAGTGGAACATAATTTCAATGAAATTAATTCTATAGCTGAGCCACACTTTGGACGTCTGTGGCAGACAGAGTGGGACCACATAAACAGAGTGTGGCATGCATATATTAAACCAAGGGCGACTACTCCTGGACCGGTTTGATTTAATGTAAAAGCTACAAAAATTATTGCAAGACTTAGAATGGGTGTCTCTTCGGCTCTAAATGATTTTAAATTTAAAATTAACAAAATAAATTCACACAACTGTTTGGTATGTCATAAAATTGAAGATGCAAATCACTTTTTGGTTGACTTTACCAAACATTCTAAAAGTAGACTGAAATTGGTTAATTACTTGAATAAAATTAATTTGAATTTTAATGCGTTTAATATTTTGAAGCCCCCTAAAGAACATAAAATGGCAATTGACAGGTTGTTAGTCGCCTTTGTATATCAATCTAAAATTAATATTTAATGAACTTAGACGTCTTCTGGTCCTCGTGTGGTCATTGCTAAGGCATTGTTAGATAGGAGCGAAAGTGACCGCTCGGGGATCTAGAATTACAATGTATGTCTATTTAGTAACCTGTTTAATTAATTGGTGGGCGCAGCAGTAGCACTGATATTTATTAGTAGCCTCCGCTCCCTTATGGAGTTGAAAGGACGTTGCCTGTGCCCTTATAGTCCGGTCCTCAATTCTCTCTTCCGTGTGCAATGTCGTGCCTGGCGGGCTTCGGATTCGTTGTAACTTTATTTATTTTAACACTGTACCGGTTTTTACTTGTAATTATAAATATTTTAATATATATATTATTGTTGTAAAGTTTACTTTATGTATGGTGATGGATGAATGTTTCATTACTTCGGGTTGATGGTAGGGGGAGTGTTATCTGGCAGTAACAGCCCCCCTTTTCGCCGGCCAAATATATTGTATAAAATGTTTTAATTCTTAGTTTTGGTGTTATTTTTTAAAAATTGTTAGATTACAAGCGTGCTCGTTTTAATTTGTTTTAATTTATTTTATTCATGTTTTTAATCTATTGAAATAAAAAGAAGCCGGAGTTTAATAGGGCGGTGCGCTGCGCCTATCCTAGGGGATGTAACCTGGTTCTATACCTCGATTTCATCCTCTAGTATTCTAAATTAAAGGGTGCCAGCTTCTAGTGAATGACATAACGTTCTGTTTCTCGTGGTCAACGGAGAGGCGCCTCTGGACTTCAGGATCGTCAAGATACGTTTTCGCTCTGCCAGACTCACCGGACGCAAACTTTCCTTTCCTCTTCCAATATACCTTTATGATCTCAACCTTTAGGGGGCACCGAGACTGGAGGGCACGACGGTTGGGTTGGCTGGGGGGAGTTCTGGGTGGGTAGGTGGTATGCCACCGGAAATAGGTTAGGTGCCATAGGGCGTAGGCGGTTTCGGCCCTGTTCCGGCCACACTGAAGTTCCCGATACGATGGTTGCCCCTTTTAACACTCTGACCCCTACTAAATAAACTTCCTGTGGCCGTGGCCGTGGCCCAACCTCCTGGGAAACTAACCCCCTTTAAACCTCATAGGGCTAATTTAAAGAGTTGTATATGGTATATATTGTTTTCAATTTTAGAAATGCCCGATTTAAAAATGGCGATCTAAAAGCATAAGTAAAATTTTATATAATTATTATTTTAGTATTAGAAACGGCGCATCAAAAATAATAATTGTAAAGTCCCAACATCCCCAATTGGCTTAATTTCAAAATTGACCCAAGTAATTTCTGCCCCGGATTGGGCTCTTGGCCTCCAGAAGCCGAACGCGGGGTGGACATGCTCGAAACCTTAGTGGTATATGAGCATGTTAAAAACATTACATTACATTACATCAAACTGAAAACTTTACACATTAGGAGGTATCCATCCATAGGTGACAAAATTCAGTTTTGGTCAAAAATATTTACTTACCACGAGGATTCCTTTAAACATATCTTGCTGGTGGTGGAGATATGTTTAGTTGTTGCATGGGCTCAAGGAACTGTAGAGAATGGTTTCAGCTGTTTACGTGAAATGATGCCAGAACAACGTTCCACTCTTTCCAATTCTGCATTGGGAGATCTTCTTTTGCTAAAACTGAATATATCAGTTTGCAGTCAGTTTTCCCCAGAAGGTGACTATGAGGAATATGTACTCAGCAAAATGGAGATGGGCTTTGAAAGCCCAGGATCAAGCATCCCCACATCCGCCAAAGAAGCATAGAGTGGAACATAATGAAAGTGACTCTAGTTCTGACGAATTACATGTATGCATTGATGACAGTGGTAGAGATGATTTTGAAGATGATGCTGATGATGACGATGCTAAAAATTATGATGATGATGATGGTGATAAAATCAAGACAATGTAAAACCAGTGAGTGACCATCCTAATTTGTAAGATGGATAGTTTCATATCACTATAATTATGATGCTGTTTGAAATCTTAAGTTGTTTTAAATAATAAAGACACGCTTCATAATGTTTTTAATTTCTTTATTTCAGTCATAATCCTTATTATATATGTATTATTACAAATATACAAAAATCAAAAATATAATTTCTTTATTTTCAAAAAAGGGTTACGCAAAAGAAAAGGGTTACGCAGAATTTCAATTTGTGCACCCCTGGTATGGGTACGTTTGTGTGTACTTATATGTGCGTGTTTGTATTTGTTTGCATTTATGCGTGTGTGCGATGCGTGTGCGTTCCTGTGTATGCGTGCATGCGTATGGCTGTGCGTGTTACTGGCTGAAAGTATACACCTATAACTGTCATGATTTCTATGTGGTCCTTGTCGGGTGAATGTGATATCAAAACACAACTAGCATGTCCTGAATGTGACAACTGGGATCGATCCCCGTCGAAGGGCTCATTGAGCTATGTCTCGTTCCAGCCAGTGCACCACAGCTGGTATATTAAACGCCGGGGTATGTGCTATCCTTTCTTTGAGTTTTCTTTGACTATTTGTCGAAATTACCAAATGTTTGACATCCAATAGTCGATGATTAATAAATCAATATGACAAATTCAAAGAAACAAATCCTATATCTTATATCATAAACCCATGTGATAATGTAGTGTATTAACCTGATTAATAATGATATGCAAGTTTAAGTATATGCAAATTTCCAACGTCTAGGTAATAATGAAGTGCTGTCAATGTTTACAAACCAACACGAGCTGTACGCCTGAGTGTAACGTTATCATAAGATTTAGTTAAAATGCTTGACGTCAAACTAACTTGTGCTAATCGTGATGCCGTCATATTAACAAAGACCGTGATATGTACTATCCTGTTTGTGGGATGGTGCATATAAAAGATCCCTTGTTGCTAATCGAAAAGAGTAGCCCATGAAGTGGCGAAAACGTGTTTCCTCTCTCAATGTCTGTGTGGTCCTTAACCATATGTCTGACGCAATATAACCGTAAATAAAATGTGTTGAGTGCGTCATTAACTAAAACATGTCTTTATTTTTAGTACTGTAATTGACTAAATAGCTAATGAAAATTTTATTTTGGAAGTGCTATAGGATAAATAGAATTCGCTTCTCGTGTTTTTTAATTCGTAAAATATCAACCTCGTCTAGTTAGTCGGCATTTAACGTAGACTCTGTTGATATTTTCCATATTAAAAACCCACTCGTGACGAATCCTCTATATAAACAATTCCTTATTGAATTACGAGATAGTATAGACACAGTAATTTTGTTCTATGACTACCATAAAGTCTTGACTTGAACGGATAGGACAGGACAAAGATCAACAACTGAAAAAAACCCAAAACCCAAAATCAAATAAACAAACAAAAACAATGGGTTGGTGCAATTATATATTTGTTTTTTCTTTTCTTCGTCCTTTATTTCTTGCTTTCCTTTCTTTCTTTCCTGTGTCCATTCTTTAATTCGTTTTGTTTTCACTTCTAACTTATATTATAAAACAGTGGATTTCCTATCTTTCTTTATGTGGACCAAATGACCATATGCTAGACAGCAACTAGCTGTAGTTGAAAATGTGCCGAGTGTCATGAAACAAAACAGAATTTCATTTCATTTCAGTCATATGGGGGAGGAGGGGGGGGGGAGGAGGCGGGACGTAACCCAGTGGTAAGGCGCTTGTCTGATACGCAGTCCGATCGACGCCGTCAATGGGCGTATTGGACTATTTCTTATTGCAGCCAGTGCCCCACGACTAGTTTTGTTTTGGGGTTTTCTTTGAGTGTTTTTTTTTTTTTTTTGGGGGGGGGGGGGGTATTTGTTTTGTTGGAGGTATTTGGGGATTGTTTTGGGAAGGGGGTTGGTGCAATTATTCATTCATTCAACTTATTTTCGTGCTTTATCCAATTAAGGTCCACGCTCTCCGTCCTGGCTATCTGGGCTGTCTGTCCAGGACAGTGTTTTAATTGTTAGTTGTTAGTGGTTAATGAGAAAGAAGTCAGTGTAGTGATCTTACACCTACCCATTTAGTCGTTAAAACTCGCTCTGGGTGGCAGTCGGTACCGGGCTGCGAACCCAGTACCTATCACCCTTATTTCCGATGGCCTAACCACGACACCACTGAGGCCGGTGGAGTATATAAATGATCACGTGTTATTGATGGAAACATGTAGCTGGTTATACTCTCTATGCCTATATGTCAAAATTACCATATGTTTATAATAACTAATAAATCAATATGTTCTAGTGGTATCGTTAAACAAAACAAACTTTGACTTTTTCAGTCATATGTGTCACCTTGACCGTGAATGCCACTGACAGTTTCACGCGTGACTGTCCGGATTATTAGGGTCCACATGGCTATAAGTCGCGTCGAAATGTGAACGTTGTCCTGTCATAGGTGTCAGCTTCTCTCGCACTCTGAATATGACTGTGTGCTTCGTCGTCATTCCCTTGATAATCCTTCACATGCGTACTGTGTAGCTCGTCATAATCGTCCTCCTCGTCGTTTTTTCCTAGTTGTTTCCCGTCCACGTGATTGTACGTCTCGTCATTCGTAGTAAACACGTCTGCTTTTGTTGTATCGTATGTGTCAAGGCTGCCACCAGCAACACCTCGACTGTGAATGTGACTGTACGTTTCACTGTTACTCGTCTGTTGACCTTCCATCTGGGTACTGGCGTGTAATTCATCATAATCATCATCCTCTGCATTCTCAAACTTCTTCTCATTCATATGGCTATACGTCGCGTTATTTAATGGTGCTACTTTTGTATTCGTTGCTAGATCGTAAGGATCATCAGCACTCACAGAAGCATCACCCAGACTGTGAATGTGACTGTATGCGTTCATGCCATCTCCTTGCTGACTCTTTGCTCCAGTGTTATCATACAGTTCATCATAGTCACCATCCTCATCTTCATGTACGGTACTAGGACCCACAGCTACTCTGAAGAGTGATGGTTTGGAATATTCGTAGTCTGGGATTCCATGTTGGGTATTCTCACCTCCCAGCCCAGTCTCAGATCGAGAAGAATATTCGTTAGCATGATGGTCAGACTGAACACGTTGATCACCAGTCAGTTCAAAGCCGTCCTCACCTGAATGTGCGTGGGTATCAGCGTCAGATGATTTGTCTTTAAAGCAACCACATTTCATTCTGAAATAAACAAGGTAATAACGTTTTTATTACACACATGGTTAAAGATATGTTGGTATATATCGAAGTGTTACGTCCCACTAGATTGTGGAGTAACACTTTGACGTCGATTGACGCACAACGACCTTATTGAAACGTCAACCAAACTAGATCAGTGATATAATTAAATTCGATTGTGGGTAATAAATAGCATATTAAACTTGCTACCATTTCGTTTTATATGTATGTCCTCGTGAAATATTTTGCGTTGTCAATTGAAAATTATTTCACTCAGGACATAAACATGATAGGAAATGGAAGCTCGTTTAATATCCCGTCAATTTATTATAAACGTGAATCACAAAACCGTTATTCATGGTCAAAACCGTATATATGCACGATGTAGAGTCGAATAAGGATTTGGCAAAATAGTGGTTGATACCTTGGATCTCTGTCTAGTGCCTCGTCTATAGGAGGACAACCACTTCCGAGGAGATGTTTTACTGGACAGTGTATTCCTCCTGCACCGCTGAAAGAGAGCTGCCACTCACATACTATTTATAAACTCAAAAACTAGCACAGGACAGAGCTCATTGGAATGAATATGCTGTTAAGATTTGCACTCGTGAACCTCTGACAGAACAATGATGATTTCAATTACATTTTGTTTTTAAATGTTAAAAGCAAAATATACAAACTTCCGTATGTATATACTAAGGGCTTCTAGATTATGGTAGCCCCACTCCCTTGGCTAGTGATATTCAGTGTTGGGATAATAAATAACTACCATCACCATGCCCGATGGCTAGTGAATTGTCAAATGCTGCATTTAAGTCTATTTTGTAAATGTGAATATCCTGCCCTTTCCTCCCCTTAAATATAACGGTGTTTAAGCACTATCTCCTTCTTTAGGTGACATATCCAATTATTCCTATTGATAACATTGTATTTACTTGAAGTAGGGCTAGTGAATTTTTAATAATGGTTAGTAAAACTTTTAAATCACTGATCCCATGGCGAGTGGATTTTTATAACAATTCTAGAAACTCTGTATACGTACTTAAATCTGAATGAATTGTCAAACTGTTTCCTCGTTTGCATAATACTATTAATAACAGCAAACCTTTTCATCCATACCACCGCCAACAGTACCGACACCACCAACATAACAACAGCTACGGCAGCTACAGTTCCACCTATGACTGCGTCATCTGAAAAAACAAAAGACAAAGCAGAATACTTGCATACTAAATAGTGACTACTTTGCATGGCTACATAACATGTTAATAGATCGTGTGATTGTAATGATCTGGGGAAAATTAAAAAATGATGTATATTCATTAAACAATGACAGTTCTGCAGTGTATATTTTACGTTATGCTCCATATAGGATATGCTATGCTACTGGTTCATACAGAGAATGTGACATTTTTAAAAAAGCAGGACTGTCACATCTTCAAAACACTCCAAAATTGATGTATGCATTTTCAGTCGTCAAAAACATGCCAACAGCAACTTTACATTAACAGTTGTCCAGTGTTATGAAAAAAAAAAAAAAAAAAAAAAAAAACTCCCCCACAAAACCAGTCATGCACTAGTTTATTTTTATTTAAGGATATCCGACGTTGTTCTCATTCAAAACGACACCCCATCACACATTTATACGTCATTATACGAAATTATATGGAAATTGATTTGGTAGTATACACCCTAGAGTGAGTTTATGTATCAATTGATGCAAGTCCTTATCAGACTGAGTCCGTGTGTCCGGCAAAGATCCAGAATTATTGTCCGTGCTACGTGACCTGTTCGTGTTGTGTATCGAGGGGAGGGATCTTTTATTTGTCACTGACATGATAGAACACGGTGCCGGATTTATAAGGGACAAATAGGGCAATTGCCCCAGGCCTCCCTGCCAGTGCCCCCCCCCCCCCCCAAACTAAGGACTTCTTTTATAAAAAAAATGTAATAATTATAAAATGTTATGTGACATATAATTTGATTTCTATGTTGAGGGGCCCCCAAGCCTGAAGTTCACCGGGCTCCTCAAGGTCACAACACAACATATCCTTTGGAGAAATACTTGGTAAGACACTGGTTGGGTGTATTCGAGGGTGATGGAGGCTACAACCCACCGTACCTCAGGCGAATGGACAATCACCGAGCTACATTCAGCCCCTTTAAAATTCGTTTTACCTTGACCCTATGGACGGTTACGAGTTCAAAACCAGGGCCGTACAAACGATATAGGATCTTGTCAACACGTGTATTTTTTAGCTAAACGGTCACTTTGTCGTAATTTGAAAACTAAGAGGCGTGTCAAAAATGGAGTAAATGACTGTATAATGAAAAATCAAACATAACTATAACTACTAGTAATTGAAAGAATATTACAAAACAAGACATGTTAAAGTAATTTATGGATTGCACAATAATATTTATAACATTGTAAGTAAATACCTGTGTTATTTGACACTGTTGAGATTGGGACTAGAGAAGGCGAAGTAGAAGATGACAGTGTAGTCGAGAGTCTATCTGGAAAATGTGATAGTCTTTGTTTTACATACGTTATAACATTCTTATCTTCCCGTTTTTACTAAATAACTTTGCATCGTCCGAATAGTAGTTAGGCATATGGGTAGCAAGAAGGGCGGTGTTTAGCGCAGTCGGTTGAGAGCTTGCCTGAGGTGCTTGCGTCGCAGGGTCGAACCACCTCAGTGGATCCGTTTAACTGATTTGTTTTTTTCTTGTTCCAACCAATGCACCACAACTGGTCAAAGGTCGTGGTATGTGCTTTCCTGTCTGTGGGAAAGTGCATATAAAAGATCACATGCTGCATTAGGAAAAATGAGGCTACGAGTCAGAATTACCAAATTTTTGACATCCAGTTAGTTAATTATTATGATTAGTTCATCAATAAACAAAGCAAACAAAACAAAGGATTTAAAATGAAAGCCTGTTTAAGTAAACGAATGACGCAGTGTCATGTTTTTAATCAATTTGACTCTTGACTAAAAGGGTTGCATAATGGAAAATATTTGAAATATGAGTTTGTAAATTTACTGGTACCATACCTTTGTAGCTATTAAAAATACCTTCCATTTTGTGGCTAAAATAACAACCGCTATCAAACATGAGAAGACGATGTGTCACGAGGATCCTATAATACCCGTAAATGAATGAAACACGATTATCAAAATATATCTCCTAACTGTACATCTATTATATCTTTCTGTAACGGGCGGTTATACCCTAGTGGCTCGTCTCTAGGTATGATCAGAGATACGATCTTATATAAAGTATGTATAATATAGCACGTTTAGTTCACTAGAAAACACAACAAAAACACAATACACTTTGGAATCTGTATTAACCTACGCTGACAAATGTACTGCCGCAGTAGTTAATTAACAACAACAAATAATAACAACCCAGAACTGATCACTTAATTAGTTAATCTCTATGTGTCTAGTTTACACAATATGCTAATCACTTCACCGTGACACAACACCCACACGTGTAATAATTGAGAAACGCTTCCAGGGGAACTTAATTAATAAAGGAATTATAACTCTATTCCTAACTGGTTAATTTTTAATTAACCCTTAACTACTAATTCGGTAACCTTGTAACACAGAATTAATACTGGTACCTATCACAATAAAGACAATAACCTACAGTTTACCTAGGTCTTCTAGGATGACTGGCTAAGCTTTATATTACCAAATACTCGTATAATGTTAGAACAAAAAGTCTACGATTTACTTCGTCAGATGACCGAAGACACTGTCTAAAGAATATTGGTATAATACTGTATTAAAATATTTAAAGTCACATCAATCACATCAAGGTTATACAACAGAGCCGAAAATGTATAATTACCAAGTCCAAACGGACGCGCTCCCTGGAAGCCTTCCAATATGTTTCTCCCCGATATCTCTAAAAACCCTAGCTATTTATCATAAAAATCCGAATATCGCCTGGGGATACATCGCGGCACCGAATACCTACAAGTGATATTTCCACAGCGACCAAGACGGAAATTTTTCTTAGATGGCCAGACTTGGTGACGCCTAGTCGCCAAATCACGGTCATAAAAAGCCGCACTTGCGGAGGTATTACGTAACTACTGGCCACATGGCCTCCGCACTTGGGCTGGGTGTGTATTAGGCACAGCTCGACCACGGTCGCGCGGAGGTATTACGTAACAAAGTGCCCATCTGGGCTTAAATGCATATTGGAACTGCACACGGCCCTCTAAAACAATTAATATAGCCACAGGCGAAAAGAAATTAAGAGCATGTTCCGTCACACGATGGTTACATGAATGCTAAATGAAAAATGTATTGGAACTTGGAAGCATTTTTACAACAGGTGCAGATATATTTAACTTTAGAGGAGAAACCAAGTATGCATATGCATATAAACACATACTGAAACTTTAAGAAACGAAAAACGTGTAATTTTAGAATTAATAAAAAAAAAACGTGATTACTCGTGCTAACTGGAGCCAGCCATTTTGTTTCTTTTTCGTCCAGTACTCTAGCCTGGAAGGATGTGACGTCAGCTCCTAGCACCTGCTGTATGCAGAGTATAAACAGGCGCAGCTATTTACGACAAGGCGCATTGCTTTAATCAACCTGACTTGTAAAACAACATAAATGACTTGTAATATAATAAATTATTCAACTAAATATATTTCAATTTGCTTTAA
This sequence comes from Gigantopelta aegis, assembly GCF_016097555.1. Classification (NCBI taxonomy): domain Eukaryota; kingdom Metazoa; phylum Mollusca; class Gastropoda; order Neomphalida; family Peltospiridae; genus Gigantopelta; species Gigantopelta aegis. The sequence continues at coordinate 24,539,775 of NC_054709.1, forward strand.
CAGAAGGAAATGGGGTCATAGTATATTTATCTCTAAATAACCAAAGATGAATGCATACTATTAGGCCTATTGGTACGTTGGAGCAAAAACGACCATCCACGATACCCAAGTGATAATTTTCTTTTCTTTGGGACTAGGTAATTGGTCAGATCCACCATCATTATCACCATTCATCAACATTATCAACGACTTACCAGTCTCGCGTTCATTACAAACATATTTGTACTCTGTTACACACGGTGAAACTCCCCAAAATAGAGTACCATTTTCAGATTCGACCCATAGACAGCCTGTCTCATTTGCATAGGGTATAACCATAATGCCCTCACCTGTTAAAAAATAAAACATATTGTTCTTTTTTTGTTTTGTTTTTGTTTGTTTTTTTTAATTTAAAAAAAAAAAAAAAAAAAATGTTTTGTTTAACGACACCACTAGAGCACATTGATTTCTTAATCATCGGATATTGAATGTCAAACATTTGATAATTTTCACGTAGTTTTAGTGACAAAGGCTGCTACAAGTTTCTATTAGTAGCAAGGGGTATTTTATATGCAGCATCCCAGACAGGATAGCACACACAATGGCCTTTAATATACTAGTCGTGGTGCACTGGCTGGAACGAGAATTGTTAAACAATGTATTCATAATTATTACCATTATTCGTACATTAAGAAAGACCCCCCCCCTAAAAAACAACAAAAAAACAACAACAACAACAACAAAAAATAAAAAAATAAAAACAACAAAACAAAACAATAGAAAAAACAACCAACCACCACTGCCAACACCCACCACAACTAGCCACCATTACCTGGAAGTATATAAAGTCGTTTTAATTGATAACGTAAACAACCCGGTGTCACACCAAAAATATGTTACGTGGCCTTGGTGTCTTGGACCATTGCATAAAGGATTTTAAAGGAATCAACAGGCAATAATTATATATACAATGGTACTGACTGTGCAAAAGTATATTGTATGCGATTGTAACACCCCGAGGAACCTTATCATGACTATCATACCGGTTACTACATATGGAGACCCCGTAAACATGTACGTTTCATACGATCTAAGCTAATTTTTGCAAATAATTAATATTTTGTGAAAGTGATTTAAAATACCAGAGAGCCATTAATGGTGTTATTGAAAAAGTAACGTGTGAAATGCAATCATACAGACGTATGAACACACGCGTACAGATGGTTAAAAACAAAAGTGTTTCCAAAAACCTGAACTCACCGGAAATCCATCCAACGTAACGATGACGATGTAATCCAATCCAGTACTCGGAGTCGTCAACATGTTTGTAGATTCTGTTGTAATTGGACGAGGTTAATTTAGCAAGAGAGCAGCTCGTGTTTGCAGCTGTCCAACTAATATCGTTCTCATAAAAACAAACATTGTTATTGCTGTTACCTGGAAAAAACACACAACACAAAACATGGAATATAATACATATTATTTTAGTGAGTAAAGGTATTAGTATTGCGCAGTAATGTGGTATGGTGTGGTATAGTGTAGTGGTGGTGTGAGTTAAGGAGGCCTATTAAGAATCATAACCTAATTGCCATGACCTTGACCTACTTTCCTGTGACTTTGATATCGATGTCATTGACCTTGGTTCGTGCCAGTCTGACCTTGGTGCGACGAGACAGTCTGACCTTGGTGTGAGACAGTCTGACCACTAACCACTAACGCACTGTCCTGGGCAGGTAGCTACGAGAGCTAAGATGTGTGCTCAGGACATCGTGCTTGAATCTTAATTGCATATAAGCACGAAAATAAAGTTGAACTAAACTGAATCGAAGAAAGCGATTTTTCCTTGCTATGCCTCGATGGGATAAACGCTTTCTACATGATGTGCGAGTTTGTTCCGGAATTAAATTCAGAGAGAGAGAGAGAGAGAGAGAGAGAGAGAGAGAGAGAGAGAGAGAGAGAGAGAGAGAGAGAGAGAGAGAGAGAGATTATTACATGAGCCATATGGTATCTATGAAACGAGTCTATGAAACGAGCTAACCTGTTCTGTTCTAAAAGCTATATTAAATCCACGATAACCTTCTTCAAAAATGAAATGAGAATATGTTTATCTCCTAATTCCCATTTCTATTAATATTATTTTACCATTGTATTCAGGATGTGTAGTAGATACAAAAGTAGTCCAAAATTAGCAGGTTAATGCACAGATAAATTGCCGTGAGCGAAGTATAAAGTGGTCGAAATACTGCCATACCGACCACTTTTTACCGGTCAACATCACAGGCAAATGTTTTTGCCCGTCGTCCCATCGGACCGGCAATTATCGTATTTGGTCCGGCATATTTTGATTTCTGCCGGCAAAATTTGTAGCGATCGTTCTATCGACTGAGCTATAACCCGCCCCAACATATATAATTCCCTGTTTGTAAAACATTATACAACCCAGGCGATCGTTCTGTCGACTGAGCTATAACCCGCCCCAACATATATAAGTCCCTGTTTGTAAAACATTATACAACCCAGGCGATCGTTCTGTCGACTGAGCTATAACCCGCCCCAACATATATAATTCCCTGTTTGTAAAACATTATACAACCCAGGCGATCGTTCTGTCGACTGAGCTATAACCCGCCCCAACATATATAAGTCCCTGTTTGTAAAACATTATACAACCCAGGCGATCGTTCTGTCGACTGAGCTATAACCCGCCCCAACATATATAAGTCCCTGTTTGTAAAACATTATACAACCCAGGCGATCGTTCTGTCGACTGAGCTATAACCCGCCCCAACATATATAATTCCCTGTTTGTAAAACATTATACAACCCAGGCGATCGTTCTATCGACTGAGCTATAACCCGCCCCAACATATATAATTCCCTGCTTGTAAAACATTATACATCCAACACAGGCGATCGTTCTACCGACTGAGCTATAACCCGCCCCAACATATATAATTCCCTGCTTGTAAAACATTATACAACCCAGGCGATCGTTCTACCGACTGAGCTATAACCCGCCCCAACATATATAATTCCCTGTTTGTAAAACATTATACAACCCAGGCGATCGTTCTACCGACTGAGCTATAACCCGCCCCAACATATATAATTCCCTGTTTGTAAAACATTATACAACCCAGGCGATCGTTCTACCGACTGAGCTATAACCCGCCCCAACATATATAATTCCCTGTTTTTAAAACATTATACAACCCAGGCGATCGTTCTATCGACTGAGCTATAACCCGCCACAACATATATAATTCCCTGTTTGTAAAACATATGACTTTAAAGGCGCACACCCTAATTTTAACCCGTAAAAATGGACACTAAGTTTAGTTAATTTACAAACCTGTAACTCAATTAGATAAAGTCATAATAGAGTGAAAGAAGAGTCTGTGACGTTAAAACAGGAAATATCGTTAACAATAGACTAGAACTCAAATCAATAAACCGTTACTTCTCAGACACACGTGCGTTTTTTAAAATATGAAAAATGCAATTTTTGGTACTACAAACACCAGGATGACCAGAAACACTTCGGTTCTACGGAAATTGATAATCTAAAGAATAAAATATACGTAATGTTTGATTTCAGTGATCATAAACGGCTCTAATAGTGAAAAACATATACCGTAGTATTTAAAAACTATGCCTCAGATTAAAACTTTAAATATGAATGATACATATTTACATTTACAAATGTGTCCTTTTTCTTGCTGGCAGTTTTGTGTTGTAGCAACCATCAACCAAAGAAATTTTGATCCCATCATGTATCCACATAAACCATTGTCATTAAAGTTCCATTGCAAAAATGGCTTTTGAAAAAATTCTGAAAACAATCATAGTTACAGAATTTATGATAATGTTCATGCCACCTTAAAGCAACAACTGTTTGTTTTTAAGCAACTTAATGACAACAATATAGAAATATCTCATAATAAATTATCAAACATTTCTAAAAATAAACACAGGTCTATATGTAAAGGCCATATTCAAAATCTAGTCAATACCCAATGAACACATGTAGGATTGATGTATAATGAACACATATAAGATTGATGTATAATGAACACATATAAGATTGATGTATAATGAACACATTCAAGGTCATCAGTGTCCAGTGAACACTCACGAGGATAATACACAATAAAGACAATCAATGAACACATATATGTTCCAAGTTTTATAATGCAACATCTATTTTACTGGTTTTATATATATCAGTACTGTATTATATATTGTATATGTTTGCGGTGATATAAAAATTAAAAACAAAACAAAATATCTGAATTTATGTAAAAGATAAACAATGAATACACTCGAAGGTAATGCGTTCTCTAATGAACACGCCTGAAATTAAGGTACATACCGACTTTGTAAACACTCATCCCATGTGTGGTACCGCAGTATTCCTGAGAGTTACCCCAGCACCGGTCCTGCGCAGTGTTCTCTGTTGTGGGTTGCGCAGAGTCAAGACAAAAACATTTCGATCCCTGTTACAAATAACATTTCGAGAACAAAAATAGGAGTTGTATTATTAAATATTGTTTTATGCAAAAACATCTGGGTACAATTATCCGATAAATGTTTAAAAATAATAGTTTGGTCTTGTTTTTTACTTTCTATTCTATCATATTTTACTATTTTATTATATTTATTATTTCTACCCTGCTTGTATGTCCAGGTATTTAAAAAAAGAAGAAGAAAAAAAAAACCCCCCCACACACACAACCACACACACACACAACCACACACAACCACAATAAAAACACCCCTAAAACAACAAACGAAACATAACAAAATTAAAGGATACAATTCACAATTCAGTTTGCTTATCATCATAATTATGCCACTAAAAAGTAGCTCTATTAATGTTTGTCGTTGTTTAATTGAACATAATACATAGAATACTTACCTGAAGTCCAATATAACTTGGCTTTGAGAACAGATCTTCACATTCAGAATAGCACAATGCTACTTCATTGTCATAAGTAAATGATTTCTTCGCTTCATCGTCGGCAAGGTTTTGATAGCCCGCATAGGTAAACAGAACACTGTTATCTTCTGTAAAAGTAATGTATCAAATAAATTTAAAGGTTTTTTTATTTTTTATTTTAACGACACCACTACAGCTCGTTGATTAATTAATCATCAGTTATTGAATGTCAAACATTTGGTAATTGTGACATATAGTCTTTAGAGGAAACCCGCTACATATTTACATTTGTAGCAAGGGACCTTTTATATGCATCATCCCACAGACAGGATAACACATACCACGGCCTTTCATATGCCAGTCGTGGTACACGGGCTGGAACGAGAAATAGCCCAGTGGGCCCATCGACGGGGATCGATCCCGAACCGTCCGCACATCAAATGAGAGCTTTACCATTGGGCTACGTTTAGCCCCTGAATCAAATAATGGAATATGTTGCAATATCCTTAAATAATTCATATACATTTATATTGCATTATAAATCAATCTGAATATAACATGAAATTTGATTGGCTAATCAAATCCATATGCGACACTAAAATTTGGAAAATTTAGGGAGTCCCCGAGAGTCTATTTACTTATTCACACGCCACTTCTCTTCGTTTAGTTGATATATGTAAAAGTTTTAAAATATCACCTTTGAAACGTTTTTCAAACAAAATGCGTGTTTCTCTAAAGTTTATGACCCAAATGCTGTTTATAAGGGTATGTGACGATTACTGGAATGTCGAAGTAAATAACGGTATCTGTTCCGAATGAAATATCTTCGCTACACGTTATCGAGCACAAGGCCCCGTGCTTATAACATGTTTAGAGTCCAGACCCAATCTTTAATGGCATCACAAGCATACACTTTGTATGGCGTTGTCATGACATTACTGTCTCAGACTCTATTAGTCTGGGTTTTGTAACACCGGGTTATATCAAAACCTAGGTTTAACACTGGTTTACGTAAAACGCTGAAAAACTTGACCAAGACCCTACACCGTGGTTCATTTCACATGTGTGTGTTTTACCCGTGTTTGCAAAACCACGCTTTTTGCGTGGGTTAACCGCAGATCTGGAAAGGGGACATAAGCGAGGGATAGCTTACACGTCATCACTTTGTAGTTGGAACTTGTTACCGGTGTAGTATTAGCATTCGCGTACGAGATTGGGGATCAGCAACCTCCTTCCCCCACAGTCTGGGGCAAACCTTCGTATTCGAGCAAAAATGATGGAGATGTTTAGCAAAATGAGCTGGCCTGAAAACGTTTCACCATCATTTTACTCACGATATTAGATATAATCCATGTAAAATGCGTACAGAACCCTACATAGTTGTTGGTAATAATGCAAATATGAATAAACTTTGTTACACAGAATTGGTTATTTCCCTTTAATTTGAGCAAAAGCAAGCCTGCAAAACACACACACACACACACACACACACACACACACACACACACACACACACACATAATAAAAATAAAAAAAAAAAAAAAAATGGGACGCGTAGGCCTACGCAACGTTTTGGTCAAATTTCCAAAGCTGTAGGCCTACCTCGCCTCCCCCCCCCCCCCTTATTAAGACCAGGCAAACACGAAAGCATGTCATTGTAAGACTGCAGCCTGTGCTTTGATTATGGTGGTAACCGATCAACTTCCAATGCTAGTACTTTCCGTTTTCGCGCATTTCATACATGTGACGGAACATGCTCTTAGTTTTCGCCTGTGGCGATATTAATTGTTTTAGAGGGCCGTGTGCAGTCTCAATATGCACTTAAGCCCAGGTGGACCTTGTTACGTATTACCTCTGCGCGACGGTCGTCGAGCTGTACTTTCCAATACACACCCAGCCCAGGTGCGGAGGCCATGTGGCCAGTAGTTACGTAATACCTCCGCGCGATCATGGAATCTCTAGTCTGACCATCTAAGAAAAATATGCCGACATGGTCGCTGTGGAAATATCACTTGATAGGGGGAGAGCCGCGATGAACTCCCAGGCGATATTCGTGTTTTATGATAAATAGCTAGGGTTTTAGAGATATCAGGGAGAAACATATTGGAAGGCTTCCAGGTAAGTATCATTTCTGCTCTGTTGTATAACCTTGATGTGATTGATGTGACTTTAAATATTTTAATACTGTATTATACCAATATTATGTAGATGGTCATCTGACGCAGTAAACTGTAGGCTCACTGATCTAATATATATAAAAAGCTTAACCAGTCATCCTAGAGGACCTAGGTAAACTGTAGGTTATTGTCTTTATTGTGATAGGTACCAGTATTAATTCTGTGTTACAAGGTTACTGAATGAGTAGTTAAGGGTTAATTAAAAATTAACCAGTTAGGAATAGAGTTGTAATTCCTTTATTAATTAAGTTCTCCTGGAAGCGTTTCTCAATTATCACACGTGCGGGTGTTGTGTCACGGTGAAGTGATTAGCATAGTGTGTAACCTAGACACCTAGAGATTAACTAATTAAGTGATCAGTTCTGAATTGTTATTATTTGTTGTTGTTAATTAACTACTACGGCAGTACATTTGTCAGCGTAGGTTAATACAGATTCCAAAGTGTATTGTGTTTTTGTTGTGTTTTCTAGTGAACTAAAGGTGCTATAATAATATATACTTTATATAAGATCTTATCTCTGATCATACCTAGACGAGCCAGCGGGTATAACTGCCTGTTACAGAGAGATCTAATAGATATACAGTTAGGAGAGATATTTGGACAATTGTGTTTCATTCAGTTACGGGTATTATAGGATCCCCGTGACAATACACCATGAAGAAAATGCTTATTTTCACTATTTTAGTAAATAACTATATTTATTACCCCAGCGGTCACTCATACAGGGAAAATATTTTACATTTTTCTCATTGAGAAATATTCTGCAGTGGTGTAACGTACACTATTATTGGACGATTTGACGCTTACAAATCAATGACTTTGTCCTTACTAATAGAATATCATCACGATTTGGCAAATAAACATAATGACGCCATGTACTTTAAAGAGTTGGCGTTCACGACTGTTTTAGTGCTGAATTTATAACAAAATGTAATTTTAATGCAATTCATTAGATACATGTTTTAGCAGAATAAAGAGAACTTTTGGTTTTGAAAATTATCTGTGAACGCGATTAAAATACTGTTATAGCAATACTCAGAACAGTGTGTAAAGTGGTTTACATTGTTTCTATACATGCATATGCACATGCTTCTAAAATAAAGGCGTTTAGAGAAAAAAATAGCTGGGGTAATAAATAGAATAACAAACTCGGTTGCAGTTATTATCAGACCCCGTCCCGCCACCCGTTTATTCGCTACTGTAATGGGTTCAAAATTGTCTCTGAAAATACGTTCACATGTCATGGCTCTGCGATACTGACGTAAAACACGATTTTGTTGCCGAAATTATCCTTGAAGAAAAGTTACTTAGAGCAAACCCAGTGAAAAACCACCTCCATGGCAGGTTTAAACAAGCAATGCAATTGTAACCCAGTGTTAAACTAGGGTTATTGAAAACCAGACATGTGAAATGCACAGTAAACAAGACCCAGGGTTTAACTCAGGTTTAACCCATATGTTTCCAAAACCCACCAATAACCCAGACATATGAAATCGGCCCTGAACGTTTTATAAGCACCAGGCTAGTTGTTATGTCGCAAAGTATTCTGAATAAGCGAGATCGGTAATGACACCACACTACCATTTGTTGTGTCGTTACTTAATTATAGCAGCATAATATAGTCCGGTTTAGGAAATAGTCGCAAATATCCGGTGTACCTTCTCGGCTTTGCGTCGCCGGTAAACTTCAATTTGCGACAGTAAAACCAGCATTAACGTCCGCAAATTGTCAAACACAACATAGAATGTAATTGCAAACCTAAGGGTGCAAAATAGCACAAAGAAAACAGGAGATATTTTAATTTAAAATATTTATAGATTTTGCATAATTTTATGAACATGCATTATGTATGGAATACAAAATAAATAACAGTTTAATATTAGGACATAGAAGCTGAAAACAGCCGTAACCTGAATTCTGCTTATGCGGTGGTTACCCAGGTAACTAATTACGAATCGGTCGACTTTGAAAACCAATGTTGTACTTGGTAATGTGTGTGCTATCCTGCCTATGAGAAAGTGAATATAAAAGATCCCTTGCTGCATTAGAAACACAAATAGGGTTTTTTCTCTGATGACTACATTTTAGAATTACCAAATGTTTGACATCCAATAGCCGATGATTAATTGATCAATGTGTTTTAGTTGTGTTGTTAAAACAAAAACAAACTTTAAACTTTGGTAACGGGTTCTGTGATCATACACGTAAGATTTCGTATCTATAAATATATGTACCTGTCCATCTCCATGATGAGTGCATGACTTTTGCTCCAACCCAGTGTCTACCAGAACCAGAGGGAAGTGCTACTAATAACGAATCTTTGTCGGAGTTGTAAAGTTCTTTGCCTGCTGATCTACAGTCTTGCTTAGCACTATCCCACGTCTTTCTTCGCCGGACTTCTAGCTTATCTAAGAAAATAATTCCCAAAAATATGGACGTATCGTTTACTGGGGATAATGAACATCATTGTCCCGGTTTTTGTGTTTGTGTTTGTTCGTGTATGATTACGTGTATATGTGCGTGTTTGTATGTGCGTGTGTACGTGTGTATGTTTGCATGTCACTCAAAGTTACTTGAAGTATTAATAATTAAATTTACGTTACATTAATTACAATATAACATCATCCCATTGGTCTGGCCGTTGTGAAAGGAACGCAGGTTCGTAGTACCTCGGTTTCTGGGAAAAGTAGTCCTATCGGACATCCATACCTTAGGAACCATAGTCCTACCCGGACTTTCATACTTGGTTTACTTTTAAGGGTTGTTTCCCAAGGACTTGTATTCCTACCGGACTTAAATTCCTTCTACAGTCACATAAATACTAGTCGTCAAATTAGATGTCCGTTTGTTATACTCTGCCATTTGTACGTCCTGTCAGAAAGATACGAGAAAAAAGTGAGGTTTTAGCAGTCTTTCCTCATAGTGTGATGGATAAGTGTACGATTTTCTTAAGATTATTGTGGTTTCAAATCTCTATGTTAAAAAACATTTTTATGTTTGAGTATCAACTTAATTATTTTTTTACGCCATAGACTTGTTGATCAGATACGCGAGTGAATTTTTGTAATATAATTTAAAAAAAATATGGAGGCCAAAATTGTTTTAAAAAAAATATGTATGAAAACTGGTAACTAAAAAAAATGAGTAACATTTGGCGAACAGCAAAAGCTAATTTCAATATACAGCAATATAAACTTTAATAATGTGTTTTATAAGTTTATATTTTGAATGTAAGTCACAATCCGATTAATTGTGATTTTCTTAACCTTTGTCCGATCGGACTTCCATTCCGCAGAATCCTAGTCTGTGGGACATGTATTCCTGGTACTTCTAGTCCACAGGACTTTAAATCCTAGTATTCCTAGTTCGCTGGAATTTACTTCCGATATTTTGCTTATTACACACACACACACACACACACACACACACACACACACACACACACACACACACACAGACACACATACATACACACACATATACATGTGTGTATATATATATATATATATATATATATATATATATATATATATATATATGATTCATGAAAATCCCTGAAATAAAACTCTGAAAACTATATTTAGTTATAGTAGTTAGTACTAATGACCAGTTACTACAATATAAAAATACCCGGAATAATAAGCATAACAAATTGCCTGTTATAGATGAACAATTACAAATAGTATCAAAAGACGCGAAATTAATTATCACCGACTACCTTATGGCAATTTTGACCATCCTAAGCATAAAAAACGAGTTGGGGCAAGGGGCTCTGTATTATTATATCTGGCTGTTATGAACACTATAAGCGTACGAGACAGGGTGGAGGTGGGGGTCGGGGAGTAGACCCCCCCCCCCAACACACACCCACCCACCCACTCACTGCTTGGGGAGAGACAATGGACATGTTCGGGCAAATTAAGCTGGCCTCAAAACTTCGCCATGTATTTCCATAATTCTACTCACAATATTGATGGACATCCATGTAAAAATGCAAACTGATTTGTTTGAAATCTTATATAGCTTCTTGGTTGTAATGCGAATATAAATATACGTCGTGTTCCAGATTCGGACAGTTTCGTTTCATTCGGGCAATAAAAATCAGCCTGCCCCTACCCCACCCCTTTTCTGAATGCCTATTGTAACCAAAACTGTCAGGTGTAAAAGTGTCAAGAGTAGCTAGTCTGTTTAAAAGTATCTCTATAAACTGTGTGTGCATATTATTGCATCATCTAATTTCAACCCTTCCTAATTCACCAGATGACGATATTCAACTACTAAAGAGACAAGCGTATTCAAATGTCAAAAAATATGAAAGATGGTGGTATTAAAGTTACAATAGTCAAAGAATTTATTAAAGCACAAAAAATTGCTTGGATTAGAAGATTAGTTATCACCGACTCTAAATGGAAGGGATTGATTATTTATGAGTATAAATGTTTAGCTAATATAATGGATTTTGACTCTGAAGCAATAGGAAAACACTGTCAATATATTTATAATTATTTTTGGAAAGAAATATTAACAGCATGGGAACATATCTTAAAAAATGCAAATCAAACTCAGTATTTGAAGAGATACTGTCAGAATATATCTGGAATAATAATGACATAAAAATAAATGGAAATTCAATATTCTATAGAGATTGGTTTGAGGGAGGATAACATTTATTAATGATTTAGTTAACGAAAGAGGTAAATGTTTAACTTATAATGAATTTAAACTAGCTTTTAATATCAATACTAATTTTTTAACTTATCAAGGTATAATTAATGCGGTAAAACAATATTTTAAATTGTGTAAAGTTGAACTGAAAAATAAACTGCCGTTTCCCATATTACCATATAATATTAGAAAGTTAAATATAACAGTTAGAGGAAGTAAACATTACTATAATACTTGACTAAATTCGTCATTCTCAAAATCGGCATACAATTTAAAATGGGAAAACATTTTTAATTGTATTTTTTCAGATTATGATTGGAAAATAATAAATATAATTCCTTTATGCTGTACTGATAGTAGTGAATTGCGCTGGTTTCAGTTTAAAATAATTCATAATATACTTCCTGTTAATACCTTTTTATATAAAATTGGTTATATTTCTTGTCCGAAGTGTAATTTTTGTAATTTAGAACTTGGTACAATTACCCATTTATTTTGGGAATGCACTTTAGTCAACTCAATTTGGAATGATATTCAGAACTGGATTAATGTAAAAACGGGTAGCAATATTAAATTTAATAAAGAAAATGTAATTTTTGGCTTTAAAACTAAAAATAATGATCCCACTAATTCCATTGTACCCGTTACAAAACACGTAATATTTAAAAGTCATTTTAATGCATATGTACCCAGTTTGAAATGGATCCAAAAAGAGTTGACGGAGTACTATTATGTTACAAAAGCAGCGGCTTTTTCCGCGTGCAACTATGATAAATTCACCAAATTTTGGTCAATTTGTCACAATATATTTAAAACCTAGATTTTATTTCTTCTCGTCTTTTTTTTGGATACTTATTATGTCCTTAGTCTCCTTTTGATTTTTTCATACATGTATGTCTGATTGTCAGTCACATATATTCGATCTTAGCTAAATATCTCATTTGCTACTTCGTTTTGTTCCATGTGGATCTTTTTATCATATGTACTGTATACATCTGTGTGTGGATATCATGTCAATAAAAATGGGAATAATAAAAAATAAAAATAAAAACATATTATTGACAGTACGATAATTGTTCAATGGTTACTGTTTTGTTTTAGTCGGTGTAGTGTTTTAGTCGATATAGTGACCTATTGAGCTACTAAAACTCACTCTTAGTCATTGATATTTCTATTAATTGATAAACCTTAATGAAAACAATTTTTTTATCGATATGGTTGGTTCGGACTAAGATATCATAGAGCCCAATATTCACTGGGGAGAGTTTTCATATTATGTTAGACCAAATTAATTGTTTTTTTTTTTTTTTTAGCAAAAGTGACAAAGCAGGCACATGTTGACGTAAGCTATGCGGGGGGGGGGGGGGGGGGGGGAGTCTAGGGACTGTGGCAAGTAGAAATTTGCTTTAAAGAGGGGTGTTTAGACCACGCCACCCCACCCCACACCCTATGTACACGCGCCTGCAACATTACTGACAAAGAGGCACACACTTAAAATATAAAATACAAGATAAAGAAATAACAGCAAACAATAGTTAATTGATAATATCGTACCTCCTTTTTTTTTTTTTTTTTTTTTTTTTTTTTAATGGAATAGTTTTGGTATCCCTAGATAGTTTCTTGTGTCGTATACCGTCGTATAAAAACTATATATTACTATTTATCTTCTTAATAGCAAACATGATAATGATCTTAGTAACTACTGTACTGTACTGTAATGTCGTAGCATGTAAAGCAGCCCAGTAAAGATGCTGCCAGTAAGTTGCGTGTGTGTGTGGGGGGGGGGGGGGGGGGGACTGTGCGTCAAATAAAATGGTCTTCAACCAACTGCAGTTTGTAACTGGTTAAAATTAACAAAGATTATGGCACCAACATAAATTGTGCAAACCGACTCATAACGTTTACCACATTTGACCAAAATTAATTGCTTGAAAACGATTGTTTTCCCCTCTTTACCACTGAACGCATATCATGTTCAATATATGCACATGGACGTTTTTCAGGGAGTATATAATTATAGCTCGAAAAAAGATCAAATGTTTTGATTCTCGAGTCCTCCCATGTGTGTGTGTTGGGGGGGGGGGGGGGGTGGGGGGGGTGGGGGTGGTGAGTGTGGTGTGGTGGTGGGGGGGGGGGGTGTGAGTGGGGGGGACCTACACTCAACTCAACTAACATTTAATTCATTTTAATTATAGATAATGTTTTATAACTGGGTAAAAAAAAAAAAAATTAAATGTTTTATTTATAAAAAAAATTTGACAAATTCAAAGTGGTTCAAAATAGCACACCCGGTGTGTCATTTCATATGTACCACTGTTATATGGATGAAAACCACAGCCAGTTCTGGAGAAATAACAAAGACAACCTAAACGGCCCCTGAACAACACCCACCCGCAGATGGTTTGAATTATTAGTAGTATGTATTAATGGCTCTTTTTTGTGACATGATGGTTGAAAACGGTTCAAACAGCACATCAAACACATCAAGTTGTAATTTCTTACGTAACACTACATATGATGAAAAACACCACAGCAATTATACACGAATCCAAGAAAATACCACAAAGATTTAATATTAAATGAAATTTTATTTCTACTAAAAAGGTCATATTTGTTGTTCAAAACAAAAATTGTAAAAATAACACCACTGAGACATGTCAAATTCCCACTTTTGTGAAAAACAAAATATCCTCAATTTCTTCAGTTTAAAAAAAATAAAAATTCACAATGTTACTTCAAGAAGTTGTGAGGGGGGGCAAAATGCTTAGGCAAGATTAACCACATTTACGGTAACGTATGTTATGGATAGTTCATAGATCAGGAGTGTAACATTCAGATCCAGATATTATTTGAATATTTAATTTAAATAGGACTTCGTGTATTTTGTTGTAATTATTGTAGGCACATAATATATTTGATATGCAATTTCGTTAATAGTCATAATTTGTAGTATTAAAAAAGTGGAGGATTGCGAGTTGGTGAGTAAAGTTGTTTGACAAAAGACCTTCAACATTAAATCTAAATGTATTTTAGTGGTATATCTAATATTTTATAACTAATATTAGTTTGTATTTATTATTATTTGCAATGAAACCACGTCATCTAGTAATTTCATAAATGTATAGTACGTGTATGATAAATGCTGAAAATGAAAACACTCCTGAGTCCTGATATGACAATATACAGGTATAGAAAGATCTATCATTCTAGGAATCAACTGACATAGCTTTTGCCATTTGTAAATGTGGCTGCGATTGGTGTTGTAAAATTTAGTGTTAATTTTCGCGCGAGTGGGGGTCCCTTTCTTTGATTGATGTCTGTTGCTAAAGGGGTGTGGCCTCATATGGTTAATGCCATATCTAAGTCTCTTTTAAATCAAATGAGATAAATTGTAAATCCAATTAATTGAGGTGTTTTGGAATAAATAAATAATACACGGAAGCCTGTACAAAAATATATATAAAGATATAGAGGATATTCCTCGGGGGGTTCTTGTGGTATCATAATTATATCAGCACGAATTGATAAAAGGAGGAAATTCCAAGGCTTGCCGGGGATTTTTATACTTTTATCAACTCGTGCTTATAAATTATTGATATCACAAGACACGCATGGGGGTATTCTTTTTATCATCCATTATCATTCTTTTCATGCGACAGTTGTTAAACCAATGTCCAGTAAGGTGGGTTGAATGTCAGCGGTAGACTCCCTGAAACTACGCTAAGACCGGGCAGTGGTGGTGACGTCACTAATGGTAGGTTTAGAGCTGAAACAAACGCAGTGGAGATAACAAAACTTGGTTTGTGATAAAAAATGGTGACCAATACAAAAGTATAAGAAGCGATATTCAGGAGATATACGCAAAGTATAGGAGGCTCCTTTAATGGATGAGAAAATAATCACTATTATCGCAAGCGTTTTTAAAATGTTCAGTTCAATGTTTTGCAAATAACGATTGGTTTTATGGGAAATTAAGTATATATAGCAAAACGGATGGTTATTTCTATAAATTACCGTATCTTTCTAAATTAATTTCTAGTGATGGAAGATCCGAGTGCCACCATTTCACATTACAATCTTCACTTCTTGTCTATCTGTCTACTTGTTGTTTTAAAGCTAGTGTATTCTTTTTGTCCCTGCCTGTAAAATGTGTAATTGTCAGATGTAGGGAGAGACCTTAACACAAACGTCAATAAATATTCTTGTAAAATTTTATTGCACAGTCTACGGTCTATTCCTGTTGTTCAAATTGTTCATAAATGAACCCATTTATTTACCCATTCAAGCTTCACATCCGAGCGGGGGACAAACAAGCCATCCCCAAGAAAGATGACTTTAGAATTCGTCGGACAAATATATTTCGTTGAGAATAGCTTGTAGTCTTCTTTTGGTAACAACCCATGGCCGATCATCTTTGCAAAACATCGAAACATATTTTAATCAATTTTTAAATGTCTACTAGCAAACAGTTTATAATTCGTGAAAAAAAAACTCCGTTAGTTAACAGGGGTGTCACGACACACCTACAACACAACATGACACGTATCACGATACATAGCCCACCATACGAGAAGTATCACGATTCAGAGCCCAACGGATGCGCTACGTATCACGATTCATAGCCACAAAACGATCCGTATTCACGATTCATAGCCCACGATACGATAGGTTATACACGATTCATAGCCCGCGAAATGCCGCTGTATAGTCCACGAGAAGATACCGTATCACGATTCCTAGCCCACGGGCCGATACGTACACGATCCATAACCCACGAGTACGATACGTATATCACGATTACATAGTTCCGGATGCGATGCATAGGCGCACGGATACGATATGTATCCACGATTCATATCCCGCCGGTACGATACGTATCACGATTCATAAACCCACGATAGCGATACGTATCCACAATTCATAGGTTCACGATGCCATACATTCCACGAATTCCAACCCAAAACGCATTAAAATTTTAAAAATGGGAAAAATTTTAATGTTATTTTTTTTTTCAAATTTGATTAAAAATACAAATAATTCCTTTAAAGGGAAAGCGTAGTAAATGGAAAAAATTGGTGGTTTGGTTTAAAATTCAATTCAAAACTTTTTAAAGACTTTTTTATTAAAATTGGTTTTAAATTTCTTGGAAGGGTTAATTTTTAATTTTAAATTGGTTTACAATTAATTTATTTTGGGAATGGCCTTTAGGCACTTCAATTATTTATAATTTTTAAAGGAAAATGTAAAAATGGGAACAATTTTAAAAATAAAGAAAATGTAATTTTTGGCTTTTAAAAATTACAAAAATAAATGGAAAATTCCCCCTAATTCATTGGAAGGTTTAAAAAACGGTTATTAAAAGTTTTTAAGGGGTAAATTTTAAAAATGGAATTTCCAAAAGGGTTTTAAAGGAATACTAATTTTTTACAAACAAGGGTATAATTAAGGGTAAACAATTATTTAAATTTGTGAAATTTAACGTGAAAATTGCCGCCCAATTCCCTTTTTTAGGAAAGAAAAACAAGGGGTTCTTACATTGCTGACCTTTGGTAAAACCAAATGGCTTTTTAAAGGGAAAACTTTTTTTAGGATTGTTTCAGGTTTGATTGGGTAAAAAAATTCCTTTGTGGGAAAAGGGTTGTAATGCCCTGGTTTATTTTAATTAAAAAATTTCTTTTTTTGTTAAAAAAAATTGGTTTTTACTTGTCCCGGTGTTAATTTGGGTAATTTGAAACAAATTCCCTTTTTTTGGGAAAATGGCCTTTGTCAAATAATTTGGGTGAGTTTAGGCCTGGTTAAGGAAAAATGGGGCCTTTTTTAAAAAGAAAATGAAAATTTTGGCCTTTTAAATAAAAACAATACCAATGGCTTTGGTGTTAAAAACAGGGAAATTTGTATTTAATGGCAATTGTCCCCTTTGAAATGGGTAAAAAGGTTGGGGAAACAATGTTTCCGGGCAGGTGGGGGGTTGTTTTTCCCGGATTGCAATATTTCCCAAACAAACGGTGAAAGACAATCAAGGAAAATTCCTACAGGGCAACCCTTTAAAACAACTTTTAAAAAACCTTGTCAGGGGGCCAGGGGTTGTTGCGGTTGGAAAATTTGGGCCTTTTGTAAAATGGGCCCCTAAGGTTGTTTTTTGGTAAAACAATGGCTTTTGGTGGAAAATTTTTTTCAAGTGTTTTACCTAGGGAAAATCAAGGGCCGTTAAAACTTTTGTTCGGTGGGGGAAGGGGATGGTCCTGTTGGCTGGTTTTTAAAGCAATGGCCAATTGCCCAAAAAATGCCGGTTTTTTTTCAATTCATTTGTATTTTTTGACCTTGGGGGAAAACGGTTTTTTTGGGTTGCCGGTTCTTCAGGGATTCAATTCATTGTTTATATTAAAACTTTTAGAAACCTCCAACAGCCCATCACAAAAACATTTAAATTAAATTCCCTTTATGAAACCAGGTGTAAATACCTTGGAGGGCCCTTCTTTAATAAAGTAAATTTGTTTTTTTGGTAGCCCACTTGGGGGGGACCGTCAAAGGGTTTTTTTTCACATTTTACTTAAGGACCCAAATTTGGTTTATGTTCCCGGTTAGGGAAATTGAAAAACTTTTTTGACGTTTTAAAAGGAGGCCAACCCGGCAAAATTTTTTTGATTTTCATTTTGGATTTTTTAAATATTCAACTTTTCTTTGTTGCCCCTTAGGGCCCATTATTTCATTTTTAAATAAAGGGGTTTTGGGAATTCTTCAAACCCTTAAAAGGTTTTAACATTGGGTTTTGAAAAGGGGTGGGGGAAAAACCCCCTCCCGCCCAGCTAAATTGGGAAAGGAAGCCGGACTGAACAAAGTTTTTTTTTGTTTGGTCCTGAGGCCATTGGTGTTCCTCAACGGTTATTGGATGAAAAAAATAATTTTGAACATTTTTTGGGAAACCCGCCAAATTTTTTCCTGGAGGAAGGGGAACTTTTAGTATTAACAAATTCAAACCCATTCCCTTGTAAAATAAATCCTTTTGGTTTGGTTTGTAAAATTTTTGGGAAAACCTTCAATTGGGTTTTTGGGGGGAAAACATTCCCAGCCCATACAAGAAAAACCCAGGGAAATTGGAACCCGTTTTTTTTTTTTCTTTCCTCTTTTTTTTTCTTCCTCCCCTTCCTTTTTTTTCCCCCCCTCCCTGTTCCCATTCCTCCCTTTTTTTTTCTCTATTCTCTTTTTCCTTCTCTCTCCTTCCTTTCCCTCCTCCTCTTTTCCATCCTCCTCTCCCCCCCTCTATTTTCTTTCCTTTTTTCCCCCCACTTTCCCCTCTTCCTTCTTTCCCCCCCCCTCTCTTTCTGTCCCCACCCTTTTCCCCTCCTTTTTTTCCTCTTCCTTTCTTCACGCCCCCATCTTCTTTCCTCCTACTCCACCCCCTTTTCATCTTTCCCTCCTCCCCCCACTGTCCTCCCCCTTTCCCCCTCGTATGCCCTCCCCCCCCCCCCCCCTTCCTCTTCCTTTCCCTCCTCTCCTTTCTTTCTCGGAATGGGTCCCCAACAACAACAGGTGGGTAGAGCAAGCCAATAAGCCGATCTGAAAAACGGGAAACCACAACAACAACCAACAACCAAGAGTGGTACGGGCTGGAAAAGCCACGAAAAATGCCCCAGAAGTTTTTCATTTCTTCTAAATAAGCTCTTTAAACAGGAACTATGTGGGTCAGATATGGTCATTTCATTTAGAGTCGTCATGCAGAGCACATTGTTCAGAATGTGGTTTCACATTCTCTCGGAGAGACGCCATGTTAAGACATTTTCACACAAAACATTGCTAAAGGATCTACCCACCAACCACACCACCACCACCAACACCACAGCAGCCACCACCACCACCACCACCACCACCACAGCAGCCACCCCACCACCACCAACCACCACCAGCAGCAGCCACCACAGCAGCCACCACAACCACCACCACCACCACAGCAGCCCACCACCACACCACATCAGCCACCACCACCACCACCACCAACCCACCACAGCAGCCCACACACCACACCACCACAGCAGCCACAACCACCACCAACATCAGCCACCACCACCACCACACAACAGCCGCCACCACCACCACCCCCACCACCACCACAGCAGCAGCATCCCCTAAGATGCTACATCCTCTTCACCATTGATCGTGTCGGGACCCACGTCGTGTGGAAAGACATTTTTGTTGTACAAACTGCTAAGGGATGGTAAAATCCAGCCGCCTTCCTCAGCGCATCATCTGGCTCTACAACGATGGAAACCTTCTCTATGATACGATCAAAATGGTTGCTCGAGTGAACATTTGTTCAAGGCATACCCGATAATTTGGAAAAAGGATCATTATTGGGATCCCAGAGTCAGAAATCTCATCGTGTTGGACGACCTGATGTCTTACAGCTGGAAAAGATTCTCGTATCACCGACCTGTTCACAGAATGAAGTCATCACAGCAAACCTCTCGGTGATTTGCCATTCAACCAGAACCTCTATAACAGCAAAGACCCGACACAGAGAAGAAACGTGTCATTACCTGGCACTGTTCAACAACCCCCCATCGACAAGCAGCAAGTCCCTAACCTTGGCACGGCAGATGTATCCGGAAAAATACTGGTCATTTCATGCAACGGTTTTGAGGAAGGCTCTACCCCAGGCCCTACGGACATCTCTTGGTGGACTTGAAACCGACCACGCCCGAACATTGGCGCCTTCAACGTACTAATGGTTTAGAGACGGGGCCGTCCGAATGGTATAAAAGCACGAGCGTAACGACGAATGTTCAGAAGAGTTTCAACCACCGTCGAAAAAAGAGCTCTACGTGCAAATCAATGCAAAGAAACGCATTCAAGAGAAAACTACCAGGCATACCCGCCTACGAAAGTGACGACGAAGAAGAAGAAGATGAGGTAGAGCCCTATCTGAAAAAGGTCAAGAGGATGCAAGTCTTATCGATACGTGTGGTCTGGTCTTTCAAAGACGGATCGTGATTGCAGCGACACGTGACAAACGTGCGAGGAGGGAATGAAGAGCCGTCGTCCGATCTGGGAAAACGAAGGCATTTCGTCCATCATGGGTGGAACGTGAATGACGACATCAATCGTGATTATCTCCAAAGCAAGAGGAAAATCGCTACGAAGAAACAAACATGTCCCAAGATTGCCATCGAAAGAAAAACATGAAGACATTGCAATGGAAAAAATTATTTAAAGACACGTTACTCCTCGATTTCTGACCTATATGCATTACTTTGACAAAGGCCCCAACACCGGAAAATTCTTCAGTTTGTGAATCCAGACAGAGATCTCAGACCTCAGATTCGTTCTAAATTAAATCAGTATCGTTCATGGATTGCGAATATTTGGACGAACAAGACGACGACGATACCGACGATGGAATGGAGGACGACGAAGATGAAGAGAAATGAAACACTCATATTCTATTCACATGTCGCCCTTAAGGCCTCTCGATGTAACCCAATGTGGTGTCCATTGCATGTGTAGTTGTCTATAGTGATTTTACTTTAGAAATAAAAAAAGTTAAAAACCAAACCATTGCGTTTTTTTTGTGTTTTTTACTCTATGACTAGATTTGTGAGTGGATATGTCTACCCAGCTACTTTATAGTAGCAAGAGTTGTATGTACCCAGGACAGCACATACCACGGCCTTTGATATACCAGACATAATGCACTGGTTGGCTATAGCCTATTTGGCCATCGACGGGGATCGATCCTAGATCGATCACTGTATTTACTCATTTGGTATTTTAAAAAGCCCTGTACGAAGGCTAGTACTCTAGAGAAATTTTCTGTTTAAAAATGCAGCAGCTATTTCCTTTGGTTAACACAGTACTACTTGTTAAACCCATGGCGGCGCGCGTGTCGCCGACTTACACTAATGGATTAATCACGTTTTGTGACATCTCTTCTCTCTCCTCTCTCTCTCTCCTCTCTCTCTCCCTCCCCTCCCTCTCCCTTTCTCCCCCTCCCTCTCCCCCTCTCTCTCTCCCTCCCTCCCCCTCCCTCCCTCCCTTTCTCTCCCTCCCTCTCCCTCTCTCCCTCCCTCTCTCTCTCAACCATTGCGGTTTGTTTTTTGTGTATTCTCACTCTATAACTAGATTTGTGATTTAATATTTCTGCCGCTACTTTATAGTATCAAGAGTTGTGTGTACAGGACAGCACATACCACTGCCTTTGATTATACAGACATAATACCACTGGTTGTCTATAAAGGCTTGTACTCTTGGGAAATACTCGTGTTTTAAAATGTAGTTAAAAGAGCATAGGTTATGTTGGAGCGTTGAGTGCAGTCACGCGTTCTTTCTCATAGGAATGGGCTGTAGTGTTTCACAACACACACACACGCACGCACGCACGCACGCACGCACGCACGCATGCACACAACGTTTGTTTTAATATGAAATACTGGCCCCATAAGGGGTATGAGATTGTGTATATAAAAGATCACTTGCTACTCATGGAAAAAAATGTAGCGGGTTTCCTCCTTTCTAAAACTGTCAAAATTATGTTTTTACATCCAATAAACCGATGTTTCATAAACCAATGTCCTCTAGTGATGTCGCTTAAACACAGACAAACTTTGACGGTCAGTGGGCATACCATAACAAATTTATTCTGCTACTTAAGACGGGCACGCGTCGGGTATGTCTTTTGACAGTTCACCTGGTTTCAATAAACACTCGGAGAGGTGTATACTAATAAATGATCCCTTGTATGAGGGCTGTGAATGAAGAGGTAGTCATAAAAGTACTCCTCTATTATAAAGCGAAGTGAATGAATGGCTGAATAACGGCAACAAAGAAAACGTCGACAATGTGCTAAAGAGGAAATACAAATGAAATGAAAATCATTCACACACGCATTTTGTCTGGCGACATGAAAGCCTCACTTTAGACCAAACAGTCAGCAAACAGTTACAGTCCTTCCCCACGAGACATATTTTAACGGCTATTATTTTGGGTGCCTAGAATAAAACACTGTAAAAAAACATCCACGTGTATGTCCACTGTGACCATACAAAAAAAAAACACAATAGACGTTATACACATGAAGCCAAATCCAACGTCACTTACACCTGGCATGTACATAGTGTTATTATGATTAATGTGTTGTTGGTTAATGGTGCTGTAGTTTTTCTTTTGCTTTTATTTGGTTGCTGACACCAGTTGTTTTGGTAATAGGCAATACATTGAATTTAATTACACCATGATCGCACACCTGCACCCAGACCATTGTTTCCTACACAAAGGCCATTGTTTTCCTACCCCAGGTCAGACACCTGCACCTCCCTATACAAATGGCCATTGTTTCCTACACAAAAAGCCATTGTGTATTGTTTCCTATACAAAGGCCATTGTGCCATTGTCTTCTTACACAAAGGCCATTGGTTCCTACTGAGGCCATACACCTGCACCCCACCTATACAAAGGCCATTGTTTCCTACACAAAGGCCATTGTTTCCTACCCAGGTCAGACACCTGCACACTCCTAGACAAAGGCCATTGTTTCCTACACAAAAGCCATTGTTTCCTACCAAGGTCAGACACCTGTACGAAGCCCATTGTCTCCTACACAAAGGCCATTGTTTCCTACCCAGGTCAGACACCTGCACACTCCTAGACAAAGGCCATTGTTTCCTACACAAAAGCCATTGTTTCCTACCAAGGTCAGACACCTGTACGAAGCCCATTGTCTCCTACACAAAGGTCATTGTCTCCTACCAAGGTCACGTGATCACGGGAAAGTAGGTCAATCGTGGCCCCATACAGGCCCCCCTACTACTAGCAGCGGCTTTTTCCGCGTGCAACTATGATAAATTCACCAAATTTTGGTCAATTTGTCACAATATATTTAAAACCTAGATTTTATTTCTTCTCGTCTCTTTTTTTGGATACTTATTATGTCCTTAGTCTCCTTTTGATTTTTTCATACATGTATGTCTGATTGTCAGTCACATATATTCGATCTTAGCTAAATATCTCCTTTGCTACTTCGTTTTGTTCCATGTGGATCTTTTTATCATATGTACTGTATACATCTGTGTGTTGATATCATGTCAATAAAAATGGGAATAATAAAAAATAAAAATAAAAACATATTATTGACAGTACGATAATTGTTCAATGGTTACTGTTTTGTTTTAGTCGGTGTAGTGTTTTAGTCGATATAGTGACCTATTGAGCTATTAAAACTCACTCTTAGTCATTGATATTTCTATTAATTGATAAACCTTAATGAAAACAATTTTTTTATCGATATGGTTGGTTCGGACTAAGATATCATAGAGCCCAATATTCACTGGGGAGAGTTATCATATTATGTTAGACCAAATTAATTTGTTAGTTTTTTTTTTAGCAAAATTGACAAAGCAGGCACATGTTGAGTAAGCTATGCGGGGGGGGGGGGGGGGGGGGGGAGGTCTAGACTGTGGCAAGTAGAAATTTGCTTTAAAGAGGGGTGTTT
Source organism: Gigantopelta aegis (assembly GCF_016097555.1). Taxonomy (NCBI): domain Eukaryota; kingdom Metazoa; phylum Mollusca; class Gastropoda; order Neomphalida; family Peltospiridae; genus Gigantopelta; species Gigantopelta aegis. The sequence goes on from NC_054709.1 coordinate 24,564,017, forward strand.
AGACCACGCCACCCCACCCCACACCCTATGTACACGCGCCTGCAACATTACTGACAAAGAGGCACACACTTAAAATATAAAATAACAAGATAAGAAATAACAGCAAACAATATTTAATTGAATAATATCGTACCTCCTTTTTTTTTTTTTTTTTTTTTTTTTAATGGAATAGTTTTTGGTATCCCTAGATAGTTTCTTTGTGTCGTATACCGTCGTATAAAAACTATATATTACTATTTATCTTCTTTAATAGCAAACATGATAATGATCTTAGTAACTACTGTACTGTACTGTAATGTCGTAGCATGTAAAGCAGCCCAGTAAAGATGCTGTCAGTAAGTTGCGTGTGTGTGTGGGGGGGGGGGGGGGGGGCTGTGCGTCAAATAAAATGGTCTTCAACCAACTGCAGTTTGTAACTGGTTAAAATTCAACAAAGATTATGGCACCAACATAATTGTGCAAACCGACTCATAACGTTTACACATTTGACCAAAATTAATTGCTTGAAAACGATTGTTTTCCCCTCTTTACCACTGAACGCATATCATGTTCAATATATGCACATGGACGTTTTTCAGGGAGTATATAATTATAGCTCGAAAAAAGATCAAATGTTTTGATTCTCGAGTCCTCCCCTGTGTGTGTGGGGGGGGGGGGGGGGAGTGTGTGTGTGGGTGGGGTGAGGGGTGGGGGGTGGGGGGGGGGGGGCCCCTACACCTCAACTCCACTAACATTTAATTCATTTTTAATTATAGATAATGTTTATAACTGGGTAAACATTTTTTTAAATGTATTTATTTATAAAAAAAATTGACAAATTCAAAGTGGTTCAAATAGCACACCAGGTGTGTCATTTCATATGTACCACTGTATATGATGAAAACCACAGCAGTTATGGAGATATACAAAGACAACTAAACGGCCCCTGACAACACCCACCCGCAGATGGTTTGAATTTATTAGTAGTATTATTAATGGCTCTTTTTTGTGACATGATGGTTGAAAACGGTTCAAACAGCACATCAAACACATCAAGGTGTCATTTCTTACGTAACACTACATATGATGAAACACCACAGCAATTATACGAATCCAAGAAAATACCACAAAGATTTAATATTAAATGAAATTTTATTTCTACTAAAAATGTCATATTTGTTTCAAAACAAAAATTGTAAAAATAACACCATTGAGACATGTCAAAATTCCCACTTTTGAAAAACAAATATCCCAATTTCTTCAGCTTAAAAAAAATAAAAATTCACAATGTTACTTCAAGAAGTTTGTGAGACAAAATGCTTAGGCAAGATTAACCACATTTACGGGTACGTATGTTATGGATAGTTCATATCAGGAGTGTAACATTCAGATCCAGATATTATTTTGAATATTTAATATTAAATAGGACTTTGTGTATTTTGTTGTAATTATTGTAGGCAATAATATATTCTGATATGCAATTTCGTTAATAGTCCATAATTTTTATGTATTACAAAAGTGAGGATTGCGAGTGGTGAGTAAAGTTGTTTGACAAAAGACCTTCAATTAAACAAATATTTTAGTGGTTATATCTAATATTTTATACTAATATTAGTTGTATTTATTATTATTTGCATGAACACGTCATCTAGTAATTTCATAAATATGTACTATGATGATGCTGAAAATGAAAGACTCCTGAGTCCTGACATGACAATATACAGGTAGAAAGATCATCATTCTAGGAATCGACTGACATAGCTTTTGCATTTGTAAATGTGGCTTGATTTGGTGTTGTAAAATTTAGTGTTAATTTTCGCGAGTGGGGTCTGTCTTTGATTGATGTCTGTTGCTAAATGGGTGTGGCCTCATATGGTTATGCATATCTGGTCTCTTTTAATCAAATGAGATAAACTTTAAATCCATAATTAGGTGTTTTGGAATAAATAAATATTACACGGAAGCCTGTATAAAAAAAATATATAAATATATAGAGGATATTCCTCGTGTGTCTTGTGGTATCATAATTTATCAGCACGAATTGATAAAAGTAGGAAATTCAAAGCTTGCCGGGGATTTTTATACTTTTATCAACTCGTGCTTATAAATTATGATATCACAAGACACGAGGGGGTATTCTTTTTATCATCCATTATCATTCTTTTCATTTGCGACAGTTGTAAACAATGTCAGTAATGTGGGTTGAATGTCAGCGATAGACTCCTGAACTACGCTAATAACGGCAGTGGCGTGACGTCACTAATGGTAGGTTTAGCGCTGAAACAAACGCAGTGACGTAACAAAACATTGTCTTGTGATTAAAATGTGACCAATCAAGATTATAAGAAGCGATATTCGGAGATATCGCAAAGTATAGTGCTCCTTTAATGGATGATAAATAATCAATATTATCGCAAGCGTTTTTAAAATGTTCAGTTCAATGTTTGCAAATAACGATTGGTTTTATGGGAAATATAGTATATATAGCAACGATGGTTATTTTCTAAATATACAGTATCTTTCTAAATTAATTTATAGTGATGAAAGATCGATGCCACCATTTCACATACAATCTTCACTTCTTGTCTATCTGTCTACTTGTTGTTTTAAATCTATTGTATTATTTTGTCTGCCATGTAAAATGTGTAATTGTCAGATGTAGGGAGAGACCTTAACACAAACGTCAATAAATATTCTTGTAAAATGTTATTGCACAGTCTACGGTCTATTCCTGTTGTTCAAATTGTTCATAAATGAACCCATTTATTTACCCATTTCAGCTTCACATCCGAGCGGGACAAACAAGGCCATCAAGAAGATGAGCTTTAGAATTCGTGGACAAATATATTTCGTTGAGAATAGCTTGTCTTCTTTTGTTACACCCATGGACATCATCTTTGAAAACATAGAACATATTTGATCAATTTTAAATGTCTACTAGCAAACAGTTTATAATTCGTGAAAAAAAAACTAATATAAAGAAAAAAAGAAAAACAAATCATAAAATACAATTTAGTATATTTTTAGCCTCAGTTAGAAAAAATGGATGTCTGCTGAAACATTTCTAGAGTTGACAAAGTCTATGGTCGTAATTAATTTAATATACTAGCAGAGAAAGAAGAGGGATAACATAAAAAAATTCTACCTGGTTTAATTTTCACTTCGTCTCATCGCCGCTTCTTCAATGTACGATTTTAAAGTAGCTATATAAGGTTACTCGTAGCGAAAAATTAAGCCTGATTTCCCATAAAATCTGTAACAAATCAGCGACTGACAAAGCCCTAAGTTAAAACTGATGGGAAATAAAAATGCCAGGTGTGTGTCACGGATAGCCACAAGAGACAAACACCTGTTGGAAAGACAAGGACCTGGGCCCAGTTTCACAAAACATCGTAAACCTAGTTTTACACGTAAACGTAAATCTACGACTAAACCACAATTCTTATTACTATTATAATACAAGAAATTTAATACGCGTAGATGCTCTGAACAAAAATCACAGCTGCATCAGACACAAGGGCAAGACTGCGCGCGCACACAGACACAGAGAGAGAGACAGACAGACAGAGACACACACATGTACGCACAAACGGAGACATACACACACACACACACATATACACACACTCTCACACACACTCACACATACACACACGCTCACCCTGTTACACGCACACACACATACACCACACACACACATAGAGACACACACACATACATACGCACGCACACACACAGACACACACACACAGACACGCACACACGCACCAGATGTTACTCCTATTCCAGTCTCCGTTAGTTAACAGGGGTGTCACGACACACCTACAACACAACATGGCACGTATCACGATACATAGCCCACGATACGATAAGTATCACGATTCATAGCCCACGATGCGATACGTATCACGATTCATAGCCCACAAAACGATACGTATCACGATTCATAGCCCACGATACGATACGTATCACGATTCATAGCCCACGATGCGATACGTATCACGATTTATAGCCCACGATGTCATGTATAGCCCACGATACGATACGTATCACGATACATAGCCCACGATACGATACGTATCACGATTCATAACCCAATATACGATGCGTATCACTATGTATAGCTCACGATGCGATGTATAGCCCACGATACGATACGTATCACGATTCATAGCCCACGATACGATACGTATCACGATTCATAGCCCAAGATACGATACGTATCACGATTCATAGCCCACGATACATAGTGCACGATGCGATGTATAGCCCACGATACGATACGTATCACGATTCATAGCCCACGATGCGATATGTATCACGATTCATAGCCCACGATACGATATGTATCACAATTCATAGCAAACGATACGATACGTATCATGATTCATAGCCCATGATGCGATGCATAGCCCACGATACGATAGGTATCACGATTCATAGCCCGCGATGCGATGTATAGTCCACTATACGATACGTATCACGATTCATAGCCCACGGTACGATACGTACCACGATTCATAACCCACGATACGATACGTATCACGATTCATAGTTCACGATACGATGCATAGCCCACGATACGATATGTATCACGATTCATATCCCGCGGTACGATACGTATCACGATTCATAACCCACGATACGATACGTATCACAATTCATAGTTCACGATGCCATACATATCACGATTCATAGCCAACGATACCATACATAAGGGCAAACATTACAACCAGTAGTTCAGTATTACTGTAAGATTTATGACCGACAAAGATCTTGAAGGACGATTGGGGTCAGAAGTGAAATTTGAAAGTTGACGTTTTTTTATCAGTAAATCGCAAAATCAATTAATAAAAACTACTAAAATCAAAACAATAACAACTTGTTGATCAACAGAATGAAAAACGATTGACAGAAATTATCTTCCACAGTGACTAATCGACCTTCCTGGAAAGCTGTGCTATTGTATGCGCTGCGTAGGCGTCGTAGGGTTAAAAAACACAATTAAAATTAATTTCACTCGCTTATTCACGACATGAGATACGCCTTCCTATTACAAGCAACGGATCTGTTATATGCACCATCCCACAGACAGAATAACACATAGCACCACGGTCTTTGTTACACCAGTTACTGGTTGGAATGTATGTATGTATGTATGTATGTATGTATTGATGTATGAATATCTATATATTGTATATATGTCGAGGTTGCCTGTTAGATACATAGATATTAACGCACTGGCGCAGGGGATAATTAAATCCTTTCTGACCTCACAAATTGTCCGGTGCCGTTGCTGGGACTCGAACCTATGTATGTATGTATGTATGTATGTATGTATGTATTCACATAAGAACTGGTGTTTATATTTATATATACATATACATGTATGCATATTTGCACGGTTTGTATGTTTTGTCATATGACAACAGATCAAGTATATATGGTACCGATAATGGTCTACCAATTTGTTTTAACCTACATGTAATATTTGTAAGACATGTGAATGCTTACCAACATTTTAATGTACTTTTACATACCTAAATAACTTATGCTTAATGACATAGATGTGCAAAGTTTGTCATTTCAAAGGGTTTTAGGTAAGCAATATTACATACTATTATACAAAAACAATTATTTATGCAGGAAAATAAGGTATAATTGGGGCGTCAACAGTAGAATTGTTCTGTCCGTCCATGGTCTCTGTATTCTGGTAAACTGATATCATACAGGTTTGGATACTTACGAACTTAATGAGAAGTACGTTTTCTGTTGAAGAAAAGGGAGTCATTTTAACGCCAGTCATCTCTATTTTTAGCTCAACAAAGCAGAAACGCAATGCCCAAAAATATAAATAAAATTCATCTCGGGCGGAATGGAAACGGATCAAGCGTGCGAACACTGAAAACATGTCAGCTTCACTTGCTTTGCTACGTCATCTTGCGTGCGACTAAAGCTATGTTTCCATTAATGCGGTTGCTGTGCAGGTGCGGTCCGGTTACGGGTGCGTCAAATACGTGTGTCATGTCATAGGGTTTAACGTGCACATTCGGAGTAAGCTGTTGTAGCGCACGCCTGTCGTCCAAGACAGAAAGTTGGGGGTGAGGGGGGGAGGAGGGACCGCCTGCACTGGCAGGTGCAAGGGAGCACCAGCAGTCCGACCGGGGTCGGTAGCAGGCGTCAAATACCACATAACATTGTTTTTATAGTAAGTGTTTCCATTAATGCGATTTGCGTCCGGCGCCCGCACGCGAACGCATGCGATGTTTTTTCGATCGGATCATGGAGCGATTCCAGCTAGCCCGCATAAGAATCGCAAATAGGATTTTCCCGGATCGTAGGGCGTCCCCCAAAATTCTAACTACGTATCGTGTACGTGTACTTCCAATGGCACTTGATGTTGAAAAACCTATAGAACTTGTACTAGGCCAAATTTAAAGCGCAGATCCCCATCATCGAGATTTACAATATATATATATATATATATATATATATATATATACATATATATATATATATATATATATATATATATATATACATATATACATATATACATATATACATATATACATATATATATATATATATACATATATATATACATATATATATATATATATATATATATATATATATATATGCGCATCCTTTTGTTTGTTTGTTTGTTGCTTTTGTTTTGTATTATAAAATCTTTTTTTGTATCAAACTGTACGTTCCGACTATCATAATAAGTTTTAAAAAAAAAAAGTCATGTTGCAGTGTGTGCATCTTGAATGTCATTACTGGAGTAATAGCAGTCAGTAGCCGCATTAATGGAAACACAACAAACGCAAGCACCCGCACCGCAATCGGACGCACCCGGACCGCAACCGCATTAATGGAAAAAATAGCTTTACACGCAAGTTTGTTCAACGGATTTGTTTTTTGTCGGCAACCTTTCGGCGACCTAAATTTCCGTTCCACATGGAGGTCGGCGAGAGAAGTATGAATCAACCTCCGTCGGCTGGGCTATTTTTCGTTCCAGCCAGTGCTCCACAACTGGAGTTAGAAAGGCCGTGGTATGTACTATCCTGTGGGATGGTTAATATAAAAGATCTCTTGCTGCTAACTGAAAAGAGTAGCCCATGAAGTGGCGACAGCAGGTTTCCTCTCTCAATATTTGTGTGGTCCTTAACCATATTCTGACGCCATATAACCGTAAATAAAATGTGTTAAGTGCGTCGTAAAATAAAACATTTCCTTTGTTCCTTGTTTGAACGACTGACCTAAAATCAGACGGGGACGATTTGACCTGCACTGTGGAGAGTTGATAGGAAGAGGGTCGGTTTGGGGACAATTTGCCTCCTTCCATGAGAAAGAAAAATTAAGATAGGTTAAAAATTAATATAATTTATAAATATCAGTTAGTTTGTACATACGTTCTTAGTCTTCACTATTAAAAATTCCATCGACAGCGTATGTAGGCTTCGGGTAACCGTTCTGGCGTAGCGTGTTTCACAAAAAGGAAGTACATCAGTTGTATGACTCGTCTATTTGATGCGCTTCACGTCCTGTCCTTCCGTTGTGCCTCGCAGTGTCATGTCCATGTAAGTGTACATGCATGTAGATTGCGAAGTCGCGCATTTTAATGGGACCATCTCTCATTATCGGGTCAGCATGGTGCATATAAATGATCCCTTCCTGCTAATCGAAACGAGTACCCATGAAGTGGCGACAGCGGGTTTCCTCTCTCAATATATGTGTGGTCCTTAAGCATATGCTTGACGCCGTATAACCGTAAATAAAATGTGTTGAGTGCGCCGTTAATTAAAACATTTCCTTCCTTATCGGGCCATTGACATGTGTCCATGTGTGGTACATCTTTTGCGATCGAACAACTGACTCCATCCCCGTCCCCACCCCACTCTCCCACTCCCAAACAACTGACTCCATCCCCGTCCCCACCCCACTCTCCCACTCCCAAACAACTGACTCCATCCCCGTCCCCACCCCACTCTCCCACTCCCAAACAACTGACTCCATCCCCGTCCCCACCCCACTCTCCCACTCCCAAACAACTGACTCCATCCCCGTCCCCACCCCACTCTCCCACTCCCAAACTCAGCAAATTGACAATTTTAGTTATCGAAGTACCAAACAGTACCCTACGACTGGTATATCAAATGTGTGTTGTGTTATACTGTTTTATGGAGAGTGCTTGTAACATTCTACTGCAGATAATGTCTAAGATGGCGGTAACTGGTTTTCGCCTCTAGACCAAGTGTCGCAACGCACATTTCATAGACACTTAATATAGCCGTAGTTTAAAATGTAATGGGGTGTTAAACAGGTGTTATGTTTTGTCTGATACATAGTTTATAGGTGCTAAACAAAAAACCCGATAACTCACCAAAGTAAAAAGTTAGAACAATGCAAGCAAGTAAAGCTAAACATTTTTGAAATTACTGTGGTAAATCTGGGGTATAGTTTTCTTATTTAACCATTCTGAATAGAATATTTACATTAATTTTCTTTGTGTCACATTCTTCGATATCCTTTGTATACACTTGCTAACACAGATAACATAAAATGTGTTATTTTTCATTATGTTTAACGACACCATTAGAGCACATTGATTTATTAATCGTCGGCTATTGGATGTCAAAGCACGGCCTTTGATATGCCAGTCGTGGTGCACTGGGTGGAACGAAAATTACAGACACACACACGCACAGACACAAATACATACCGTACATAGACAGATACACATAATACATATACACACATATACATAGAGACACAGACATGCATACACAGAGGGCAGTAATCTTTGTTTTACGATACCTCGGCAAACGTCATCTACGACACTTTGGTGTTTCTAATTTCGACAAATGGTAAGTGAACTCGAAAGCATCCTGACGCAACATCTACTATTCCTACCGAATCCTACCGAATTAGAAGAACTACATTTTTATATCCACTTTCCCATACACAAGACTACACATGCCATCTCTGATATACCAGTCGTGGGGCACTGTCTGGGATACAGGCTGGTAGGTACTGGGTTCGAATCCCAGTCGAGGCATGGGAATTTTAATCCAGATACCGACTCCAAACCCTGAGTGAGTGCTCCGCAAGGCTCAATGGGTAGGTGTAAACCACTTGCACCGACCAGTGATCCATAACTGGTTCAACAAAGGCCATGGTTTGTGCTATCCTGCCTGTGGGAAACGCAAATAAAAGATCCCTTGCTGCTAATCGGAAATAGTAGCCCATGTAGTGACGACAGCGGGTTTCCTCTCAAAATCTGTGTGGTCCTTAACCATATGTCTGACGCCATATAACTGTAAATAAATTGTGTTGAGTGCGTCGTTACATAAAACATTTCTTTCTTTCTTTCTTTCTGTCGGGGATGTTACAAAAACTAGAATAGTCCATCAAGGACGATCTATCTACCCTCACTTTCGCAACTTACCATTGCGTGTAACATAAAGGAGTATCAGCTATACGGACTGGTACTTTGGCTTGTGAAGATGTCTTACACTCAGATGTCCCAGAGAGAGCGAGAGAGAGAGAGAGAGAGAGAGAGAGAGAGAGAGAGAGAGAGAGAGAGAGAGAGAGAGAGAGAGAGAGAGAGAGAGAGAGAGAGAGAGCGACAGAGGCACAGAGAGAGACAGTGAGAGATAAAGAGAGAAACAGAGAGAAAAAGACAGACAGACAGACTTATAGCCAGAAAGAGAGAAAGATAGAGATAGACAGAGAGAGACAGACATAGACACAGGAGAGAGAGAGAGAGAGAGAGAGAGAGAGAGAGAGAGAGAGAGAGAGAGAGAGAGAGAGAGAGAGAGAGAGAGAGAGAGAGAGAGACAGACAGACAGAGAGAGAGAGAGAGAGAGAGAGAGAGAGAGAGAGAGAGAGACGGAGGGAGACAAAGTCAGGGACAGAGACAGATAGAGAGAAACAGAGAGAGAGAAACACACACACACACACACACACACACACGCACACACGTATCTATCTATCTATATATATATCTATATCTATATCTATATATATAGTCCGTAACACAGATGTACAAAATGTGTTTTTCTGTATCTGTAGACGAATACTGTATTGTTTTGGAGAGAAACCTACATCTACACTTAATGACAACTCAATTGAACTAGCTCCGCCAGCAGTTATTCAACACGCTGACACGGTGAAGGAAATTACGAGAATCTTGATAACACCAGCCATACCTCACAAAACACATACGATAACACACCTAGACAATCAGAACATGTCTATTCTGGTTTACACACCGAATACTACAATGTGACACAATTAACAAATACCGTAGATTCTTAACTACAGGTCAAGTAGACGCTGGAATGAACATACTATATACATGTTCTTTATTGGATACAAACTGCTTGATACATCTTTAGTATATTTATATACGGCCGACTATGAATAGAACACCAGCGGAAACAGAAACATTTGTATTAATGCAAACTCTTGGGTGAGGCGTAGCCCAGTGGTAAAGCGCTCGCTTGTGGCGCGGTCTGTTTGTGATCGATCCCCGTCAGTAGGCCCATTGCGCTATTTCTCACTCCAGTCAGTGCACCACGACTGGTCCCCAAAAGCCGTGGTATGTGATATCCTGTCTATGGCATGGTGCATATAAAAAGATCCCTTGCTGCTAATCGAAAATAGTAGCCCATGAAGTGGCGACAGCGGGTTTCTTCCCTCAATATATGTATGGTCCTTAACCATATGTCCGACGTCATATAAACGTAAATAAAATGTGTTGAGTGCGTCGTCAAATAACACATTTCCAATTCAAACCCCTGTATACCGAACAGCTCTGAAAACTTGACAAAATGCATGATCCCGTGGATGTCCGGTTATAGGGGTTTCAGTGTATATGAAAGTTTGTTATTGTGGATGGATGGCGCTAGGGCTGTCACGTGTATACGTGTACGCCGTATAATTTCGTTTATATTATACCTGGTAAATGTTTATCGTTTAAATGAAACTATCTATGAAATTAACAATATGTTGTGATATCGTATATTACCTATAACAATATCGAGAAAAAGAATGGAAGTTATGAACATTATGTCTCTCGCATTCGGTATTAGTGTTAATCGTGAAGGAAGGAAGGAAATGTTTTATTCAACGACACACTCAACACATTTCATTTACTATTATATGGCGTCGGACATATGGTTGTGGACCACACAGATATTTAGGGAGGGAAACCCGCTGTCGCCACTTCGTGGGCTACTCTTTTCTATTAGCAGCAAGGGATCTTTTATATGCACCATCCAATAGACAGGATAGCACATAACACGGCCTTTGATATACCAGTGTATATATGGTGTACTGGCTAGAGTTAGAAATGTTAGTAATGAATAATTAAGCTGAATACTGAAGTGCATAACAAACACTCCATCTTTTAACTTGCTTTAACGTTAAAGACACAAAGTCGTTTAAAAATAGTATACGGTACTTCATCTGGGCCTGCATTGTTCTCGAAACAAATATCACGACGTTAACTCAAGATAGTTTCACAAGTAAGTCTGACAGGTTCGATTCACTTCCTTGTCGAGTTGATTGGGTGTCATGGCTGATGTAAGGTGGACATGTCGTCTGCTCATTGCACATCTTAGCGGGATTTTATGTCTGCTGTCGGCTGAGACTGGTAAAACGTTTAAATTATTCTGGATGATGAAAAAGAATCATTATTTATATGAGTGTAAAAAATTAGCAGGAAGACATAACGCCTTCTTCATGTTTATTTTTCTTCTTCCAGTCCAACAGGGGCGGGACGTATCCCGATGCAACAGCGCTCGCCTGATGCGTGATCGGTCTAGGGTCGATCCCCGTTGGTGGGCCACATTGGGCTATTTCTCCGTCCAGCCAGTGTACCACGACTGGTATATCAAAGGCCGTGGTATGTGCTATTTTGTCTGTGGGATGATTCATATAGAAGATCCCTTTCTACTAATGAAAAAAAGTAGCGGGTTTCCTCACTAAGACTATATGTCAAAATTGCCAAATGTTTGACATCCGATAGCCAATGTCCTCTAGTGGTGTCCTTAAACAAAACAAACACTTTATCCAGTCCAATAATCGTGTGTTAGACTAGTTTATAATGTGCCGATGTGTTATTAAAGTAACATTCCTTTCCTTTCCATATTCTTATAGATGACATTGATATTCTGCATGGTGTGACATGGGATAGAGTAATTAGCACGTGCCATCAGCGTGGCGGGAAACTGTTCAATACTACGGACACGTCTGCACTAGGTGACGTCACGCCTGGATCATACTGGATTGGAGGAAAAGTTCAGTATAGCTCTTGGATGTGGACATTTATGGATACATACATGACATCTAGTTACTTGTATTATCTGTTATTCGATGTCGCTGTAAAACAGTTACTACTCAAGTCTGGCCGGTTATATGTAAAAATATGAAGTCATAGCTATTGCCAGTGTTTCACTTTGGTACATTGATAGTATGTGGTACAAGTCAAACTGTTCGCACACGCTCGACCTCCTGGACGTTCCTGGGTGTTCGCGAGAAGTTTGTTTCAGCCACTGGAACCTTTCAGTTAGTCCAGATCCACCACTAATGGTAATATTCATAGAGGCTATTTCATGGGTTTTTTCGAATACCATATTTTCACGAATTGCCTTGTCATCATATCTTAAGGATACTTATATCGATTACAACATAAATTAAATAACAGCTCGCATTAGCGTTTAATATATTTATAATTGTTTATCTCTGTTAACACGGATGAACTATTGTCTTGCAGAAGATCAAACGTCTTTATTTGAATATGCTGGAGAACTGAATGAGTCGTATGCGACCTCTAGTCGTGTGTATACAATCCTCTATGATAATCAAGCAAGCCGCTGTTACTACGAATGTCGACGTCAGCAAAGCGACCGTAAACCCGTGTACGTTGGATTACAGGTGAATAATATTCACTTTACTATGCAACTAATTATAGGAGATTAAACGAGCTTCTATTTCGTGTTATGTTTATATCCAGAGCTTTGAAGCGAGTGACAATGCAAATTATGTCAACAGGGACATAAACATGATATGAAATGGAAGCGTGTATAACATCCTATTTATTAATCATAATCGATCTTAATTTATATCACTCAACTCGTTTGGTTGACGCTCTTGCAATATTGTAGTGCGCCAGTCGATGACGTCACGTCCCACTTGGTGTTCTACTGGGATGTATCACTGATATGTACCAAGATATGTTTAACCATATGTGTAATAATTAGGCATACGACTCTAAAACTTGACTCTTCTTTGTGGGCCAGCATAGCCAAAGAAACAATGTATATGGCATTACCTGAACATTTGGTGATGAAACCTAAGATTTGGCAGATATGTAGAATAAGAGCTATTCCTCAACTGATCACACGGGATAGATAGGAGACAGATTGTATATATATATATACTTGTATGCATAGAGAATTCATCACTGCGGACCCGCCAGCGTACAGTAACAATTACAATGTCTTTCAGTATCACCATGACCCTGTTTTAGTGTTAAGTCCAGCTTAAGTGCATAACTACATTAAGGTGATCTTAGCGCTAATATCGCTTCGTAAAACGCGCCTCTCGGTCACCTTAGCTGCATTTCTTAGTTATTCACCTGAGGTGATCTTAGCGCTAAGATCGCTTCGTAAAATTCACTAAACTCTCGCAACTTTGCGATTTCGTAGTGCCAGGAAACATGACTATATGTTTCTTAAAGGCACAGGCCCTAGTTTCAGCCCATTAAAATAGACTCTAATCGTGATTAATCTACAAATCTGCAACACATCTTGATAAAATTATAACAAAGAGAAACTATTACATCTAAAATAACTAGAGCTTGCCTCGATAACCATTACTTGTCAGACGAACGTGGTTTTTAGAATAATGAAAAATGCACTGTGTGGCATTAAAAACACCAAGATGACCAGAGACACTTTGGATCTACGGAAACAGATAATCTTAGCAATAAAATCAAAGTAATGTTTGATTTCAGTGATCAAAAATGGCTATAATAGTGACAAATACGTCGTAGTGTTTAAAAATTAGGGTCTGCCACTTTAAGAGAGCGCGGATGAAAGTGAGAGTACCTTCTATTAGTGTGCCTTGCTTGTTTTATACTGCCAGCACACGTTTTTTTTTAGACTAGTACGTCACTGGCGACACCCCGCTTACAAACACAGGGACAGAAAGAAAGAAAGAAATGTTTTATTTAACGACGCACTCAGCACATTTTATTTACGGTTATATGGCGTCAGACATATGGTTAAGGACCACACAGATTGAGAGAGGAAACCCCTTGTCGCCACTTCATGGGCTGCTCTTTTCGATTATCAGCAAGGGATCTTTTATATGCACCACCTCACAGACAGGGTAGTACATACCACGGCCTTTGATATACCAGTCGTGGTGCACTGGCTGGGACGAGAAATAGCCCATCGACGGGGATCGATCCTAGACCGATCGCGCATCAAGCAAACGCTTTACTGCTGGCTACGTCCCGCCCATCACAGACACAGAGACAGTGAGTAGAGGAAATATGTATATTGTACAACAGGAGGGATGGGCCGTCGCCCAGTGGTAAAGTGCTCGCTTGATACGCGGTCGGTTTGGGATCGATCCCTGTCGGTTGGCCCATTGGGCTATTTCTCGTTCCAGCTAGTGTACCACGACTGGTACATCAAAGACCGTGGTATGTGCTATCCTGTCTGTGGGATGGTGCATATAGAAGATCCCTTTCTACTAATAAAAAAAGTAGCGGGTTTCCTCACTAAGACTATATGTCAAAATTGCCAAATCTTTGACATCCGATAGCCGTTGATTAACAAATCAACGTCTTCTAGTGGTGTCCTTAAACAAAACAAACACTTTATCCATTCCAATAATCGTGTGTTAGACTAGTTTAAAACGTGCCGATGTGTTATTAAATTAACATTCCTTTCCTTTCCATATTCTTATAGATGATTTGATATTCTGCATGGTGTGACATGGGATAGAGCAATTAGCACGTGCCGTCAGCGTGGCGGGAAACTGTTCAATAATACGGATACGTCTGCACTAGGTGACGTCACGCCTAGATCATACTGGATTGGAGGAAAAGTTCAGTATAGCTCTTGGATGTGGACAGGTATGGATACACAGATGACATCTAGTTATTTGTAGTATCTGTTATTCGATATCGCTGTAAAACAGTTACTACTCAAGTCTGGCCGGTTATATGTAAAAATATTGAAGTCATAGCTATTGCCAGTGTTTCACTTTGGTACATTGATAGTATGAGGTACTAGTCAAATTGTTCGCACACGCTCTACCTCCTGGACGTTCCTGGGTGTTCGCGAGAAGTTTGTTTCAGGCACTGGAACCTTTCAGTTAGTCCAGATCCACCACTAATGGTAATATTCATAGAGGCTATTTCATGTTTTTTTTCGAATACCATATTTTCACGAATTGCCTTGTCATCATATCTTAAGGATTCTTATATCGATTACAACATAAATTAAATAACAGCTCGCATTAGCGTTTAATATATTTATAATTGTTTATCTCTGTTAAAACGGATGAACTATTGTCTTGCAGAAGATAAAACGTCTTTATTTGAATATGCTGGAGAACTGAATGAGTCGTATGCGACCTCTAGTCGTGTGTATACAATCCTCTATGATAATCAAGCAAGCCGCTGTTACTACGAATGTCGACGTCAGCAAAGCGACCATAAACCCGTGTACGTTGAATTACAGGTGAATAATATTCACTTTACTATGCAACTAATTATAGGATATTAAACGAGCTTCTATTTCGTGTTATGTTTATATCCAGAGCTTTGAAGCGAGTGACAATGCAAATTATTTCAGCAGGGACATAAACATGATATGAAATGGTAGCGTGTATAACATCCTATTTATTAATCATAATCGATCTTAATTTATATCACTCAACTCGTTTGGTTGACGCTCTTGCAATATTGCAGTACGCCAGTCGATGACGTCACGTCCCACTTGGTGTTCTACTGGGATGTATCACTGATATGTACCAGGATATGTTTAACGATATGTGTAATAATTAGACATACGACTCTAAAACTTGACTCTTCTTTGTGGGCCAGCATAGCCAAAGAAAAAATGTATATGGCATTACCTGAACATTTGGTGATGAAACCTAAGATTTGGCAGATATGTAGAATAAGAGCTATTCCTCAACTGATCACACGGGATAGATAGGAGACAGATTGTATATATATATATACTTGTATGCATAGAGAATTCATCACTGCGGACCCGCCAGCGTACAGTAACAATTACAATGCCTTTCAGTATCACCAGGACCCCGTTTTAGTGTTAAGTCCAGCTTAAGTGCATAACTACATTAAGGTGATCTTAGCGCTAATATCGCTTCGTAAAACGCGCCTCTCGGTCACCTTAGCTGCATTTCTTAGTTATTCACCTGAGGTGATCTTAGCGCTAAGATCGCTTCGTAAAATTCATTAAACTCTCGCAACTTTGCGATTTCGTAGTGCCAGGAAACATGACTATATGTTTCTTAAAGGCACAGGCCCTTGTTTGAACCCATTAAAATAGACACTAATCGTGATTAATCTACAAATCTGCAACACATCTCGATAAAATTATAACAAAGAGAAACTATTACATCTAAAATAACTAGAGCTTGCCTCGATAACCATTACTTGTCAGACGAACGTGGTTTTTAGAATAATGAAAAATGCTCTGTGTGGCATTAGAAACACCAAGATGACCAGAGACACTTTGGATCTACGGAAACAGATAATCTAAGCAATAAAATGAAAGTAATGTTTGATTTCAGTGATCAAAAATGGCTATAATAGTGACAAATACGTCGTAGTGTTTAAAAATTAGGGTCTGCCACTTTAAGAGAGCGCGGATGAAAGTGAGATTACCTTCTATTAGTGTGCCTTGCTTGTTTTATACTGCCAGCACACGTTTTTTAGACTAGTACGTCACTGGCGACACCCCGCTTACAGACACAGGGACAGAACGAAAGAAAGAAAGAAAGAAATGTTTTATTTAACGACGCACTCAGCACATTTTATTTACGGTTATATGGCGTCAGACATATGGTTAAGAACCACAAAGATTGAGAGAGGAAACCCCTTGTCGCCACTTCATGGACTGCTCTTTTCGATTATCAGCAAGGGATCTTTTATATGCACCATCTCACAGACAGGGTAGTACATACCACGGCCTTTGATATACCAGTCGTGGTGCACTGGCTGGGACGAGAAATAGCCCATCGACGGGGATCGATCCTAGACCGATCGCGCATCAAGCAAACGCTTTACTGCTGGCTACGTCCCGCCCATCACAGACACAGAGACAGTGAGTAGAGGAAATATGTGTATTGTACAACAGGAGGGACGGGCCGTCGCCCAGTGGTAAAGTGCTCGCTTGATACGCGGTCGGTTTGGGATCGATCCCCGTCGGTTGGCCCATTGGGCTATTTCTCGTTCCAGCTAGTGTACCACGACTGGTATATCAAAGACCGTGGTATGTGCTATCCTGTCTGTGGGATGGTGCATATAAAAGACCGCTTGTTACTAATGGGAACATGTAGCGGGTTTTCTCTTTGAGACTATATGACAAAGTTACCAAATGTTTGTCATCCAATAGCCGATGATTAAGAAATCAATGTGTTCTAGTGGTGTTGTTAAACAAAACAAACTTTAACTGTACAACAGGATAACAAAAAGACATAACAATGAAGATACCTGGTCGTTCTATATTTATATTATTTTCCAGGAGAACACGTGTTACTGTTTTAGCTGGTTAAACACAGGTAATATCACTACAGACAATCGCACACGTCGTGGCTGTTTGGGCAACTTCATGGAATGTTGCGGAACTGACAACACTATAAGCATCTACCGACCAGGTAATATAGACGGACTAGTATTATTATTTTCAAAATGGGTGGAGGCGATATGGTATGGTATGGTATGGTATGGGCCCTTATAAGGGCCTTATCTATTCAGATCGTTGCATGACAACCCAGGTGAGACTCGATAGCAAGGTGAAGGCGGCAAAATTAGTGTATTATATAAATGGTTGGAATGTTTGCTTTTCATCTCAAGATATATATATTTTTTTATGCTTCAGTTAAATTAAATTGAATTACATTTCAACCACTCTGTCCTGGGCACATACCCTTCGGGTTTCTGTATGTAGTGTGTGTATTAGTGATTAATATGTGATACTATTTTTATCAGAGAGTTCGAAAATGATCGATGTAACGGTATTTAACGTCAAACATAGGATTGTTGTTGTATTAGAGCAGGAATCTTTGGCAGCGATTATGCAAAATTTATATAGATTGGTCTCTGACGATAAGAGAGTGATATCTGTCGAAATGTCCATGTAGCTCTCTTACGCTATATTTAGAGATTTAAAGAATGGATAAAAACAAATTGGTACAATATTATACTCCTCAGTAATAATAAAAACAATTAATAATAATAATAATAATAACTGGGTTTTGTTCTTTCAAAACCTAATATGTTTTTATAAATGTATAATTGTAAACACTATAAACAAGCCTGAGCTTGTTTTGGTTGCATATTCGTACAACCTGAGCTAACTCCATGTCTGTTCTTTACAGAGCTGATAAACAACTTAGCTTATGTTACCTGGCCCTTGAATCCTGACGGAATGTGTGCGTATATAATCCTTCAAATACTATTAATAACTTTTAAAGCCGAAGAAAATTGTATGACACAGAAATAATATATTTGCAACTGTAAGTAATCTTAGTGATATTATGATGATGTTAATAATGATCATGATGATGATCGTGACGACGATTATGATGTGATGGTCGTGACGCCGACGATTATGATAATAATAACGATTACAGGTCTGCACATATTGGATATATGAATAACCCAAATTGTTTATGCATAACCCTTTTCAATGTGCAACCCATTTTTTTCTAAATAATACAAAATACTATCGTACATAATTTATTAATATTAAATTTCTTTATTTTTTTTTCAAAAATAATTTAATGCATAAAATTATTAATATTAATTGATTTAAATCAGAAGTTTTCCTGTCTGCTTTTAAATTATCATGCATTGTGATTAATAATGCATTTTATTTGTCAGAAATCAGATTAACAATGACGAGTAAACATCGTTTCTATCGTTGTTACCATCTTTTCACTGGCTTTTCCGATTGTCGCCCTAATGAAATCTGTCACCGTTGTGAAATATAGATAAGGCAATTCCGAGGGATAAAATGTTTTTTTTGTGAGTGCCGAGGTTTACCGAGGCCCTTACAAACACATTTTGTCCCGAGGGTTGGTTTTGCCTTATCTATACCTCAGAACGGTGATTGATTCTTTTTCTTGCCCATTTAATTACAGTCACAAAAACATTATTTTTTTTGTAAAGCTATTTTATGAAAATCTTTATAAATCTTTATAATTTAGAAGAAATATTGAACTTTTTACATATACCAAAAGTTACTGAACAACAAAAGAATAACTTGCAAGGTTTGCTTAAAGACGATGAAATACTATTTTGCTTAACAAATATGACAAATAATAAAAGTCCAGGATCCGATGGGTTCACAACAGAATTCTTTAAATGTTTTTGAACAGATATAGGTAGGTATCTTATTAAAGCAATACATTATAGTTATCATATAGGTGAACTCTCATCAATCCAAAAAGAAGGCGTTATAACATGTATTCCAAAAAGGAAAAAAATAAACAATATTTTAAAAATTGGAGACCTATATCTTTGCTAAATGTCTCATATAAAATTGCACCAGGTTGCACAGCCAATAGAATTAAAACTGTTTTAGCTTGCTTAATATATGAAGACCAAGCGGGCTTTATATGTGGAAGATACATCGGTGAAAACTTTAGAAATCTGCATGACTTATTTCATAATACAGACAAGAATAAAATTCCAGGCCTTCTTTTATTAATTGATTTTGAGAAAGCATTTGATTCTGTTGCCTGGCCTTTCATTCTCAAGACCTTCGATTTTTTTTTTAATTTCGGAGATTCTATTAAAAAATGGATTGAAACGTTTTATTTTAATATTAAATCCTGTGTAATTGTAAATGGATAAACGACTGAATGGTTCAAAATATCTAGATGACGTAGACAAGGAGAACGTTTAGCTTTACTAATAACAAATAATCATATTAAAGGGATTTGAATTGGAAATCAAGAGTTTCTTATATTACATTACGCAGATAACACAACAATTACGCTAGTTGCAATAGAACAGTCTTTACGATATTGCCTTCAAATTTTTAAATTCTTAGCAAATGCCTCCGGCCTTCATGCAAACATAAATAAAACTAAGATTATATGGTTTGGTAGTCGTAACAATAGCAACGAAATACTCTGTCCAGATCTAAAATTTACTTGGGATAAAGAAATGTTTACCTTACTGGTAGTTGATTTTTCTACTAATCTTACAGATATGGTAACTGTTAATTGCAATAAGAAAATAAGAGAAATAAAAAACGAGTTGATACAGTGGTCTAAAAGACTATTAACTCCATTTGGTAGAATAGTAGTTGTAAAAAAATCAGTAATGGCCAAAATTAACCATTTAATTTTAACATTGCCTAACCCGACAGACCAAACTATCAACGAATCAAACAATTTATTTGGAATGGTTCTATTGATAGAATAAAGCGCAACATAATAACCAAACAATATGAAGAAGGATGACTCAAGATGTTTAAAATATATTATGTTATAAATGCATTAAAAGTGTCATGGTTTTGGAGATATATACATAAACAATCAAAATGGACATATCTTCTAAAACTGACATATCCAAATTTGGGAACGGAATTTGTAAATAAAAAAAAAGGATTATTGGATAATACATTTTGGAGATATTTTACATCAACCTATATTGTATAACGAAGGTGTGAAGTTGGAGGCAAACATATATTCTATAAAAATGGTTTGAAAAAAGAATTGTCTTCATATATGATCTAATTGATAATGAAGGTAAGATACAAAAGGTAGACTACATAGACAATATGCTACAGGACACAAATGTTATAGAAATACAAGGACTTTTAAATGCAGAAAGGGACTTAATAAATATGTTTTCAATAAGTATAACTGTAATATACAAAGACCACCAATACCTATCCCGACAAAAATTGTGTTACAAGACAAGAAAGGTTGTCAGAGAATTTATAACATTCTTTCAAAAACCAACTGCAAACCAATCTCACAAAAGAAATGGATTAATGAATTTTTTCTTACAAATTCGTTTAATTGAAAACAAAAAACATATAGGCTTTACCATAAAATAACTAAGCACACGAATTTGAAGTGGTTACAATATAGGCTAGAACGCTGAATACGTCTACAAACACATTTCTCTGTAAAATAAAAATTCAGCAAGATGACAAATGTTCATTCTATAAATCTGTTCCAGAAACTCTTATTCATTTATTTTGGTTCTGTCCATTAATACAAACATTTTGGCAAAACCTACAGGGATTGCTAAAAAGAATGTACTCATATTACACATCTCCATTTTACAAATATAATATTTAAAATACATGATAATCATAGGGCAGATGATATATTAAATTTAATTATATTACTTGCAAAGCAGTATATATACAGGATGAAGTATATTGGGGTAGTATCAAATGTACAATCGGTTAAAAAATAATAATTACACTACTGAAACGTTTCTTGCATTTCGCAATTGTGACTGGACCAAATTTTATCAACGGTTGTCGATCTACAAACATCTCATTAAATAGTTGGTGTTTTGGGTTAAAAAGACGAGACTGAGTTCATATTTTTTAATATATCAAACAAGAATCAACTTGCATTAATACAGAGAAAATGCTTTCATTATTTACAAATATCTTTTGCTTACACTCTCTCTCTCTTTCCTTTCAACTAATTCTTTTCTTTTTTTCTTTTCTTTTTTTTTGCAAGTATATATTTATATTATACTATTTATTTTATTTTGTCTATATTTTATTTATTTATTCTGTTGAAACTAATTTTGTCTTTTCTCCTTCTCTTCTTGTTGGTGTTTTTGTTTTTCTGGAATTCCAATGGTATATTATAAATCCTACTGTATTACTTGCTCCCAATATACATCTCACAATATATTTACAAAAATTAAGCTTAACATCTAATGGCATAATTGTACATGAAAATGTGTTTTTATAGTAACAAATATTGTTTTCAAATTGCTGTGTAGAATATTGTGTTTTCAATATTTCTTTATTAGTTAAATGTATAAATATAGCTTTTGATTACTTATTTTGCAAGGTGGTGAATTAGGTTTCCCCAATCCTAACACTATCAATGTATTTTGGGGCAATAAAAACATTAAACAACAACAACAACAGCAACAAAACAGAACAAAACAAAACAAAAACACATTCATTTTGTAAGCTACGGTTTGTTTATTGTAGAACGATTCATAAACATTTCACCTACAAACTCCTTTAAACATACGCGGAAAAATATAGTCCACCTTATGCAACGACATAAACATGTAACAACTTACCAATAAATATAAAGTTGAAAATATGAATTTGTTGAACTATTTATAAAACACTGATACAACGTTAAATGGCACACAGAATTCTGAAAAACGTCAATCGTTGTAAAACATGAGTTATAACGTCACGCGTATGTAGAAATCGTCTAGTCCTCGGGTCGGACAGATTTATCTAGCCCTAGGGCCAGACAGATTTTTCTAGCACCGTGCGAAAGCTGGATAACCCTGTCCAGTGGGCAAGAAAGTAGTTTATGACGTTGTCAATAGATGGCGTAACCGTACGGCCACCATTAAGGGAGTTAAATTCACGCCGCAATAACATGTGATGGCATTGCATTTGGGTGCAATTTCAGTAGTTTTTACTCTCTTTTTTTGTGTGAATGTTTTGTGAAAGCAAAACAAGTATCTCGGATAATTCAACCTCTTTTAAAGATTGTTTAAAACATAAATATTAAAATATTTATTCACGCCAATACAAAAGCATAACGAATAAATTAAAACACACGCAGGTTTATATAATTTTGATATTTATTGAGTGAAACTGTATTGAATGCATCCTAAAATATAGAACAACATTTCAGTTATGTAGATTTGTAGAAAACAGGTGGTGGACCATTTAAAAAAAAAAATACTGACCTTAGATCTAGAAGTCAACATTTAGCTATTATTATTATTTGCTCTGGGATATTTCAGGTATGATCACATGGGGTTGAAGTGGGACGCAGTTAACAAATGTTGCCCCTTTTCTTTCTTTCTTTCTTTTTTATGCTTTTGCTTTTTTTACAAATACAAGTTATTATGGTGTTAAATGTATGCGTATAAATGGTAAATAAATAATTTACTGATGTAATACGCATGCAGGCCACACTGAAAATCGCCCACCCCCACAACTTTCTTCGATTTATTTATTTATTTATTATTTTATCTAAAAAAACCACCCAGAAAATATTGGGGGAAATTTTTTTAAATAGAGGATAATAAACGAGTTACCAGTTATTATCAAATTTATGTCCCGAGTGAAATAATTTTCACTTGTCACGAGCTTTAGTGAGTGACAAATGAAAATTATTTCACGAGGGGCATAAATTTGATAATAACTGGAACCGAGTTTGTTATTCTATTTATTACCTCAGCTATTTTTTCTCTCTAAAAACCTTTATTTTTCACGTACATGCACGAAGGCCAACCTGTATGGAAACGATGTAGACCACTATATGCACTGTTCTGAGAATTACTATAACGTTGTAATTTAATCACGTTCATAGGTAATTTAAAACCCCCACAAGTTCTCTTTATTCTGCTTCAAAATCTATAATGAATTGCATTAAAATGACATTTTGTTACAAATTTAACACCAAAAACAGAGAGCCATAAATGCAAACTCTTTAAACTACATGACGTCATTTTGTGTGTTTGTAAAATCGTGATGACGTCATATTTAGTACCGACAAAGTCATTGGTTTGTAAGCGTCAAATTGTCCAATAGTATTGTTCGTTAGACCAATGCAGAATATTTCTCACTGAGAAAATATGGAAAATATGTTCCCTGTTATGAGTGACCGCTGTGGTAATAAATTGAATTAATCATCCATCCACAATAATTGTCCTAAAAACGCATCCATGATTAGTCATTAAACGTTTTATGTGGATAATTGCAAAAACGAACTATTTGAAACTTCCTGGTAATGTCCAAAACAAACACAAATAAAGCTGGGATTACGGCTGGGGGTTTCTGGTGGTTGCGATGGATCCCCCATGGTGGGGGTACTAGACTTTTGTAAAGTGGGCCTCACAAAGTTGTAAAAACATAAATTTAAGTGTGTCGAAGGTAAATAAGCCGAGTTCCCTTTACAAACGTCCTGGTGACGCCCAAGACAAGTACAAATAAAACAGGAGCGAGCATAGGCTGGGGGTATCTGACACCACCCTCCTCTCCGCTGAGGCTAAACAATTAGTTTTTTAAAGTACAATATATTAGCCTATACAGGTGTCCAGGGAAATTATATTTGCTTGCATATTTTTAAATTATCCGTTATGCTTTTGTATTCGTGTGTATATGTGCTTTATTATTTACGTTTTCAATTATTAACACACTTCCACCAATTTTGATATGAATCTACAATCTTTAAATGAGGTTGAATTATTCGACATACTGGTTTTGCTTTCACAAAATGTACTGAAAAGGTAATAAATACTTAAAATGCACCCAGATGCGATGCCTTCACGATATTATAGTGCGAATTTCACTCCCTTAATGGTGGACCGATCACGTTATTCTAAACATGGTCGCGCACAGTACTTTGACGTCACTGGCCAATAAACCCGTCTATAAATTCTAATTTAATTATTTGGAATTCTCCGATACTGGCCTTCTACATGCTGATCGTCCCAACTAGTGCACCACGGTATGTACTGTCCTGTCTATGGGCTGGTGCATATGAAAGATTCCTTCCTACTGATAGACAAATCTAGCGGGTTTCCTCTCTTATACTTGGTCAAAATTAACTAATGTTTAACATCCAATAGCCGATTATTAATACATCAATGTGCTGTAGTCGTTAAACAAAATACACTTTAAACTCTACTTCACGCTAACGACAGGTTGGTGTGCTACATAAGAAAGATGACCGAGACACGGGTCTATGTAGGCTAAATCACGTGATAACCTTCCACTTCTTATGGTAGTGTAAGACTACCAACTACCACGACAACGTTGGCTAACTTTCTGCTGTGACGACTTCTACGACTGTCCAGTTTCTAGTCTGAGCGATCTTACAACTCTCGTGACTTCTACGACTGTCCAGTTGCTAGTCTGAGCGCTCTTACAACTCTCGTGACTTCTACGACTGTCCAGTTGCTAGTCTGAGCGCTCTTACAACTCTCGTGACTTCTACGACTGTCCAGTTGCTAATCTGAGCGCTCTTACAACTCTCGTGACTTCTACGACTGTCCAGTTGCTAGTCTGAGCGCTCTTACAACTCTCGTGACTTCTACGACTGTCCAGTTGCTAGTCTGAGCGCTCTTACAACTCTCGTGACTTCTACGACTGTCCAGTTGCTAGTCTGAGCTTCTACAACTGTCCAGTTTCTAGTCTGAGCGTTCTTACAACTCGATTCCCGTCGTATATAACTCCACGACCGATTAGTTGTTAATCTGAGCGCATCTGTCGTAAGTGGGGAGTTGGGGGAAATTACAACGCAAATGTTGATTTGGCCAACTTCGTCGTGCCAGTTGACAGTCTGAGTAATAATGCTTTGTCATGCAAAATAATATGTTGCTTTTAAATAGTGTTTCATAAGGTGCACATAAGAAATGTGTAACAATTAGCGTTTCTTTTTCAATAATAATACTTATATTTAAAACATCATTTCGATCAATTGTTGAATAAGTGGTTGTGGTAAGTTTCCGTGATGACCATTTTACCGACTGCACGAATTTGAATTTGGTACTACAAGTTTCATTTTGCAAAGTTTTAATCTGCGCTGTTCATTAATATCATAGAGAAATAAAATATGTGTTATTATTATTACATCCATTATTTACAATTTTTGGATAAATTTTTTAAAACAAACTCATTATAGTCCAAGGCAAAAAATGCCGTGCAGAATAAAATCCTCCATGGCATTGCCGATTGCCGTGGGCAATTGCTGTGTTTGCAGTTTAAAATGAAAGTATCAAATTTTAGTTTGTGTTATGTTATGTTATGGTATGGTATGGTATGGTATGGTATGGTATGGTATGGTATGGTATGTTATATTGTGTTGTGTTGTGTTGTGTTGTGTTGTGCTATGTTATTTTGTTTCATTTTATTATGTTTAGTACAGACAATTATTTTGCTATTTATTTATTTATATTAGGTTCAAACATTGAGCTCAGTACCACCTGTCTTCACCATAATACGAATCGAAGTTGGTTTTCTGCGAACTCATCGTGCACCTTAGAGACGCTGAATGAAAACAATGTGGAGGTCATAAGACGAAAAATGCATAGTGGTGTCTCGTACTGGATTGGACTAAAACGCTCCAAGTATATCGTGTGGATTGACCGTTAGTAATATTGAATTCATTTGAGGATTGTCTGTTATTTCTTTTACGTTCATCAAGATAAGAACAAACAAAATCATCCGCAAACTGTGTGAATCGGCGAAGCCGTTCTTATATACGTTTGCGGTTGATTTTTTCTTTTCATACCCAGATGAACGTAAAATAAATAATAGACAATACTTACAATTAAATTTGAATCATAGTTACTAATAATAACACTAAAACTTCATACTTTATTTTCAATTATATTTGGTCCATAAACAATAACGGTCAATAAGACAACTTGACCATATAAAATGACGTCATCAGATATAATTTTCCCTGACTACGTAATTTGTAGGTTCATCGAGAAATGAACAAACTTCCGTTGCTTCGTCTGGACCAATGGGGTGACGTTATATTGTAATGAATCAGGGCCCATATTTTCGAAGCCATCTTATCGCTACGAAATCGTAAAACCGCCGTAGGTTGTGACGTCACTACAGCACACGCCATAGTGACGTCATAGCTTACGATGATTTTACGATTTCGTAGGCTAAGATACCTTCGAAAATATGGGCCCTGATATTTAATTATATACATGTATATCATGTTGAAAAATCTACGTTTTGTAAATGTTACTAATTACCGTCAAACATAAACAGTTTCAAAATGTACTGAATGTAAATGGTTTTATTCTAGGAATATTTAATGAAGTGTGAGGTATTTAAAAGTACGATTATAGCAAGTAAGCTCGTCAAATGTTCTTGAGTAGGCTGGTTTTGTATCTTATACTGGCAATATGCAGCCCCCCCCCCCCCCCCCGTAATTTTGGCTGTTTTTTGTTTTTGTTAACCTTTACATCTCGACTGAATGTCAAAGTTGTAGCGAGATTAACGGCAAGAGTTACAGTAACGGGCAAATAACCTTTGAATCATGCCCCCAGATCCCTCAAATAACTCGCGCCTTCGACACTCATTCAGTTGCCCCACCCCCACCCCAATAACGTTCACCATGCTACGGGCCTGCTTGTTTAGGTGATGAACTAATGAATACAGAAATAAGTTACAATAGAAGTGTTCAAATATTTTCTTGTTTAGGTGACGAATTGGTGAATATAGCAATAAGTTACAATAAAAGTAGTTAAACATTTTCTTGTTTAAGTGATGAACTAGTGAATATAGAAATAAGTTACAACAGAAGTGTTTAAACATTGTCTTGTTTAAGTGATGAACCAGTGAATACAGGAATAAGTTACAATACAAGTGTTTAAACATTGTCTTGTTTAAGTGATGAACCAGTGAATATAGAAATAAGTTACAATAGAAGTGTTTGAACATTGTCTTGTTTAAGTGAGGAACTAGTGAATACAGAAATAAGTTACAATAGAAGTGTTTAAACATTTTCTTGTTTAAGTGATGAACTAGTGAATACAGCAATAAGTTACAATAGAAGTGTTTGAACATTGTCTTGTTTAAGTGAGGAACTAGTGAATACAGAAATAAGTTACAATAGAAGTGTTTAAACATTTTCTTGTTTAAGTGAGGAACTAGTGAATACAGCAATAAGTTACAATAAAAGTAGTTAAACATTTTCTTGTTTAAGTGATGAACTAGTGAATATAGAAATAATTTACAACAGAAGTGTTTAAACATTGTCTTGTTTAAGTGATGAACCAGTGAATACAGGAATAAGTTACAATACAAGTGTTTAAACATTGTCTTGTTTAAGTGATGAACCAGTGAATATAGAAATAAGTTACAATAGAAGTGTTTAAACATTGTCTTGTTTAAGTGATGAACCAGTGAACATAGAAATAAGTTACAATAGAAGTGTTTAAACATTGTCTTGTTTAAGTGATGAACCAGTGAATATAGAAATAAGTTACAATAGAAGTGTTTAAACATTGTCTTGTTTAAGTGATGAACCAGTGAATATAGAAATAAGTTACAATAGAAGTGTTTGAACATTGTCTTGTTTAAGTGATGAACCAGTGAATACAGGAATAAGTTACAATACAAGTGTTTAAACATTGTCTTGTTTAAGTGATGAACCAGTGAATATAGAAATAAGTTACAATAGAAGTGTTTGAACATTGTCTTGTTTAAGTGAGGAACTAGTGAATACAGAAATAAGTTACAATAGAAGTGTTTAAACATTTTCTTGTTTAAGTGATGAACTAGTGAATACAGCAATAAGTTACAATAGAAGTGTTTGAACATTGTCTTGTTTAAGTGAGGAACTAGTGAATACAGAAATAAGTTACAATAGAAGTGTTTAAACATTTTCTTGTTTAAGTGAGGAACTAGTGAATACAGCAATAAGTTACAATAAAAGTAGTTAAACATTTTCTTGTTTAAGTGATGAACTAGTGAATATAGAAATAAGTTACAACAGAAGTGTTTAAACATTGTCTTGTTTAAGTGATGAACCAGTGAATATAGAAATAAGTTACAATACAAGTGTTTAAACATTGTCTTGTTTAAGTGATGAACCAGTGAATATAGAAATAAGTTACAATAGAAGTGTTTGAACATTGTCTTGTTTAAGTGAGGAACTAGTGAATACAGAAATAAGTTACAATAGAAGTGTTTAAACATTTTCTTGTTTAAGTGATGAACTAGTGAATACAGGAATAAGTTACAATAGAAGTGTTTAAACATTTTCTTGTGTAGGTGATGAAACAGTCAATGCTTGGTGATGCAGAAACGGCAAAGCGGTGACATTTCATTTCATATTGCTAAATGCAGCGAACAGAAACCAGCTCTTTGTCTTACTAGTAAGTATCATCATATATAGAGAATACTGCATCAGTGGTTGTTTAGATACCATTTATCTTACAACGAGTTGTTTTAAAATGTATCTAACAAGCCCCTGTGTATGTACTAAGTCTGCAATAATCGTGAGCCAGTTTATATTCTTTAAACAGTGACACGTGTTATAACATATTGGTATTTTAAATACATATGGCTCCTTAATTCAGGTCAATTTGTAATATAAGGATGAATGGAAAATAAAATGCTGTAGCAAAACTCAGACATGGTGTGAAAACTTGGTTTTCATTTACATTTCATGTTATATGGTCAGAATACAGGTTCAATCCTTTCTGTTAAATTTTAACTTATGTTTGTGCTTATATCCAATTAAGGTTCAAGCACGCTGTCCTGGGCACACACCTCAACTATCTGGGATGTCTGTCCAGGACACTAGGTTAAATGTTAGTGGTTAGTGAGAGAGAAGAGGATGTAGTGGTCTTACACCTACCCATTGGGTCGTTAAATCTCGCTCTGAGTGGAAGCCAGTACCGGGCTGCGAACCCAGTACCTACCAGCCTTATGTCCGATGGCTTAACCGTGATACCACCGAGGCCGATAATCATTTCTGTTGTAAATTGTTTTGAGTCAGGCCACTGATCAGCTAGATTGACTGGCCTAATTAATCATTTAACTTATGTTTTTAATATGTTCGATCTTATTTTGTGTTTTTAGATTCAAGCTTCTCAACGCCCAGTCCAGTTATTGAACATCCAACTGACCAGTCAGGTAAACCTGTATATATTGTAACTAGATGTATTTCCATAGAGTAGCAGTGTACCAAGTAGCATCTCATCGATGTTAAATTGCTTGAATTTCGTTGGAAATTAATACATTTATATATATTGTTTTTATAATTCTGCTGAGGTCGACATTTTTTATCAATGTATGTATATGATGCTGATGTTGCTACTGTTGTAGTTTTCACTCTCATGTACCTGTTTCCATTTCGATTACCCTACATAAATGCATATGGGTATATTTTTACTTTTGTGTCATACTTTATTTGTTTATGTTAATTGTATCTTCAACGTGCATTTTCCAACAATTTCCTGTCAAAATGTAGTTGCAGAAAGTTGTGCCAGAAGTCACAACACACTTACCCCACACATGACACAAATAATTCATGGTTATCTCTGAGAGAGATACGTTATATTTTCAATAGATTCTAGGTGTTTTATTAAAACAGTATATAAGGTTAGTTTACGTCTGTATATTTAACTATTAAAACTTATATTGTGTTAAATGTAGGTTCCACGTATCCGACATCAAGTTCAATTCATAAGGAAGAAAATAATCAGTCAGGTAAGATAATAAATTGGTCAGTTAATAATCTGTGTGTGTGTGTGTGTTTGTGTTTCTGCCTGTGCATCTGTGTGTGTGTATGTGTGTCTCTGTCTGTGGGTATGTCTGTATGTTTACCTCTGCCCGTGGGTCTGTCTGTATGTTTGCCTCTGTCTGTGGTCTGTCTGTAGGTATGTCTGTATGTATGTCTCTGTCTGTGGGTCTGTCTGTATGTTTACCTCTGTCTGTGGGTCTGTCTGTATGTATGTCTCTGTCTGGGGTCTATCTGTGGGTATGTCTGTATGTTTGCCTCTCTCTGTGGTCTGTATGTGGGTCTGTCTGTATGTTTGCCTCTGTCTGGGGTCTGTCTGTGGGTCTGTCTGTATGTTTACCTCTGCCTGGGGTCTGTCTGTGGGTATGTCTGTATGTTTACCTCTGTCTGTGGATCTGTCTGTATGTTTACCTCTGTCTGTGGTCTGTCTGTATGTTTACCTCTGTCTGTGGGTATGTCTGTATGTTTACCTCTGTCTGTGGTCTGTCTGTATGTTAACCTCTGTCTGTGGGAATGTCTGTATGTTTACCTCTGTCTGTGGTCTGTCTGTATGTTTACCTCTGGCTGTGAGTATGTCTGTATGTTTACCTCTGTCTGTGGGTATGTCTGTATGTTTACCTCTGTCTGTGGTCTGTCTGTATGTTTACCTCTGACTGTGAGTCTGTCTGTATGTTTACCTCTGTCAGTGGGTATGTCTCTATGTTTACCTCTGTCAGTGGTCTGTCTGTGGGTCTGCTGTATGTATGTCTCTGTCTGTGGGTCTGTCTGCATGTTTACCTCTGTCTGGAGTCTGTCTGTGGGTCTGTCTGTATGTTTACCTCTGCCTGGGGTCTGTCTGTGGGTCTGTCTGTATGTTTACCTCTGCCTGGGGTATGTAAGTGTGTATGTCTGTATGTTTAA